>NC_140171.1:139380167-139486415 GCF_963971535.1 Notolepis coatsorum
GAGCCCCGTGAAGCCTGCATACAGTAAACTAACTTGATCGTTAATATAACTGTTGTCCTTTTATCTTTACGCTTATGAAAACATTTAATAATATTTATAGGCTATAGGCCCTCGTTTGGCCATAATAGCCTATTCTCAAATGGTTAAATCTCCTCGCTGACGGACCCATGTATAGCCTATATGATATTCCTATATGTCTCCAGGGAATCGTGGGGCTCTGGGGAAGAAAGGGAATCCCTGCTATAGCCTATCCTTTATAATGTTATAGGCTATTTTATTTACAGTTTACTCTATCAGGCTACCCAGCATGTAATACGTTCTTTGTTAGAACTCAACTCGTTATTATTTTGTGCATAGACTGCAGAAACACGGGAACGCCCCGACTTATATTCAAAAGGCTTTGACATTGCAAAACGAAATAAGTGGAACCTCGAAGTTGCAAGCAGAATACAAGCCATATATCACCCACACAATATATGCTACCTGTATCCAGAGCATGCTTTTCATTCATTTAAGACACATTTATTGCAAGGGTTTTGTAATACACATAAACTCAACAAAATAACCTCTGGTCTCGTTGCAATGCGTTTTTAATTCTTTCTTATACAGTAGGAAGGGGGAAGAACACTATATCGTGGGTGTTCATATGACCCGTATTCTGCCCACAGCCGAATTCCACCCACCTCGCCCAACAATGGCAAAGCCCCCCAAATACAGCGTATTTGGAGAAGTGGACTAAGCCGAGCGAAGCGTGTTATGGGAGAAATACGCGACAGGCTGACAGAGACATGTACACGTTGATATCGGATATGATATCTATTAACCATTGCTGCCTGGGCAGCGCAAACTCGAATAAAGACCGTGCTGGAATATGACTGCCTTTTCCCGTTTCGTTCGATTAATACCCAGGGATTAAAGTTCTCCTCAATTTTATTCCAAATCGCGATGGATTTTCCGTCGATTTTCTACCTGCATATGATTTGTAGAGGCATACAATCTATTTTGATGTCGGTATTAGGTAGCCTATATATAAATAATAATACGAGAGCATATACAAGAACAATGAATCTCACTGCCATGTATGATGTAGCCTACGCCATGTGTAGCCTGTGATCAATACAAACTTGAACTTGAATTCCATCATCATATTTATATGTTGTGTCTGTCCACTATGTTTGTTACTTTGTTATTTCCCCCCCCTATCTATGTAAAGCGACCTTGGGTCTCTTGAAAGGCGCTATATAAAATGAAGTTATTATTATTATTATTATTATTATTATTATTATTATTATTATTATTATTATTATTATTATTATTATTATTATTATTATTATTATTATTATTATTATTATTATTATTATCACGTCTGTTATAATAGACTGTTATATAGACTGTTAGTCTCAGTGAAGTTTCAACTGAGGTCATCTATTCTAACCAACAAATTGAAGTAGAAAGCAAATCTTATTTGGAAACATGACACACAAAATAATAGTATTTAGCTTTTTATTTGAAACAATATTTAATCGCGTTTGGAGGTGGGTGTTCTGCGTCTGCCCCCCCCGTGCCAAACAAGCAGGCAAACCTCTTGTTCGCGCGTGAGCACGTTATAATTACACTACTGTCGCTATTTTACAATGAACTATAATGAATTACGGGTCATACAGAACACGCGCCAGTGTTGGAAGTAATGCACGGAAGCTTATTTCCGCGTTGCAATATAATATTCTACCGCCGGGCGCCAGGTACGCATGGTCAGAGCTGTGCGTAAATATACGCACAAAGTCAAGCACACGTTCAAATTGATAAGTCACACACTTTGCTTAGAAATTATCGTACGCACGGGTTACGCACATATCTGTGCGTACGCACCATTGATAAATGAGGGCCAATCTAGCTACCTACCTACCAGGCCTTTCGTCTGAGACGAAACTATAACAACTAACAATAATAATAATAATCCTCATTGCATTTTCTGTGATGCATTTATACTGTGTCAACATTCTCTTATAGTATCTCTTATCTTTTTTGTATGGTTTCATTGTATGTTTTGTATTTTCCCCAGTGCTCAGCTGTCCTTGTTGTTGTACTCCCAAGTTAACCCTTTCACTGCGACACTACAGCAGGTTAACCCTTTCACTGCCACACGACAAAGGGTTAACCCTTTCACAACCACACTACAGCCATTACAGAAGGTTAACCCTTTCACTGCCAATGAAACTACACTCGTCTGCAGTGTGGTAGTGAAAGGGTTAACCTTCTGTAGTGTGGTAGTGAAAGGTTAACCTTCTGTAATGTGGTAGTGAAAGGTTAACCTTCTGTAGTGTGGTTGTGAAAGGTTACCCGTCTGTAGTGTGGTAGTGAAAGGTTAACCTTCTGTAGTGTGGTAGTGAAAGGTTAACCTTCTGTAGTGTGGTAGTGAAAGGTTAACCTTCTGTAGTGTGGTAGTGAAAGGTTAACCTTCTGTAGTGTGGTAGTGAAAGGTTAACCTTCTGTAGTGTGGTAGTGAAAGGGTTAACAATGTCACCCGGGTCGCCCTGTGAGTCACAAGGTGTCGACCATGTTGTTTCGATGTAGGCTTAGATGCTATCTGAACGTTCAACCTTCCCAGTGCTTAAGGCTATACCAGATATATGAGGTGTCAGCGAGTATGTATTACTGAAGCATGTTGGAATGGTTTTTTTTCCACAGCATAACCAGAACCTGTTTCTGAACCATAATTCACATCAGACGTGGGTCATGTTAGCCAATCCTGTTATATAGCACATGAGAAAATAACACAGACACAGTCAATAATGTTGATGATTTCGGCTGATGATGATGATGATGATAGTGATTTTTTATTTATTTATCGTCACCGGTCCGATAAGCAGAACTGGGCAAATTACTTCTGTTTTTATTAAATGTTTTGTTTTTGTTTTGGCAATTGGTGTGAAGATTTACTGCAGAAACTGATATAAAGAAACAGAAAAAAAGTGTTACCACTAAATGGTATTACCGTTGGAAGTGTTTTTCTTTAGTTTTTAGTTTTTTTATTCAGACCACATCATAATGATATTAGTAAATATTAGTGCTGTCAGGCGATTAAAAAAAATGAATCTAATTAATTACAGGATTTGTAATTAATTAATCTAATTAATCACATTTTAATCGCATAACCATTTTAGGCCTGATATTCTATATTCTATAATCATATTTCAAATCGCATGTGTCCGGATTTGGCATGTGGCAGAATTCAGTACTGTATCCTTCTGTTTAATCATCTTCCATTTATTCATTTGCTTAGATTTTTCAGGTCAATTTTAGCATGGTGTTATTCACAGTCAAAGATAAAAAATAAAAATAAAAAGATTGAATTGATATTCTCATTTGGCTCATTACAATTTACTCAAGCCTAGTAACAGACACAGTATTTCTGACACTGTGAGATCCATAGATGTCCCTAGAATCAGATACCAAGAACATGCAAATGGACCATTTAAAAAAAAAAGTCTGTAAATGTTTATTCTACGTTATTATGGAATGAATGAGATAAAAAAATATATATATGGAGTTAATAAATTTTGAGTGCATTTTCATAACGCGATCATTTGCTGTGTAATTAATCAAATTAACGCGATAAACTGACAGCCCTAGTAAATATTGTTTATCGCCCGTAACAGAAAAGGTATTATGGGTAGGGATGCTCGATATTGGCTTTTTTACCGATACCGATATACCGATATTGTCCAACTCTTAATTTCCGATACCGATATCAACCGATACCGATATATGCAGGGTTTCCCCCCCAAAAAACTGAATAATTTCAGGTAATTAACATTACATATCTCTTGTTGTGGAATTAACACAACATTATGCATACTTTTGACAATAAATAAAATCAGAATTTGTTCTTACTTGCTTGCCTGGGTAAATAAAGGTTCTAGAAATCTAGAAAAAAATTTAATTAAAATTTGAAAACCGATACCGATATTTTCCGATATCACATTTGAATGCCGATATCGGCCGATAATATCGGACATCCCTAATTATGGGTTATGTTCATATGGATGCATCCTTCACTGTCTGCTCAGGTTGTATATGTAAACCACAGGCTCCAGGGCACAGTAGTAGTAGACTGTCTCTCAATTTTACTAATAAAGTAAACCTGAATAAACCTGGAGTGGTTCGGGATGAGGAGGCAAGAAGTAATATAACACAGAATTATGTTATCTAATACAATTCTCAAATGTGTTCATGTCAAGGAAAAATCTATATGCAATTTCCCCCATTGTAAATCTTGTCCCCGGGAGCCGTGTCTGTGAAGATATTTGTTGTTATTATGTATGATTTAATTCAGGATGCCATACTGTAATTGCCTGTACTGAAGGTGGAGAGATAACAGCAGAGAGGGCAGAATAGCCACTGTTATACATGACTCACTTTAGACCAGAGCAAAGCTGTGTCATGGTTGTAAACCGTGTTCTTTTGCTTGTGTGCACGGCCAGTTATGGAATTTGCTGACAAGTGTGTGTGTGTGTGTGTGTGTGTGTGTGTGTGTGTGTGTGTGTGTGTGTGTGTGTGTGTGTGTGTGTGTGTGTGTGTGTGTGTGTGTGTGTGTGTGTGTGTGTGTGTGTGTGTGTGTGTGTGTGTGTGTGTGTGTGTGTGTGTGTGTGTGTGTGTGTGTGTGTGTGTGTGTGTGTGTGTGTGTCTGTCTCTGCAGCCCCAGGACCCTGGCCTCCATCGAGGACTCTGATGTGTTCAGGATGCTGCAGGGCGACCAGGAGGAGGACCACGAGCCACGTCAGTCGGGCTCCTTCAGGGCCCTGCAGGACTTTGTGAACAGCGACGGTGAGCTCCCCCACTGGCCCCCCCTCAACCACCTACTGGCTCGACATCTCAGTACAATCTATGTTCGTTTGGTTGCAAAAAACCATCATTTGTCCCATGTTCTCCGTTGTCATAATGTGTTTTTTTTTTTTTAAATCTTTGTGAGGTCTGAAATAGATTCTCTATCCAAGCTCTCTGATTGCTAACTTTTTTATTTTAATCTTGTTCTTTTTATTGATGTTGTAGTTGTTGATGTTGTTGTTGTTTTTGTTGTTGTTGTTATTATTATTATACAGTAGTAACATTTTAGTACACATTAGTTGACAATTGGAAGGTGTGGAAGTGTGGATCATATTACATAATTTAAGAGTATGGATATTATATCATGTAATGGTATGAATATTACATCATTTTTTTTAAACATTTATTTATTAGTTGTCAAAGGTACAGTTGAATACAGAGTACACATTGAATGGCACATTTTATATTTTCACCCTTCCCCCCCTCCCTCCAGGGTTCCCACAGACATTGCGAAAATAAATTCAAGGACTTTCTCTCTCTCAAAAAAGGGTGCTGTTTTCTATAGCAAATATTAATAATAATAAATAATAAAGAGAAAAAATACAAATTTAATCGGATCCAATATTTATGGCTCAAAGCCGATCTCCGACAATTAGCAATACCTTAATTCAGAAAATGAAAAATATTATATCATATAATAGTATGAATATTACATCATGTAATAGTATGAATATTACATCATGTAATGGTATGAACATTACATCATGTAATAGTATGGATATTACATCATGTAATAGTATGGATATTACATCATGTAATAGTATCGATATTACATCATGTAATGGTATGAACATTACATCATGTAATAGTATGGATATTACATCATGTAATGGTATGAACATTACATCATGTAATAGTATGGATATTACATCATGTAATGGTATAAACATTACATCATGTAATAGTATGGATATTACATCATGTAATGGTATAAACATTACATCATGTAATAGTATGGATATTACATCATGTAATGGTATGAACATTACATCATGTAATAGTATGGATATTACATCAATTAGTTGACAATTGGAAGGTGTGGATCAGAGGGAGCGTCACACACACGGGTCAAGTACACATCGTGTACGATCAGCTGTTCATGCCTCTTCTGAATAGATCACTGGTGAATGTTTGTTGTTCTGTCTCCAGGCACTCGTCCCATCGTGACCAAGGCCGTGAAAGCCCCCACAACGAAGCCCAGCGCCCCCGTGGGGAACCTGCAGAAACTGCCCATCTGTGACAAGTGTGGCAACGGCATTGTGTATGTTTACAAAACCATATGAATATTATTATCATACATAATAGTATGGATATTACATCATTTAACCCTTTTCACTGCCACATGACAGAAGGTTAACCCTTTACTATCACACAACCGACGGTGAAAGGGTTAACCGGCTGTTGTGTGGCAGTGAAAGGGTTAACCTTCTGTGTATTGTCGCAGTGAAAGGGTTAACCGTTTTGGTAGTGCGGCAGTGAAAAGGTTAAGAGTATGGATATTACATCATGTAATAGTATGAATATTACATAATTTAAGAGTATGGCTATTACATCATGTAATAGTATGAATATTACATAATTTAAGAGTAACTATGGATATTACATCATGTAATAGTATGAATATTACATAATTTAAGAGTATGGATATTACATCATGTAATAGTATGAATATTACATCAAGTAACAGTATGAATATACTGTGGTTAAACGGTAAATTAAAATGGTGCATTTATATAGTGTTTTTATCCAAAGAGCTTTACAATTTTGTTACTCACACATTCACACACCGATGGAGGAGGCAACCATGCAAGGAACCAACCTGCTCATCGGGAGCAGTTAGGGGTTAAAAAGTGTCTTGCTCAAGGACACCGATTACCAGACAACTGCTCGCCACTGTCACCCCCATCCCGTTATTACAGTGCTTAACCCTTTCACTACCACACTACCAAAGGGTTAACCCTTTCACTGCGACATTACAGAAGGTTAACCCTTTCACTGCCACAGTACAGAAGGTTAACCCTTTCACGACCACAGTACATACAGTTAACCCTTTCACTACCACACTACAGAAGGTTAACCCTTTCACGACCACACTACATACAGTTAACCCTTTCACTACCACACTACAGAAGGTTAACCCTTTCACTACCACACTACATACAGTTAACCCTTTCACTACCACACTACAGGTTAACCCTTTCACTACCACACTACAGGTTAACCCTTTCACTACCACACTACAGACGGTTAACCCTTTCAAACCACACTACAGAAGGTTAACCCTTTCACTACCACACTACAGACGGTTAACCCTTTCAAACCACACTACATACGGTTAACCCTTTCACTATCACACTACAGACGGTTAACCCTTTCAAACCACACTACAGACGGTTAACCCTTTCACTACCACACTACAGACGGTTATGATACAATCTCTCTCTCTCTCTCTCTCTCTCTCTCTCTCTCTCTCTCTCTCTCTCTCTCTCTCTCTCTCTCTCTCTCTCTCTCTCCCTCCCTCCCTCTCGTCGCTGCAGGGGGACAGTTGTGAAGGCGAGGGATAAGTTCCGTCACCCCGGCTGCTTCGTCTGCGCCGACTGTGACGTCAACCTGAAACAGAAAGGCTACTTCTTTGTGGAGGAGCAGCTGTACTGCGAGACGCACGCTCGCACCAGGATGAGACCCGTGGAGGGGCACGACCTCGTCACCACCTTCTCTGCATAGAGACACTGTTGAACTAACCCTAACTCACGCTCGCACCAGAACAGGGACGTTGGAACTTTAAAAATCGGCAGGGGGTGCAGCCTTTCTGAGATACAAATATATATATATATATTTATAGACCGCCTTTAACGTGATTTCTAATGTCCTTTTAAATGAAAATGACGTGAGAGGGAGTGAGACATACATTGTTCAGGACAGCTTTGAAATAGCCTACTATACGTGAATTGTAATGTCCTTTTTTTAAATCAAAATGACAACGTGGCAGGGAGGCGAGTGAGAGGAACGTTCGTTGCCTCTGAAAGCAATAAATGGTAAATGGCCTGTTTTTTTTTATATAGCGCTTTTATCCAAAGTGCTTTACAATTTGTTACTCACATTTGAACAGATTTTATAACAAATATGGTTTAAATTCGTTGTTTCACCTGTCACTCGAAAATCTACTCTGCTTCAATCTTGTCTTGTCTATGATCTTGTCTATGACATATGATTGTGTACAGTGTAATGGTGAAGTGCTTTGAGCAGGAGAAACTTATAACTTATAATGTTACAGTATATAAAAATACCATTTTGAGCAGTAACTGAAGCTGCCACTAGGGGGTGCTACCCCCCCCCCCCCCCCCTTCCAACGTCTCTGCACCAGAATCATGAGACCTGTGGGGGGACACGATCTTGTCACAACCTTCTCTGCATAGAGACACTATTTTTTTTTATATACCTTTTCTCCCCATTTTCTATTTTTCTCCCATCCCAATTTCGTATTATCCAATTCTACCCTCCCCTGTCTCGAACGTTGTTAGACCATGCCTCCCACTGGTCGGCTGCAATGTGGACCAAGCCTTACATCACGTGTCCCCTCCGGCACACGAGGAGGCAGCCGTCGCATCTTTTCACCTGTACAGCACGATCTCTCAGCGGCGAGGAGTAACGCGTGGGAGGCTCACGCTGCCCCCGATACTTCCTGATTCTGCTGTACAGGCGCACCAACCGACCTGTAGGAGTCGCTGTCCACAACGTCCGATCCCCACCCACCGGCTTTCCCACCCCTAACACTGCCAATTGTATTAGTATGAACGACCAGCCAAGCCGGAAGCAACGCAGAGAGCTGGGCTTGAACCCAGCATCTCCTGCGTTAGTGGCGAGCGCTTTGCCCACTGCGCCACTTAGCCGCCGCTGCATAGAGACACTATTGAACAAAGACACACACAAACAAATGTGTGCACCCACACACACACACGCATATACACATGCACACGCACACACTGTGCCAAACACTCCTGTTTTGAGGATGTCAGGATGCTGTGTCTTGCACACCCTGGGGTGTTGTTTGGAGGGAGGATAGGCCTGTCTCTCGCTCTTGTTATCTTACCATAAAGCTGTGGGTGTTTTGACCCATACGTCTGTTTTGAAAATGTCCCTGGTCTCTTTCCTTTTTTTTAAATGCATGTTCAATCAATCCTAGAAAAGGTTCCTTTTGTCACTGGCACGTCGGCCTCAACTGAGGCAGGGCCGGCCTTTATCTTGCATTGATTGATTGATTGATTGATTGATTGATTGATTGAAAATGTTAACAGATTGCAGAATGGGTACAATACAGTACGGCTCAATACACACAATTGTTAAGGGGATGCAGACCAGAGAAAGACTTTCGTCTTGTTTACATCAGGGTCCCCCATTTTCAATTAATCAGGACATATATGACACACATGACATACAGATAGACAGTACTGCTACATCTATACATTTATGACATACCAGATTTGCAAATACAGTACTGTTTGTGATACAAAAAGAGTCCAGAAAAGAGAGTATATACATTTGACGTAAAAACTGTACATTGGAGGAGGTTGAGTGGGGTTGGGTGGGTGTTGGGTGTTGGGGGGAGGGGTTGGGGGGGGGGGGGGGGGGGGGACCCTTTCACTACCACACTACAGAAGGTTAACCCTTTCACTACCACACTACAGAAGGTTAACCTTTCACTACCACACTACAGGAGGTTAACCCTTTCACAACCACACTACAGAAGGTTAACCCTTTCACAACCACACTACAGAACTAACAGAAGGTTAACCTTTCACTACCACACTACAGGAGGATAACCCTTTCACTACCACACTACAGACGGAAAGGGTTAACCTTATGTAGTGTGGTTGTGAAAGGGTTAAACGTTTGGTAGTGTGGTAGTGAAAGGGTTAAAGTAGGAGTGCTGACCTGAGACCAGATTGGCTCATAAGTCATAGTGTATAATATATTTTGGTCTCGACTGGAAGTGAGGGAAGGTGAACGTCCAGCCCTGCAGCTGAAGTAGCATAGTGAGTGACAACAGATCTGAGATCAGCCCTGCAGCTGAAGTAGCATAGTGAGTGACAACAGATCTGAGATCAGCCCTGCAGCTGAAGTAGCATAGTGAGTGACAACAGATCTGAGATCTGCCCTGCAGCTGAAGTAGCATAGTGAGCGACAACAGATCTGAGATCAGCCCTGCAGCTGAAGTAGCATAGTGAGCGACAACAGATCTGAGATCAGCCCTGCAGCTGAAGTAGCATGACATGAGTGACAACAGATGACAGAGATTGTTTGTTTATTGTTTATTAAAAGGATCCCCATTAGCTGGACGCCTTGACGTCGAGCTAGTCTTCCTGGGGGTCCAAGACAGACATACACAAACGTAAAACGTAAACACATACATAATCAAGAAATCCATAATCCTAATAACAAAAAGATCAAATAAATGTCATGGTCATAGAAAAAAATTCGAATTCAAAGACAGAAACAATCACGTTCATTCTATTTAGACTAAAGAATGTAGGTGGAGTCTTTTCTTTAAACATGCCTCTCCACTGATAGAATGATCAGTCTATAGTTATATGAGTAGATAGCGAGCGCTCTGCTCTATGGGAAGATTCCTTTAGCATAAGGCTACTTGAAAGAATTTAGCTACCAATGCACCTGTCCGGCCACGCCCACTCTCGCCCATGCACTTAAGAGAGGTCCCCTACAACCATCAGATCACCGGGGAGGGTCCGGGCCCCCCCACCCCCCTTAATGAGGGGAACAGGACACCGACTGTGCGAAAGAGGGGACAGCACCCAACAAACGCACAGGGTGAGCACGTTAAACCCTGACGCTGCCCGCCAGGCGTCCCAAGGGGTCGGAATTTAAAAACCCGACCCCGCGGGCGAAGCCGTAGCAGCGGGACGCGAAGGAGGTCCCAGCCCCAGGCCACTCAAGGCAGGCTTACCGCCGAGTCCGGGGGCCAGGGCCCCCAAAAAGGGACCTGGTGAGGTCAAAGAGGCCGTGGCATCAAGACCTCTCCAGGCGTTCAATGGTGACACCACCCTCTACACCGCCAGCGTATCGGACAGGGCCTACACTCTTAAAAAAAAATGTATTTTTACGGGACTTTCAATGTATTATTTTACAGATTACTTTTGTTTTTCTACTTTAAGTGTAAATCCCATAAAAATACAGGAAATTCCATAAAAATACAGTAAATAACCTTTAATACAAATATTAACCATTAAATAAAGGTTGTAATCTGTAGATTGATTTAATAAGAAATTATCTTTTTTTTACAGGATTATTCCATTGCTTAATTGTCTTGAATGTTAAATTACATGTAAAACACCTAGAATATACATCATTTTACTGTATGTGAAAATAAGGCAACTTTCTGTTTTTTTGCTGTTAAACTTTAAATGTAATGTTAAATAATGTTAAAAAAGAGAATAATATAATTAAAAAACAGTAAAAACCTTCAGTTATTCTACAGGTAATTCTTTTTAAATACATGTATTTGCTTAATTGTGTTGAATGTTAAATTACATTGAATTGTATGTAAAAACACATAAGATACTCATCATTTTACTGAATGTGAAAATAAGGCAACTTTCAGTATTTAAAAAAAATACGATCAAACTCCTTCAATAAAGTGACAGAACTTAAAGTTCAGCAGTGAAACACTGTTATTTTACAGGTTTCCCCATAATTATTACAATCAAACTCCTTCAATTAAGTGACAGAACTTCGTTCAGCAGTGAAACGCTGTTATTTGGCAGGTTTTTCCTACATTTATGATGAAACACCTTCAATTAAGTGACATAACTAAAAGTTCAGCAGTGAAATACTGTCATTTGACAGTATTTTCCTAAATTATTACGATCAAACTCCTTCAATTAAGTGACAGAACTTAAAGTTCAGCAGTGAAACACTGTTATTTCACAGGTTTTTCCTACATTTACGATGAAACACCTTCAATTAAGTGACATAACTTAAGTTCAGCAGTGAAACACTGTTATTTTACAGGTTTCCCCATAATTATTACAATCAAACTCCTTCAATTAAGTGACAGAACTTCGTTCAGCAGTGAAACGCTGTTATTTGGCAGGTTTTTCCTACATTTATGATGAAACACCTTCAATTAAGTGACATAACTAAACGTACAGCAGTGAAATACTGTCATTTGACAGTATTTTCCTAAATTATTACGATCAAACTCCTTCAATTAAGTGACAGAACTTAAAGTTCAGCAGTGAAACACTGTTATTTCACAGGTTTTTCCTACATTTACGATGAAACACCTTCAATTAAGTGACATAACTTAAGTTCAGCAGTGAAACACTGTTATTCTACAGGTTTTTCCAAAATGATTACAATCAAACTCCTTCAATTAAGTGACAGAACTTCGTTCAGCAGTGAAACGCTGTTATTTGGCAGGTTTTTCCTACATTTATGATGAAACACCTTCAATTAAGTGACATAACTAAAAGTTCAGCAGTGAAATACTGTCATTTGACAGTATTTTCCTAAATTATTACGATCAAACACCTTCAATTAAGTGACATAACTTAAGTTCAGCAGTGAAACACTGTTATTTTACAGGTTTCCCCATAATTATTACAATCAAACTCATTCAATTAAGTGACAGAACTTCGTTCAGCAGTGAAACACTGTTATTCTACAGGTTTTTCCAAAATGATTACAATCAAACTCCTTCAATTAAGTGACAGAACTTAAAGTTCAGCAGTGAAACACTGTTATTTCACAGGTTTTTCCTACATTTACGATGAAACACCTTCAATTAAGTGACATAACTTAAGTTCAGCAGTGAAACACTGTTATTTTACAGGTTTCCCCATAATTATTACAATCAAACTCCTTCAATTAAGTGACAGAACTTCGTTCAGCAGTGAAACGCTGTTATTTGGCAGGTTTTTCCTACATTTATGATGAAACACCTTCAATTAAGTGACATAACTAAAAGTTCAGCAGTGAAATACTGTCATTTGACAGTATTTTCCTAAATTATTACGATCAAACACCTTCAATTAAGTGACATAACTTAAGTTCAGCAGTGAAACACTGTTATTTTACAGGTTTCCCCATAATTATTACAATCAAACTCATTCAATTAAGTGACAGAACTTCGTTCAGCAGTGAAACACTGTTATTCTACAGGTTTTTCCAAAATGATTACAATCAAACTCCTTCAATTAAGTGACAGAACTTAAAGTTCAGCAGTGAAACACTGTTATTTCACAGGTTTTTCCTACATTTACGATGAAACACCTTCAATTAAGTGACATAACTTAAGTTCAGCAGTGAAACACTGTTACTTTACAGGTTTCCCCATAATTATTACAATCAAACTCCTTCAATTAAGTGACATAACTTCGTTCAGCAGTGAAACACTGTTATTCTACAGGTTTTTCCAAAATGATTACAATCAAACTCCTTCAATTAAGTGACAGAACACAAAGTTCAGCAGTGAATTTTTTTTTACAGATATTTGCTATATATTCTCTGTATTTTTACAGCCCAACTGCTGTATACAAATTCAAATTACCTATTATTTGAAATCCCTTTAAAAGTATCTGGACAAGACATTTTTCCTTTTTAAATGTCAATGCACATTAGGGAAAATGAATGATGTTCAAATAAAAGCCCAAGTTCTAATCTATCGGTTTTCATTTCATGTTTCAATCTGCTCCAGAGGCTGATATAAAAGGTTTTATTAACTGACAATTCTGAAAATCTTTCCAAAAAACCCTAATTGCATAGGTTTTAATAGGAGTTTTTAGCAGGCGTTTTATGTCTAAATGGGTTAAGTATTCATTTTGCATGGTCTCAGCTGCACTCCAGTTCAACAACCCACAAGCAAGCACTCTTCTCAGTATATTTGGAGTACATACAGTTGATATATACAGTTGATATACCTTGTAAAAGTCAGTACAGTTAATGTGTCAAAAGTAGAAATAAGCATTTAAAAGCTCTATTCTCCAATGTGGATGATAATCTGCCAATGGTGAAAAGGAAACGACTATATCTAGCATACTATTGTATAGTGCTGAGAGATGAGTCGGCGGTGGTGTCTCGAAGGAGAGCGGTATTTATTAGCACAACATTTTATATGGAAATCACAACATTTATATGGAATGTCACTGTAAACCAGTGTTCATTTTGGCAGCTATTTTCATTTTAGTTTTAGTCTTAGTAATGTGTCAAGTGCTCCTTTTTCGTTTATCATATTTAGTCATTTTCATTTATTTTTTTCGTTTAGTCAGTTTTAGTCAACTAAAATGTCTGAGCATTTTAGTAAACGGATGACATTTTTGTCTATTTTTAGTCAATGGAAAAAAACTTGGCAGAAGTCAGAAATAGTCAACATGGAACATATTCTGATTTAAATTGCGTATTTATTTTTTAACCTATAGGGGAATCTGAGTCGGCGGCACAAGTAATAAACAGGAAGGGTGCAGCACTCACTGTCGATCTGTGAATGGAGAAATAACTTAATAAGACAGTCACATTATGGCCCTGTCCACACGAGAGTTTGGATTTAATATGACCGAAGTTTGAAAAAATAAAACTCCGTCCACACGGTGAACACAGGTGGACAACCGTGTATAACTGCGTACTCACGGGCAGAGCTGGAACCCAGCAACCGATACATTTAGTACAATGTAATACAATGCCAAAGCAGTAGGCGGCGATGTTGTTCAGACATGAAGGCCATTTCAACCAATCAGAAAAGACTGAACGCTCACTAAACTTCCTGTTGGGTCGCGATCTGCCATTAATTTACTGAAGAAGAAGAAGTAAACTTCCTGTTTAGAAGCACAGCTGGACCCTATTGATCATTTTGCCAACGGAACATATATTTTCAGCAAAGAAAGAAACTGCAATAAACAAACGGATACATTCACTGTGTTCTGCCTCTCATTTTGTTGATGAAACAAAACCATCAGCAACACAATTTACCACCAAGAGCGGATAGTTTAGTCTCACAAAAAAGATCTCCGGTGTTGTTAGCTACATGCTAATGTCAATGGCATTCTCTATGTATAGTATATAGCTTAAATGCTAACGTAATAATGTAACGTTAACGCTAGTATAATGAATGGATGCAAACGTTATTTAACACATTGCAGAATGGGTACAATACAATACGGCTCAATACAAACAATTGTTAAGGGGATGCAGTCTGGACTGGGTTCCTTATAACAATAACTTGACAACACATGAGTTTAGTTTAGCTGCAGCTACATGTTTACTCTGAGCGTCAACAGACATCAGTCGATCACAACACTCTTCAACACAGACGATACGTTTTTAACAAAAGTTTGTTACAATCATTTTCATATAACGCTACTTGGGACAGCTCTGCTGTAAACACTGGTGTAGTTGGCTCTGCTCTAATCTCTCTACCCCGCGGTCTGCCGTGAACATGGGGAATAATTGCGACAGCTCTGCTGTAAACACTGGGAATAACCCCGGTTGCTATGCCCACACGCAACTGCAAAACCGCACAACTCCACCCTGGCCACCGGTTTCAAAGACCGCGGTTGCAGTGTAGCAAATCCCCGGTTGTGTGTGGCCGAACAGTGCAACTGCGCACATACAATCACGGTTACATTAAACCCAGCGTTCGTGTGGACGGGGCCTATGTCTGGCCTTGCTCACCTGGCAGCGATTTATTTGAAAATATTAAATAACAGTAACAGCAGCCAGTGTAACAGTGTCAACAACACTAACAGGATACTGTGTTTTGTAAACAAACAAACACAGTAGTTGAACTTGAGTAGATAATAGTACAGTACAATAGTGTATAGTACACACAGTAGCAATCTGATTGCAATCTGCTTGCATAAACATAAAATGATAAATCACATTTTGAGGTTGTTGTGTAAAGTGCCACATGGTGATGGAAGGTCTGGTTAGGGGTTAGATTTAGAGGTGGTCTAGGTTTGGTTAGGGGTTAGAGTTAGAGATGGTCTAGAGGTCTGGTTATGGCCTCTATTAACCAGACCTAGACCACCTCTGACTCTAACCCCTAACCAGACCAAGACCACCTCTCTGACTCTAACCCCTAACCAGACCTAGACCACCTAGGCTCTTACTCTAACCCCCAAGTTAAGTTTGGTGATGGTCATTGGTCAGTGCTGGGCTGCTGCTGGCAGCGGTTTATTCTATAACAACATGATACTGTAAACTAAACACAGTAGTACTAGTAGTACACACTGATTGCAATCTGCTTGCATAAAAATATACATTCTGAGGTCAGTGTACTGTTAAAGTGCCACATGGAAGAGGTCTGGTTAGTGGTTAGAGTTAGAGGTGGTCTAGGTCTGGTTAGGGGTTAGAGTTAGAGGTGGTCTAGGTCTGGTTATGGCCTCTATTAACCAGACCTAGACCACCTCTGACTCTAACCCCTAACCAGACCTAGACCACCTCTAACTCTAACCCCTAAGTTACGGTTGGTGATGGTCAGTGCTGTATTCTATAACAGTGTAAACGTCCGTGCGGAACCAAAGTGCTCAACCATAATATACTATAATGTGTATATGTACTGTATATCACTTTATATACATGCCAACACTAATTTATTAATCATATTGTAAATAAGCTGTGTATACCAACTATGGGGTGCTCTTTGCCATGTGTGTATGGATATATATATATATATATATATATATATATATATATATATATATATATATATATATATATATATATATATATATACATACACACACATACATATCCATGGCAAAGAGCACCCCAGTTGGTGTACAGCTTATTATTTATAATATGATACAGTATTTATGGGATAAATATATATGCGTGTGTGTATATGTGTATGTATACAGTATATACAGAACAATGCTATAAACATCATGTATGAATATGTATCATGTATGAATATGTGCAGGTATATATGTGTATAAAAAATGGGAGTCTTCAGGCGTAGGCCCGGCAAGCTATATAGTGCTTCTCCCTAGCCCTTTTCGGACAATGCTGCAACAGCAGCTGGTAAAACTTGCGATTTATGACCATTGTCATGTGTCCAATATAAAAATTAACTGAACTGAAAACAAGAATGTTATTCATCCTCTTTCTTCCAGTGCTGCTGTATCTTGTTTCGCTTCATTTTAGTCCTGATGGCTCTGGATTCTCTGTAATACACACAAACAGAAATACTATTTCAATCAACCTCATGGAGAAATAAAGAAGAAATTGCATCAGATTGATGTCCAAATCTTCAGAATTTGGACATGAGACCATTCTGATCTTGTGAGCTCACGTTTCACTGCCCACATCATTCTGGCAAATCTCCATAGAGAGAAGTTTGTAATCTACGAGAAGAGGTGGTTTAGGTGTGACAACAGTGAGAAGCAACTGTTCATTTCAAAACACCAATGGCGGAGGTTAGCGTAGATGCTGCTATTAACATTAGTTATATCTGAAATGAAATGAGTTTCTTAATTGGAAGAGCAAAGAACAGCACTGAAGGTTTTCTTTCCTGTGGAAACTGTATTCGCTTTACTCCCGACCTTGTGGTGGAAAGAATTAGATTTACCTGAATAGAGGTTGATCCGATCACCTGCCAAATAGTTTTGAAAAAAGGGACATGAAATAAATCACAAGTAATCAAATGAATTAACAGCAAACTCACCAGTCATTCCAGCCAGTCATGCTCTGATATCTTCGATATGAGTGACAGGACCTTGGGATTGACTGCGAGACACTTCTTATTGCCTTGTTTGTGGACTTTTGAGCCCTTGTCCGGATTTATCTTGAACATGCATCTGTAGAGGAGTGGTACATAAAAGGATTGACATCGTTATCAAATGGTGTACATTTACACAATTCCGTTCATTCTCACATTGGTGGGCCTTGGCTGCATACCGTGATACTGCTATAGCCTATGTGTGTGCTGCTCTCAATGAATGTTTGAAAGAATGGGCTCTGTCACTCATGCCCTGCCTTCTGCACTGCATTGATTCACTCTCAAACTGCTACAAGGACTTTATGATTAAAAGTTCATTATGCTGCGGTTAGGTGGCCGAGCGGAGATTGCGTTCGTCACCAACCCCGGAGCTGTGAGCTGGATTCGCCTGTTCGAATCCAGCTCGAATCCAGCTCACAGCTCCGGGGTTGTCACCAGCTTGGCTGGCCGTCTGCACTAATACAATTGGCTGTATTAGAGGGTGGGAGAAGCTGGCGGGGTGGGTCCGGGTCGTTGTAAACATCGACTCCTACAGTTCGGTCGGGGCGCCTGCTAAGCGCGGATAGGACTTGAGGGGGATAGTGTGATCCTCCCACACGCTACGCCCTCTCGATGAGAATCCGCGCTGCCAGGTGAAAAGAAGCGGTGATTGGCTGGACGTGTGTCGGAGGAAGCACGTGGTAGCCTCCACTCTCCCAGATGATCTGACTGTGGGGGGTAAGTGCGCAGCGACCAGGAAGGGACTGGGAATTGGCATACGACTAACATTGGGATGGGAGAAAATCGGAGGAAAATGGAGGGGGAAAAAGATAAAAAAAAAAAAAAAAAAAAAAGTTCATTATGCTGGTAAATGAATAAAAAGATGAAAAAAATATACAATTACCTTTGAAGAAACTCCATTGTTGCACCCAGCTCTACAGGATAGTCGATGTTGAGGGCATAATAGATCATGAACATGGCATTGACTGCTTCAGTGAACGTTGAGACTCCATCATTGACCACCACCTGGTCCACTGCTACCATGAAGACAGATGCAGTCAGTGGGCTTTGTCCTGTGAAGGTATGACAGACACACGCGCACACACACACACACACACACACACAGAAAAATAGACAACACTGAGCTGACAAGTTTTAACATTAGCCAAAATGCGGGCGGCTAGGTGGCGCAGTGGGCAAGGCGTTCGCCACCAATGCAGGAGATGCTGGGTTCGAGCCCAGCTCTCGGCGTTGCTACCAGCTTGGCTGGTTGTTCATACTAATACAATTGGCAGTATTAGGGGGTGGGAAGCTGGTGGGTGGGGATTGGACATTGTGGACAGCGACTCCTACAGGTCGGTTGGTGCGCCTGCGCAGTAGAATCAGGAAGCAACGAGGGCGGCGTGTCTCTCCCACGCAGACCCTCGCCGCTGAGAGATCACGCTGTGCAGGTGAAAAGATGCGACGGCTGCCTCCTTGAGTACCGGAGGGGACACGTGATGCAAGGCTTCGTCCACATTGCAGCCGGCTTGTGGGAGGCATGGCCTAACAGCGTTCGAGACAGGGGAGGGTAGGGGGAAGGGTAGGGTAATTGGACAATACGAAATTGGGGACGGGAGAAAAATAGAAAAATGGGGAGAAAAAGTAGATAAAAAAAAACATTTATTTTTCGATAATTCACCGCTGTCATGGGCAACGCGCAATAATGACCGCTGTCAGGGGCAACAGAGCGCTATTGACCAATCACAATCAAGCATTTTGATCGCAGTCACGAAAGCTAAGCATTACCATTATGCACAACTGCACTACATCAGTGCAATCAAGTCCACACACCTGCCGGGTGCCGGCGATGACAGAGGAGCCACAGAACAACTGAGTCTGCATTTGATCTCATCTTGTCGATGGTGTAAAATGAATTAGGTATATTGTTAGTAAGTTAGCCATGTAATAAGCGGGATAATGTATAGCTATACTCTGTCAATGTCGCAAAATAATTGACCTTCACTGGGTTTAGAACACCTCGGCTGTGCCTCGGTGTTCCAGAACGCAGTGTCTGTCAATTATTTTGCGACAATGACAGAGTATAGCTATACATTATCCTTTACTTAACTTACCACACAGCAATATGCATGGGGTTGTGGGAAGATCCTGAGAGTTCACATCTGCTGCAAGATCGGTATCGTCAACATTTATGAGCATCTTGTTTTGGTCTTCTTTGAAGTGAGCTAAAAGCAGTAACACAGTCCCAACGGAGTCATCACAACCCGCAGCCTGGATTTGAGGTTGGAGTTTTCCTGCAACACTATCTCTTTCTGGGCGCAGACACTTGAAAAATCCCAGGACTCTTTTGTATTTTACATTCATGGCCTCTTGGAATTCTTCATTTATCTGGACCCCAGTCAGTTCATTGAAATGAGCCTTCAAGCCAGTTGTGTTGAAAAGATAGGGCCATTCTTTTTTCAAAGTCCGTGTGTCTTTCTCATCTAGGACATCTCTTCTCTGGGAGGCAAACGTGTTAGTCATCAATGCTTCTATTTTCTTCTCATCTTTCTCATTTTCCTCAAACATTTTATGTAGGTCCTCTTTCATCTTCCTCTGTGATTCGTCATTTGCAGCACGCAGTTGAGGTTCTGGGTTCACACATCCATAAGACATTTTCCTTCGTGTTTTTCCCTTGTCAACACTGCTGGGAGTCATCGTTGGTGGACCTATCCTTTTGTGGTTGTCCACTCTGCATTGTAGTTGTTTTGCTAGAGCATCGTAGCCACTACCTATGACTTGATCCTCAATCACATCCTTGAATGACTTAGGATACTCTTGTACCATCTTGCGGGCAATTTCATTCAAATGTTTCTTTTGAGGATGTTTGCAGACAACCAGGATTTCTGCGGAAATCAACCTGACTATTTCTCTTCTATCCCTCGCCGTTGGCCGCTCTTCATTCTCCAATATTTTTTGTATATTCGACGGCATGATGTTCCACTGTATCTTGAAACTGAAGTGCCAGTTATTGTCCAGTGCTGCTGTTCCCTTCTCACGGCTGATGGAGCACTCATTGGTGGAGGACAATGAGGACATCGGCAGACCTGGAATACAGTAAGCCATAATTAGCACAGATATGAGAGATTGGTTGTTTTGCCTCTGAGACAATATCATTTATATTTTAAATGAAACAATGAACTATGAGGTAAAAGTTCAGAATGTCTGCTTTCAATTCATGTGTTGTTTTTTAACATACATTGAACCATTTTAGAATAGTGCCATTCTGTATGACAGGTGTTTATTTTTTTTTAAACACATTTACATAGTCAGTAAGAACAGTTTTGGGCCGACCATTTACCAATTGAATTCAACATCCCCAACAGTATACATGGTAAATGTACGCACGTTTATTTGTGATGGGGCATAGTCTTGGCGTGAACGGAGGTGACAAGGAGCTTGTAGGCGAGCAGGAGTCAAACAGCGCATCCGCATTTCTGTCTGGAGTGTTGTTGGGAAAGTCTGTAGAGGGGTCCAAAATGGTAGTGAATGATAACGTTATTTTCAAAACAGGCACAGAGGAGTATTATCATATTGTTTGGACCACCACCTCTGCAAGTACACTACTCAGTGCGACCATGGTTGGATGTTAACAGTGAAGACGGCAACAAATTGAGCCCACAATATGAAACTCACATTTGAAGCTTAAATCAGTGTATTTAAGGGGGGTAGGCTCCCAGATTTCTATGTACTTTTTATTATAATCTCTGCATTTGTCATAATGTCTCGATGGTAATCAATAGATTATGATGATAGGTGCATTCTGGTTCGGCTTCTGACGCACAACTAGGCCGTCCAATTAAACCTGCTGGTTTGAGTTTTGATTGGGTGGAGGTAAATCTTCCCCTGACCCCTTATCCATTATGGATTTTGTTTTGACATCATAATTTATTGATTACCATCGAGACATGACAAATGCAGAGGTTATAACAAAAAAAAAAAGTACACAGTACATTTCACAGAGTAAATTCTACTCAAACTGAGTACATTTGACTCAAACTGAGTAAGATTTTACCCAAACCAGTTTGAGTAAAATGTACTCAGTTTGAGTACAATTTACTCAGTTTGAGTAAAATTTACTCTGTGAAATGTACTGTGTATATCTGGGAGCCTACCCCCCCCCCCCTTAATAGGAGAACCCATTAGAACCCTAATACTTGAACTCATTCCATGTGTACCTCATTAAGGCAGCAGCTAATTATGTAATGAGCACAGTGCAATCTCCTTTCTGGTCGTAACAGACCTCTCAAGTATTGTCATTTGAAAGGAAAGTGTGCACAATGGTTTTACTTACTGCCGCTAGAAGAAAAAATGCCTGAACTGGCAGGAAAGGCTGTAGACGGGCTACTGGAATCTTCTTCCGATTCTCTGCGGTTGTAACCTAAAGATAGATACTTTATTAATCCCATTTTGTTAAACAAAAGTCAGTTTGACATACACTCTACTATATAAAAATGAAGACATGCTCAAATAGAGTGACAGTCAATGTTTCACTTACGCTTGGCATGAGCAAGTAACTTTCTGGATTCCACCGGCTTCAGTACACCTTCAAGTTCATGCGGTTGCAAAAACTGTAGATCGTCCACACTAGTCACTCCGAGGCCGTCAAGTAAATCCAGTAGTAAAGGTTGTAGTCCAGAGCCTGGAAGCACGGCATTTATGTAACTGGCCAGGTCACCCATGACTACAAAGAAAGATAAACACAGCTTGAGCCCAGATTTAGCTAAAAGCTAGCAGGTGAAAAGATGCGACAGGCTGCCTCCACATGTATCAGAGGGGACATGTGATGCAAGGCTTCGATCCTCCCTACAACCGACCAGTGGGGGGCATATGCAAGCAACAATCAGGACAGGGGAGGGAGAATTGGCACAAGAGGTAAATTGGGATGGGGAGAAAAATCACAGAAAGGGCAGAAAAAGTAGAAAAAAAAAAACAGTAATGAAAGCTGTTTAGGATGGTAGTTCAATGCTAAATAAATACGGCTGTTTTTATTGGCTCACCTGGGGTGGCATTGGCTGAGGGGCACAGCTGTTTGATGCCAGCTCCTCCTTGCAGTGTGTGGAAGTGTGTGAAGACACTGAACGCCCAACTGCTGACACCTATCCTGCCACTTTGCCTGAGTCTGTCCTCAGTGTGTGTGTGTGTGTGTGTGTGTGTGTGTGTGTATGAGAATGATTTGGATGCCTATACTACATGTTATATATGCCTCGTGCAGCAATTTAGAATTTAGAATGTATGTACCCAATCAATTATGAATCGAATCATTACTCCCAAGAATCAAGATCAAATATAACTGAGATTCCCATCCCCTCCCCAACTAATCAGCCACCCCATATATCGTCAGTAGCGAATTCAGTAAGCTACTGATCCAGAACACTGTGTTTAAGGGACAGGACTCTCATTCCACATAGACTATATGCAGCTAGTGGATAAAAGTCCAAACACTGTTCAGCATTGATGCAAACCATTTGTCTAGCTGCTTCTCCAAGGTTATAGAGGCCATACTCTGCCAGATAGGATGACGAGTGTGGTATCACCAGGAAGTACACACACTTGTTTTCCTTCATCAGAATGAGCTCAATTTGTCCAAATTCCACTGACTCTTCATTCTTAATGCATAGAAAATAGCCTTTCCTATACAGGGTACCCTTCCACTGCACTTCTGTGGACACCAACTCAGGATGTGGGAGCGAGCTTGCTTTAACCGCATCACGCACTTGGTCACTGTACAAGTCAGTGTGGTAAGGAAACATGTTTTTTACTTGCAAAGTTGCAGGAAAGAAAGAGCTGGAGTTCAGATATGACTGAAGCAGCTGATGATTGTTTGCAAGTGTCTTACACACATTTTTGAAGTTCTGTGTCCTCCTTATGCATCTTTTGAAGTATGAGTGTTTGCTCTCAAACCTCATTGTCCACAACCGTATGAGCGGACCAAGTTTCACGATCAAAGAGGGATAGTGGACGAGGTAGTGATGTTTTGGTTTGAGTTTCTCTGTGGGAAATAGTTGTTTCCTTGTTTCAAGATAATCTTGAATCTGAACATTGAGGAAACAGATTTGAGGTACAGATATCTTGGGGGCACAGACCAACTCACAAAGCTCTTTCAGCAAGATCAGTAACTGCCACACTGGATCCTTAGTATCCGACATCTTATCCCCAATAATCACTGGTAGAAGTCTCAAAAGACACCAATTCTCAGCCGCCTGACCACCAATCTTCATACCACTTATACTTACTTCACAAGGAGCAGAACCAGCATCAGAACCCACATATTTGAACTGTGCGATTCGTCGGTTCAGCTGTGTGTATGTGAACCATTTCTTCACCTTTACAAAATACCTCAAGTAAAGGGTAAGGTCATAGGCTACTACGCCTTCAAACAAGTCATGGCCTATGCATGGTGGGAGCCCTGGCTGGCATACATGGAAATACTTAAGAGAGTTGAAAACAGAGTCAAACTTGAGTCCCTTTACATGTGTTGCCTCAGAGTCCTGTAGTTGTCGCAGTGCTTCCTTGTAGGTCTCAACTGTTCTTACCGGAAACCGGTCTGTCGGGTTGTCCATTTTATTTGTAGGGACTAAGCAATACCTGCAGCAGTGACTTGCAGTACTGAAATTCTCAGTAAAGCCACCGATCGAGTGAGAGCCTAAATTGTCCCCCAGAATACATACGACTGTTGCCCGCACCACCTGGCCAGATGAAGTGACCAGTCCATGCCTCTCAAGTTCTCTAATATCTGACAGCATCCGTGCAAACAACTTTTCATGTGCAAAGTACTTAAAGTACCTCTCAGGACACAGAAGCAAAAGCTGCAAGTTGTCAACACTAGAACGATAGATGGCCTCGAAGTTGGCAAGTGTAAAGTAAACTCCTACAATTTTGTGCTTCTTCTTTGATGATCCAAGAGGGTTCACTACCTCAAATGCATCCTGGTACAAGATAAGCTTTAAGCTTATACCTGGCTCCATGAATAAGTCGTTGGACTTGAAAACAGATCCATCGCAAATATCAGTGAACACATTAGTAGAAGCAGCATTATTTTGTGGCTTCACACACTGTTGCCACACAACTGGGTCTTTTAACATGGATCGTAAAGTATCCTGAAGTGGGATATATTGTGCATAGCACTCCCTTCTATTCTCGTCTGTGCCAAGATAAATAGCCTGTGGGTGCACATATGAAAAGTTCTTTTGGAAGAACATCTTTCTTCTGTGCCCAGTGGAAAGGTGAGAGCTGCACAGCGAATGCAAATCTGCTTCTCCCAAAATACTCAAAACACTGTCAATATCAGTCTCAGACAAGTTTGTTTTAGCTCCCATTAACTTTTTGAATTCCTTCTTAGTGTACCGATGACACGCATCATTCAAACTGTCAATTTCTTCAACAATAATCTGTATTGTTGATGATGGAATGAGGCATTTAGCCTGCAGACGCATGTAAAAAAGGCATAGATTTTTTTGATACAGGGCTCTCATTTCAGTGTCATCTGGCATGTCGTCAGATGAACTTGCTACATGACTTTCATCTAAATCCCTTTGCACCTCAGCGGAATCCTGAGTAGACTGCGATTGTGTAGGGCCAGGGGTTACAAACAACTCTGTTTGATTAATATGCAACCGTGCGATATGGCTAGTGAATGATGATTTTACTTTATAGGTTTTGTCACAATTTGCAAATGGACATTTTACTGTCTCTTTTTTCAATATATGCAATTTCAGATGTGCAATGACATCCCTGAGATTAGTATATTGCTCCTGACAACTTGCGGCCTCGCATTTGAATGAACATCCTATATAATTTCTTTGTGAAGCAGAGATGGTCCTGTGGTCACGGTACATATGTTTTTTCAAAGCAGTATACTTCAGAAACTGATGTTTGCAGTCAGCCACACCACAAGGGAATTGCTTGTTTGCTTCATGTCTATGAAGTAACTGATGGTCAACATAACGTTTAAGCGATTTGAATGACAGGCCACAGGACCTACATTTACATGTATGACCAGGCATTTTTCAGAAGTTAAGTATTCCCTCAAATCTCATGTTACATCTAACAATTCCAGGAAGTTCTGTGTGTGCATGTGTATATAACCTGTCCTAAATCTGCAGATAGGCTAAATGTTGCAACTGATGAAGCGGAACTGCAATCCAAACTGTTGAGACAAAATAAGTGGAAGTGAAGCACAAATAAACTTCAAAAAAGGTTATTTCTAGTGCCGTCAGGCAATTAAAAAAATTAATCTAATTAATCGCATTTTAACCGCATAACCATTTTAGGCCTGATATTTTATATTCTATAATCATATTTCAAATTGCATGCGTCCGGATGGCAGAATTCAGTACTGTATCTACAAAACCTTCTGTTGTATTTTTGTTCAATAAACAATGTGGACTAGGCCAACAGTGACTTTCATGAAGAATGGGGAAAAAAAGTATTGAAATTGACCCAGTTT
Source organism: Notolepis coatsorum (assembly GCF_963971535.1). Taxonomy (NCBI): domain Eukaryota; kingdom Metazoa; phylum Chordata; class Actinopteri; order Aulopiformes; family Paralepididae; genus Notolepis; species Notolepis coatsorum. The sequence goes on from NC_140171.1 coordinate 139,406,252, forward strand.
TAGCGTTTTTATCAAACATTTTGTCTGCCCAACACAATCACTGCACGTGCATATTTTAATCAATGGTTCATATGTAATCGAAATGATCGTCACAACAGGTGCAGGGCACCAGGGGGCGCTGAGAGTCACACACAGCTAGTGGCATGGCACTGATATATGCTTGCTACTACTAGCCGAATGAAAATGTATCTGTTTCACCTAACACTATTGCTCCGTGATTATAGCCACCCATCTCTAAAGCCACAACCACGTTACCATATTTGTAATAATGTAAATCATTGTGTCGTTGTACACATATTGTGTTTATAACTTAGCTAACTTAGCTAACATAGCTTAGCTTGGTAGCTATTGTGCTAACAAAATATCCCGACATCCGGCTCGCTGGCCGGCATGAACGGCCGACCCAAAATGGTTCTCTCCTCTCTGTACACCCCGTCCCCACGGGTACCCTGCCGGGGGGCCATGGACGCGACAACGGCGACAATGGTGGCAGCCTGTAGGGCATAGATATCTATAATAGAATATAGATGTCTATGCTGTAGGGTGCTCGAGCCCGTAAAGGCTAGTGGTTCACGATAGCTATGAGCTAACAACGGCCGCCGCTGTTGTCGCGTCCACAAGCTCCTCCGCAGGACACCCGCGAGGACGGGGGCACACAAAGAGGAGAGAACCATAGGCTAACGTCAGTGTAGTGGTCCTGACTGTAGGCAGCAGGGACGGCGGAGCTATATACTATATAGGCTAACTGTGATGCACCTAGTGGGCCACCATTGAACTAGTACTATGACCCGGACGGGCAAGGCATTTCCTGAAGTGACGTCACGGCCGTGCTAGCTTTTAGATTCGGCTCATTAATATGCACCTGGCTGTAGTGACGTCGGCGTTTGATAAGCTTTTTTGATTCGCACGTGCATGTTATTCGTGCGTGGACCTTTTTAACTCTTTCAGAGTGGCATTTCCGGTGTCAAATGGAAAAAAATAAATAATGAAATTATATACCAATGATGTAAACTACCCATAATTGATCAGTAGGGTTTAACCTGGAGGTTGGGCTTTAATCATCTTTAGGATAGAGGGGGGTATCATGCACCCCCCGGAAATATACTTCTAACCAGTGTTTCTAGATTTGAAAGTTGTCAGAGTGTCCCATGTATCATTTATATGCAAATTAAGGACATGATTATCAAAAAACCGCAAACAAATCTGTTTAATATATCTCAGCCAATATTGCAGATAACTGAACCAATTTGGACAAGTCAATCAGGGCAAGCTTATTTGACGCATATCTCGCCTAGAAAGGCTTTCGAAATAGTGAAATGCCATTTGATGGTAGAAATTCGTTTGTTTTCACTCATAAGATGGCGGCGGTCATAAGATGGCGGCGGTCTCGTAACAATAACCTGCAAACCATCCACGTGGTACATACATGTACATAGGCGCCGCTATACTATAGGTGGCAGTGAGATCCTGCTGTAACAACCTCTGTGGAAATATTATCACATTTAAAAAAAGATAAAATCTCCTAAGTTTTAACCTTAACCTAAACAAACGTATTGCTGAAAATATACACTCTATGACTGCTGTCATATACTGCAGAGAACTCTTTCATGGCAAATAAGTAATCTGGTCTTTCCAAAGACATGCGGGACACGTGTGCACGAATACACCTTAAATGATTTTCGAATATAATGCAAAGTTTTGTTCATATTGATTCTACCAAGTGTATACTTTTTATTTCTGAATTTCCCATTCTTAATTCTTACATGTGTGCATGAACACATTCATTGCTTTAGCTGCTTTGCACGAACAAACATGTACGCTAGCATATTGTTACGGTAAAATACGTGGAAATGTACATTTTAAGACAAGACGACAGTCGCAGATTTCTATTATATAATGACTATTTGAAAACAATGACTTAATATAAATGTCTTACTGGGTCGGGTCTTGCTGCTGTTCCTGTCTTTCAGGGCGGAAAAAGGTTTTTTTTTTGTGTAATGACGATTTATATAAGAACCTCCCATGCGCAGAACAGCTTGCATAGGTATCTGTGTCTTTTGCCGGTAGCTAAATGACAATGTAATTATAATGTGATTGATTGATTGATTGATTGATTGATTGATCAATCAATAGAAAATACAACTGGGGACAACTGGGTTAGGAAATGTTTCAACTCATTCAGAACGCAGCGGCCCGCCTGATCTCAAACCTACCGAAGTCGGCCCATGTCACCCCACTTCTTAGGGACCTGCACTGGCTCCCCATTGCTGCACGAATCCGCTTCAAGGCCCTCGACCTAGCATACCGTGCGGCAAAGGGAACCGCTCCCGCCTACCTCCGATCAATGGTTTCTAACTACACACCCTCAAGACCCCTACGCTCTGCATCTTCTGGCCGCCTCAGACCTACTCCTATCCAAGCTCCGGGAGGGTCATCAAAGAGAAGTCGCCTATTCTCAGTCCTTGCCCCACAATGGTGGAATGAACTATACCCACCCCAGTTAGGACAGCCGAAACACGTCCAATCTTTCGCCGTCGACTAAAGACGCACTTCTTCAACCATTATCTGAATTAAAAAAAAATAATCTAACCCTAACTAACCGTACTGTCATGCACTTGTCCTAATAAACTAACCAGCACTCAACACTTTGATGAACATTGTTGCTCAGCTTGTGCCCTTCCTGATGGCTTGTCGTACAGAACATGTAAGTCGCTTTGGATAAAAGCGTCAGCTAAATGACTAAATGTAAATGTAAATGTAAATTTGTAGGGGCCATGTTTCGAATTGCAGTATCCCGTATAGGTGTTCTTTGAGGGTGTTTTTGAAAGTGGGTAGTGATTCACATTCCTTTACAGCTTTGGGTAGGGCGTTCCACATTGATGTGGCATAATTGCGAAACGTGTTTAGTTCATTGTTTGAGCCGAATCTGGGTTTAACATGATTTGTTGAGCTTCCTCTAGTGGTTGTGGTATTCACTGACCTTTGGGAAGTATTTTGACATGTACATGGGTACCTTAGTCGTATAGTGTATCTTGTAGACCAGGCCCATTGCAAGTTGCTGTACTCTGTCGTCTACTCTAAGCCATCCTAGGTTGTCAAAGTGGGCAGGGGTGAGGTGGGTTCTGGGGGTAAGGTCAAGTAGTAGTCTGACCAGTTTGTTTTGTGATGTTTGTAATTTAGATTTAAGCGCCTATGAGGTGCTTTGGTACCATGAGGTGCACGCATAGTCGTAGTATATTGAATGAGGGCTCCTGCCAGAGTCTTCAGGGTATTCTTGTTTCTTGAGAGGAGATCCGGTACAAGAATCTAGTTCGTTGGTTGACTTTTTTTATTACATTGGATGCCATTTTGTCACAGGAAAGATTTGCCTCTAGGATGGAACCCAGGTAGGTAATTTCATCTTTCCTTGTGACAATATTGTCACCCATGCACTGCAACTGAGAAGCCGTCGGTCTTGCTGAGTTTGTTATTTGAACCGAAGAGAATGGACTCTGTTTTGCCCATGTGTAATGATAGTTTGTTATCAGCGAGCCATATGCAGATTTTGCCTATATAGTTCCGAGCTGAGGGTTTTTTCAACCTGCAACTTGTTCTTGTCAGAGACCAGCATGGCTGAGTCGTCCGCAAACAGGAACAAGTTGCAGTCACAGGCTGACGACATGTCATTTGCATAAATTAGGAAGAGTAGCGGTCCTAGTATGCTTCCTTGTGGAACACCACAGCTCACTGTGAGGGGGGGGGATAGAGTATACCGTTTACCTCTACCATCTGTTCTCTCCCCTCCAGGTAGGATTGCATCCAGCTCACTGATAAGCTATCAAAATCAATTGCTTTTAGCTTGTCAATCAGAATGGAGTGATTGACAGTATCGAAGGCCTTTTGTAGGTCCAGCATGACCATGCCGCAGTATTTGCCCGCGTCCACCTCTTGTTTGATGTGGTCGTTCAAATAGAGGAGGCATGTGTCAGGGAGCAGCTAGATATATAGCTTAGCACAAGGGCTGGAAGCAGTAGGGAGCAGCTAGCTATATAGCTTAGCACAAGGGCTGGAAGCAGTATAGGGACCAGCTAGCCTGCTTAGCACAAGGGCTGGAAGCAGTAGGGAGCAGCTAGCTATAGCTTAGCACAAGGGCTGGAAGCAGTATAGGGACCAGCTAGCATATAGCTTAGCATAAGGGCTGGAAGCAGTAGGGAGCAGCTAGCTATAGCTTAGCACAAGGGCTGGAAGCAGTATAGGGACCAGCTAGCTATAGCTTAGCACAAGGGCTGGAAGCAGTATAGGGACCAGCTAGCCTATAGCTTAGCACAAGGGCTGGAAGCAGTAGGGAGCAGCTAGCTATAGCTTAGCACAAGGGCTGGAAGCAGTATAGGGACCAGCTAGCCTATAGCTTAGCATAAGGGCTGGAAGCAGTAGGGAGCAGCTAGCTATAGCTTAGCACAAGGGCTGGAAGCAGTATAGGGACCAGCTAGCTATAGCTTAGCACAAGGGCTGGAAGCAGTATAGGGACCAGCTAGCTATAGCTTAGCACAAGGGCTGGAAGCAGTAGGGAGCAGCTAGCTATAGCTTAGCACAAGGGCTGGAAGCAGTATAGGGACCAGCTAGCCTATAGCTTAGCATAAGGGCTGGAAGCAGTAGGGAGCAGCTAGCTATAGCTTAGCACAAGGGCTGGAAGCAGTATAGGGACCAGCTAGCCTATAGCTTAGCACAAGGGCTGGAAGCAGTAGGGAGCAGCTAGCTATAGCTTAGCACAAGGGCTGGAAGCAGTATAGGGACCAGCTAGCTATAGCTTAGCACAAGGGCTGGAAGCAGTATAGGGACCAGCTAGCCTGCTTAGCACAAGGGCTGGAAGCAGTAGGGAGCAGCTAGCTATAGCTTAGCACAAGGGCTGGAAGCAGTATAGGGACCAGCTAGCATATAGCTTAGCACAAGGGCTGGAAGCAGTAGGGAGCAGCTAGCTATAGCTTAGCACAAGGGCTGGAAGCAGTATAGGGACCAGCTAGCTATAGCTTAGCACAAGGGCTGGAAGCAGTATAGGGACCAGCTAGCCTATAGCTTAGCACAAGGGCTGGAAGCAGTAGGGAGCAGCTAGCTATAGCTTAGCACAAGGGCTGGAAGCAGTATAGGGACCAGCTAGCCTATAGCTTAGCACAAGGGCTGGAAGCAGTAGGGAGCAGCTAGCTATATAGCTTAGCACAAGGGCTGGAAGCAGTATAGGGACCAGCTAGCTATAGCTTAGCACAAGGGCTGGAAGCAAGCAACTATAGCCTATAGTTTAGCACAAGGACTGGAAGTAGGGAGCAGCTAGCGCTCTGTAAAAAAATTAACTCTGACGCACAGAGATGAAATTGATGAAATTGAATTGGGTGATGGTGTTGGAGGTCTGACCCCCCACCCTGACCGCCTGGGGTCTTTCACTCAGAAAGTCCAGTACCCAGGCGCTCAGGGCGGAGCTCGGACCCAGCTCGATCAGCTTGTCCACCAGTCTGGTGATGGGGACTATGGTGTTGAACGCTGAGCTGTATGAACAACAGTCTCACATAGCCCCCCTTCTGACGGTCAAGGTGAGAGAGGGTGCTGTGCAGTACCTGGGAGACCGCGTCGTCAGTGGACCTGTTTGTCCTGTATGCAAATTGCATAGGGTCCATATCACTGGGGAGGGAGGCACAAATGTGGTCCTTGACCAGCCTCTCGAAACATTTCATGACCACAGAGGTGAGTGCCACCGGTCTGTAGTAATAACTGTGAATTGAACTTGCATTGCTGCACTATAGTCCATCCGTTGCAAGTCAACGCCCCCCCCCCCCTCCATCCATTAACTCAACTGGACTGTCACTGTAATATTTATGTACAGTTGTACAGTGTCCCCCACCCACCCCTCCTACCCAACCCCCCCACCCACCCAACCACCTCCAATGTACAGTCAGATTGGTTATTTTTGGTTGAGGTTGAAAAAGCTATGTTGATTCAATATTTAATTACAGATACCATTTCAACATTTGAAAAACTGTCGTTGAATCAATTTAGTAGATTCCCCCTCCCCTCCTCCCCCTCCCCTCCCCTTCGAGAGGGTATAGTCCTAAGCAACTCGCGAGACCTAGAAGATCTCACGGGACTTGAGGTATTCAAACACTTTGGCGCGATGGATGGTGTCTTCACTGACTGCTTGACAAATAGTCTGAGCCAAACTCCTTGGTAAGTCATTGACAATATTATGTATTATGCCATTCACATACCATAATCTTGCTGTCATCGTTTGACTACATGCTACTTTGTGAATTATTACCGTGGTGGCAACTAGTAGGCTAGAACGAAGCTTGTTAGCATTATTAGCTAACATGCTAGATGGTACTTAACTGGTAAGTGAGTTCTTATGGGAATAGTATGATTCCGTTCAGATACCATCACCGGGCTGTTATCGTTTGACTAAATGTTATCTCTGTGCCGTGGCAAATAGTTTGGAGCTTGTTTGAGCAAATAGTGATGCATATTATTATAGCTACTAACGTTAGCTAGCTATCATGCTAGCTAACGTTATTCTGCCATTTTGTTTCGTGATTAAAATGTACGTTTTTAATAGTTACATAAGCATTGTTGTAACTAGTGTTAACAAATACTTTATTATAGTTCAATTGTGTTAAACTTGGGACACAGCCATGGCTCTATTTTATTTCGTTTTGTATGTGAGGCATTTTAGCTTGCAGTTGTTGTGTTGCATTGTGGGTCTTCAGCACAAAGTAATCCCTTGCTGAGGGTAAGATGGTTTTCTGTCTGCTCAGACTCAGAATACTTAATTAACATGATCTGTGCTTCATAAAAAAACAGATATTATTTATCTGGTTTTGGTTATTTTGCACAGTAAATACTTATTCAGGCCTACCTGCAATTCAGAATTTAATCCAGCAGGGCGGCAGTGATGTTCATTCTGCCTTTTGTTATATATAAAAAATGGGGCTTTGAAAGACTGACATATTTGAACTTCTAGCTCCTGCTACTCTAAACATATATATATATAATATACACAGTCTTGATAAATTGCATACAAGGTTTTTTGAATATTTTGATCGTCTTCTTTTTAGAATTCGCTGGCAATCATCGCCGCTATCAAGGTGAGTTAACTAACACATTCTCAAATCATGTTTTGTTTTTACCACCAGACATGCGCTAGGTATATGGAGCTAGGTACACTTGCTACTGTAGGTTATATGGTGCTCATTGATAACTACTTTGATGGTGCTTATTTTTTCCTTATTTTGTTAATTATGTTGCTCTTTCTCTAGGAATGCCAATGTATAACTCCAGCCCCTATTACCACACTGCCATTGATTCAGCTCAGTAAGTATTATCTTTCAATTCAATATTGTCTGTCTCTCTCACCCCACTTCAAACTTCACACCTTTATCTGTGTTTTCATCTCTGTCTTTCTGTCTCTCTCACCTCGACCCCCTCCACTTCACACAACACCTACATTGCCAAAGCCTTTGTCATTTGATGACACAGCAGTGCTATGTCTGTCTCTCCCTCTATCTCCGTCTCCCTCTCTCACTGGCATAACATTTTTATTGTCGTATTCAATATTTCAGAGATTCTTCGCCAGAGGAACTTGAAGCCATTCCTGAATTACCACCAGAGACCAGCAGTTGCACGCAGGCAGAGACTGCCTGTAGCGTGAGTTGAATTTTATACACAAGTTCACTGGTGTTTATTCTTATATAAAACGTCTCTAAAGACGTATGTTTACCTTTGCATTGATTGGCGGATTTTTGACTGAAGACATTGGATCTTTCCTGCTCTCCCATCCAAGTCCCAGGTTGTAATGACGTAATCATGACACTTAGTTGATTTTGAGTAGACAATTACTCGTTGCATCTGGGCTCATAGTCATAGCCATATAGGAATGACCGCTACACCGTCGCGCCAATAGCGGCCGAGGGAGGGAGAGTTAAGCGATTTCTTTGTCATTCAGACAGATTCTCCTATCTGCACCTATCTGACACGTATAGCCACTGATGGTGGAGAAGTGCTGTCCAATTAGCCATTTTGGGGAAATTCAGGCATAAAATAATATTCTGTTGTGTGTCACTGTCAAACAATCCAATATTTCAGAGATTCTTCGCCAGTTGCGGGAAGTATGTCACCACCTGAAGACGCAGACCACCACCTGAAGCCCATGTAGAATTGTGAGTTGAATTTTATACATGATAGATCAGTGGTTCTCAAACTTTTTACACCAAGTACCACCTGAGAATGTAGCTGGCTCTCCAAGTACCACCATATGACCGGTGTTAAAATACAGTCTATTCAGCTATGCACAGTTCACGCAGGAGGCAAATGTATTCCTAATACCATTATTTATTGTTAACTTTTGTCAGACACAGCCACAATGTACAAAGGGATAGCACTAGAACTAGCAAACGCGTCCACACAACTCATACAATGCAAGGGCATTGAGAACATAATAACTAACATTCTCACATAGCAAGTGAGAAAATTAAGAACAACTGTATTTCAGCAAATGTACTTAATCTCTATCTCTCTCTCTCTCTCTCTCTCTCTCTCTCTCTCTCTCTCTCTCTCTCTCTCTCTCTCTCACACAGCAAGCAATTGTCCATCATTCTCTCTCTCTCTCTCTCTCTCTCTCTCACACACACGCACACACACACACACACACACACACACACACACAATTATTTTGTTACAAAAACTTAATTTCCTGCATTCTGGTGCAGGACTTTTTGAAATTTGACCCTTTAAATGCCAGTTTGTGTGATGGCATCACAAATTATTGTTAAAATAAACACACAAAGTAAAATATGTTCAATAGGATAGGAGCCCCGCATTTAGTGATCTAGGAGGCAAGTATTTTGTAATAAGATCAGATAGATAGAGCAATCACAAAATAAAGAAATGAGGCTCATCGTGCTCGCAAGCCACTGTCTAAAGTCTAATTGTGTTCTCAGAGGGATGACACTGGTGATCTACACCTCTACCAGAGGCCAGCAGCCAGAGGGGGACCCTGCTGACCACAAGGCCATCTGAATCATCCTATGCTGAATTGACATGGATGGCATCTCCCTTAAGCTGATGTGAGTATAACTTCCATGTACAAACACAAACACACCCACTCTATCTATATCTCTCTTCTAGGACATGTCATCATCATCAAACCTTTATTTAATTCTTGGGAGAACAGTAGGGTTGTAAAAAAAAGTGTAAACATCTTCAAATCATTATTAACACATCCACGCTGTAAAGGGTTATTGCCCGCCATGCTTTGACCGCCAGATCTCGCAAGTAGGGTCGAGCTGCAGACTCGGAGCCTCGGTCCAGATTGGAACTTCCGCTCGGAGCCTCGGTCCAGATTGGAACTTCCGCCCTGCCACAGGACTATTACTCCTGTGACAGGGCAATGCGCTGATTGGCGGAAAGTACGGAAGTATCTCGAAGTACGTCTGACGTATCTCGAATTACGTCTGACGTTTCTCTACGTTAGCGAACATTAAACGTTGTATTCATAAAATAATATAAATTCAGCAGCATGGGGAGGGCCGGGGGGAGGGGAGGTACAGGTAGTAGAAGACATAGAGGTACAGGTCACATAATTATAGTACAGTGGAGAAGTAAAAATAGAATAAAAAGGCAGTGGAAACAATATACAATATTATTAACTCTAATAATAACACGCCTCGCGGGCTCATTATAATACGAGAGCCGTGGGTCTGCATTGTATAGAGCGGATCCCCCGGCCGTATTCAAGCGCTGGAGCGCTTTGCGATGGATCAAACTGTATTAATATAGTAGTAATAATAGTAGTTGGCTAGTTGCGCGCTTCTGGCCACCTCCCGCAGTGCGCGCATACACACATACTGTCTGTAGCCTATACAGTACGTGCAAAATTAGTTGTCAAGAGCCAATCGCACAGGTTGCCTCATCTCATCTGGCTCTGCAAATAGATCTAGAGTCTGAATATCATATATAGCCTGCTGATGATCTCTCTCTCTCTCTCTCTCTCTCTCTCTCGTCTCAAATCCATTCTGAGAACGGAATGCAGTGCCCGCGACGAGGGTCTTGATTGATTGATTGATTGATTGATTGATTGATTGATTGAAAATTGTATTAACAGATCATGCTGGACCTACAAAACAGTACAGTACTGTTTCTCATTCCTGTACTGTTGTTTATACTCTGCTCCTGTGTTGTAACCCAACCCCCTCCAATGTACAGTAAATGACCAAGTATGGTTTTGTCAATATTCCAATGTACAGTTTTGCTTGTACAGTTGCACAGTGTCCCCCACCCACCCACCCCTCCTACCCGACCCCCCCCCCCCCCCCAAGGCGAAAGTCTTTCTCTGGTCTGCATCCCCTTAACAATTGTGTGTATTGAGCTGTACTGTACTGTACCCATTCTGCAATCTGTTAATAAAATGTTCAATCAAGAATGGAGTGATTGACAGTGTCAAAGGCCTTTTGTAGGTCCAGCATGATCTGTTAATACAATTTTCAATCAATCAATCAATCAATCAATCAATCAAGACCCGCGTCGCAGGCACTGCATTCCGTTCTCAGAATGGATTTGAGAGAGATCATCAGCAGGCTATATATGATATTCAGACTCTAGATCTATTTGCAGAGCCAGATGAGATGAGGCAACCTGTGCGATTGGCTCTTGACAACTAATTTTGCACGTACTGTATAGGCTACAGACAGTATGTGTGTATGCGCGCACTGCGGGAGGTGGCCAGAAGCGCGCAACTAGCCAACTACTATTATTACTACTATATTAATACAGTTTTATCCATGGCAAAGCGCTCCAGCGCTTGAATACGGCCGGGGGATCCGCTCTATACAATGCAGACCCACGGCTCTCGTATTATAATGAGCCTGCGAGGCGTGTTATTATTAGAGTTAATAATATTGTATATTGTTTCCACTGCCTTTTTATTCTATTTTTACTTCTCCACTGTACTATAATTATGTGACCTGTACCTCTATGTCTTCTACTACCTGTACCTCCCCTCCCCCCGGCCCTCCCCATGCTGCTGAATTTATATTATTTTATGAATACAACGTTTAATGTTCGCTAACGTAGAGAAACGTCAGACGTAATTCGAGATACGTCAGACGTACTTCGAGATACTTCCGTACTTTCCGCCAATCAGCGCATTGCCCTGTCACAGGAGTAATAGTCCTGTGGCAGGGCGGAAGTTCCAATCTGGACCGAGGCTCCGAGTCTGCAGCTGGACCCTATTGGATCTCGCTGTACAGCGTTATTGAGATCAATATTGAATTTTTTCGCCATGGCATTCAAAATTCATATATACACCCATGGCCGCCTAGTTATAGTTGAAAGTGGGGGTGCAAGATTCTTTTTTATTCTTTTTTTTTATTTTATTTTTTTTACATTTAATGAACACCTGTATGTGCAATTTCCTGCAATATAGAGCCTTCAATCTTGACCAAAATAAAGCTGCTCTTTTCACTATAAAACTCAGTTTATATTGCAGTATGATAGCTATAATAATAATAACTTCACTGCGAGGGCTCTTTTAGCTAACGCTAGCTAGGCACGTATGATAGCCAATTACTATTATAATAATAATAATAATAATAACTTTCCCATCCTCCCAAAGCCCCTCCGGCCCCGTTCACATCCGCAGCGGCAGTACCAACAACAACAACAATTAATTGACGCTATCAATAGCCCCAGTGAGCGCGGCGGCTGGCTGAATGAATGAATGAAAACTTTATTTAACAGATTGCAGAATGGGTACAATACAGTACGGCTCAATACACACAATTGTTAAGGTGATGCAGACCAGAGAAAGACGTTTGTCTTGTTTACATCAGGGTCCATAGCCCCTTTCGTGACTGTGCTGCACCGAGTGAATCCACAGTCACTTGCTCCTCAATGGGAAACCAACCTAGATTTACCCTGAAGGACTGGTTCTGGCCGAACCGTTCGTTATACAAGTATCACAGAGACATTACAAATGTGCTCACAGTTGCACGAGGGTTTCGGACAGAGATACGGGATGGTGCGCAGGCGCTGTGATCACCCAACGGCGGAAATAATGCCGCTTTGAGCAGTTTATAAAAAAATATTAAAAATATTTATTAGCAACGCCGAGCTTTCAAACCATCCCGTATCTCTGTCCGAACATATACAGAAATAAATACAGTAAAAACATACATGACATCATGACATTTATGGCATAGGGACATACATGACATACAGGTATATACTGTAGTACTGTTACATTTGTGACATATACGATATGCAAATAATATACAGTACTGTTACCCAGAGATCCTAACAGAAAATATTATATATATATGATGGGGATGAGACTGTACATTAGGAGGAGGGGGGGGGGGGGTGGACATTTACGGTGGCCAGTTTCGAATTGCAGTCTCCCGTAGGTGCTCTTTAAGAGCGGTTTTGAATGTGGGCAGGGGTAAAGTGGGTTTTAGGAGTGAGGTTAAGCAGTAGTCTGACCAGTTTGTTTTGTGATGTTTGTAATCTTGTTTTTAGTGCCTTTGAGGTGCTTTGGTACCATGAGGTGCAGGCATAGTCGTAGTACCCTTGAATGAGTACTGAGAGTACCCATGATTTTTGCCATTTTGTTATCGTGAAATTGGTATTAAATTTAATTCTGATTGGCATTAAAAAGTCTTAAAGCCTTAAATCTGACTGGGCTAAACCCTGGTTATTTTCAGCCCAATTTATTCATTTCACTGCAAACCATCTGATCAATATATCACCCATACTACATAAAGCATTTACTGACGATCACGTAATTATAAACGCCGCCCCCCCCCCCTTTCCTCCGTGCATGATGACGCATAACGTATACGATCATATACAGTTGAATTTTTTAATATAGCGTGTCTAGGGAATAAACGGCAATCGATGCATTTAGGTCTATAACTCACGTTCTAGGAATTACTACAGGAAATGATAAAACATACTTATATTCTAGAAGGTATTTTTGTATTTTTGTATGAATGAAAAAGTATAACGTTCCTACATCCTGAACAATAGATAATCGATGTTGAATGCAGGCATTAAAGTGTTCCGTCTCAAGACGGATTTCCGTCAATTTGATTGGGGAGATCCGTCAATTTGATTCGCAGTCTAACGGAATTGACTACCTGGTATAATATGATTTGTAGATGCATACAGATTGAAACAAAATTGAGCCAATCAGAGGCGCCAAATATCATGAAAAGGGAATTTTTTCTACCGAGGCGGCGCCAAGCAGTCATCACTCAGGGACTCGAGTGGTTGCAGCTGGAGGCTATTGGGCGAGTGACATTTGCGAGGTCTGTCCGCCACATGGCAGGGTAACAAAATAGTTGTGTCCCCTGCTGTGGTTGTGAGTATAGTATACGTTTATTAGCTTAACTCCGTAGCAACATCACACAGGTGTATCTGTAGACAGTCTCCTCCCCACCGTATATATCTTTTTTCCTACCACCCACCCCCTCCTAATGTACAGTCCCGGACTTTCCAGTGAATCATAGTGTCCTTTTTTTTCATTTTCCCAGATGCACCATGCACCAAGGATCCAGCTGATTACTGCCAATCTGGAGGATTGTTCCTTATCTGCTCTTCACTTGTGCCACTGATTCATTGACCTTTTGTGGTGTGGTATGTTTTGATTTTTACTTAGTAATACACTGTATAGTTGGGATTCTGAATTAAACAGTATAATGTTCACATATATTATGGAGCCCCCAGGGGTCGGGAGAATATTGTGGAAAACAATATAAAACTGAAATGGTAAAGCTAAAAAACTGTAGACCTGACCACAACCCCCTCGGTTCAACAGCACAATATGTTGCTTTCTCCGCTTTTAAAAGTTGAAATCATCTGATGACATTGAAGGGATAGTTCAGAATTGTGGACATAAAGTTTAATTTACTACTTGGCCATTATGTTATGTTCAATGGACTGCACTTATATAGCAATAGCGCTTTTATCCAAAGCGCGTATGGCCTCTCATTCACCTATTCACACACATTCACACACCAATGGTGGCAGCTGCCATGCATATTGATCCATAAATAGTGTTTAGATTGTACTTCTATAGGTTTTTAACTTTACATACTGTATTTAAACATTATATTTGAACAAACACTGCAAGCTAAAGTTTTAAATCATTTGAATCTGTTTTATACAGCACACTTGCTTCCAAAATAAAGCAGTTTTACAATCCTGATCGTTTGTTAACACTTGAAGCTTTTTGTTTCTAACAATCTGTACAATAAAAGTGTTTCTCTGCTGAACTTTGAGTTCTGTCACTTTATTGAAGGAGTTTGATTGTAATAATTGAGGAAAAACCTGTGAAATAACAGTGTTTCACTGCTGAACTTTAAGTTCTGTCACTTAATTGAAGGAGTTTGATTGTAATAATTATGGGAAAACCTGTAAAATAACAGTGTTTCACTGCTGAACTTTAAGTTCTGTCACTTTATTGAAGGAGTTTGATCGTAATAATTGAGGAAAAACCTGTGAAATAACAGTGTTTCACTGCTGAACTTTGAGTTCTGTCACTTAATTGAAGGAGTTTGATTGTAATAATTATGGGAAAACATGTAAAATAACAGTGTTTCACTGCTGAACTTTGAGTTCTGTCACTTAATTGAAGGAGTTTGATTGTAATAATTATGGGAAAACATGTAGAATAACAGTGTTTCACTGCTGAACTTTGAGTTCTGTCACTTAATTGAAGGAGTTTGATTGTAATAATTATGGGAAAACATGTAAAATAACAGTGTTTCACTGCTGAACTTTGAGTTCTGGCACTTAATTGAAGGAGTTTGATTGTAATAATTCTGGGAAAACATGTAAAATAACAGTGTTTCACTGCTGAACTTTGAGTTCTGTCACTTAATTGAAGGAGTTTGATTGTAATAATTATGGGAAAACATGTAAAATAACAGTGTTTCACTGCTGAACTTTGAGTTCTGTCACTTAATTGAAGGAGTTTGATTGTAATAATTATGGGAAAACATGTAGAATAACAGTGTTTCACTGCTGAACTTTGAGTTCTGTCACTTAATTGAAGGAGTTTGATTGTAATAATTATGGGAAAACATGTAAAATAACAGTGTTTCACTGCTGAACTTTGAGTTCTGTCACTTAATTGAAGGAGTTTGATTGTAATAATTCTGGGAAAACATGTAAAATAACAGTGTTTCACTGCTGAACTTTGAGTTCTGTCACTTAATTGAAGGAGTTTGATTGTAATAATTCTGGGAAAACATGTAAAATAACAGTGTTTCACTGCTGAACTTTAAGTTCTGTCACTTTATTGAAGGAATTTGATTGTAATAATTCTGGGAAAACATGTAAAATAACAGTGTTTCACTGCTGAACTTTAAGTTCTGTCACTTTATTGAAGGAGTTTGATCATAATAATTTAGGAAAAACCTGTGAAATAACAGTGTTTCACTGCTGAACTTTAAGTTCTGTCACTTTATTGAAGGAGTTTGATCGTAATAATTTAGGAAAGACCTGTGAAATAACAGTGTTTCACTGCTGAACTTTGAGTTATGTCACTTAATTGAAGGAGTTTCATCGTAAATGTAGGGAAAACTTGTGAAATAACAGTGTTTCACTGCTGAACTTTAAGTTCTGTCACTTTATTGAAGGTGTTTGATCATAATAATGTAGGAAAAAACCTGTAAAATAACAGTGTTTCACTGCTGAACCTAACCTGTCAATTAACAGTGATTCTCTGTTCTCGGGTTCTCAAATAATAAACAGAATTATCTGTAAATTTATTGCTTTTCCACTTTATTTTAATTAGGGTATTTCAATGTAAATTTTACACTAATTCAATGTCCCCAAACTGCCAGACTTTTACCGTTTTTCTACCGATTTTTTTTTTACAGTGTACAACAGGTGAAGGCCCTTCTCCGCCTGGCACGCAGCAAGGACCCCCTGAGGAAGAGGCTCTGAAAACTCCCAGAGGAGGAGGCTCTGTAAGGAGGTTCTCTCTCTGAGGAGGAGGCTCCGCTGAGGGGGGGGAGGCTCAGAAGAACTTCCTGAGGAGGCTCTGAAACTCCCTGAGGAGGAGGCTCCGAGGCTCTCTGAGGAGGCTTCCCCCCATAATCTCGTGGGGTCAGCTGGTGCACCGGGGAGACAAACACTCCAAAAAGGAGGTTGATCCCTTAATCCAGGCCGACATGTAACAAGAGCAGAGCTCGACCTGCGCCCGGAGGACTGCAAACTACACAGGCACGCCTAGAGGAGCTGACTGTAAAAACAGTACCCTGGCGGCCCACCGCCAAGCGGGGGGGGGGAGGGGATGGTGTTCGGCATGCCGTGCACAATGTCACAATCTCGCGGGGTCACAAACCTCACGGGATCGGGGTCATGGACCCCGACTCTGCCAGTAAGCTGACCTCGCCACGAACCCTGACCCCGCCAATCCATTAATCCCGCAGGGTCGGGGTTCAGAGAAAGAATCAGACACAAGTTTCAAGTTCAAGTTTCTTTAATAGTTGTCATACAGAAGTAAAGAATACTTTCATACAAAATGCTTCTTACTGTTACGCTCCAGAGACTGTGCTAGACAAGATAGTATCAAATAACATAGTATAGCATGTAATTTAGAAGTAGAAAATGAGGTCACAGTGTTCAGTATAGACATATGTACAATGTTCGATGCAGAATAGACGTAACTGAGTTACCATATAATATACAATACTATGCAGTGTACTAATGTACAGTACTATATAGTGCAAAGCAGAAATGGGATGAGGTACAATTTAGGTACAATTTACAGTAAGGTGTACGAGTTGTAGTGCAGTCCTTCATCAATAAATATAAAGTGTGGGGAGTGGGTGCTACAGTGTGTTTGTTTAAAGTGGGTGTGTGCTATAAAGTGTGTGGAGTGGGTGCTACAGTGTGTTTGTTTAAAGTGAGTGTGTGCGTGTGGATGTGTGTGCTATGTGCGTTTGATGGTTGTTGTTGTGTAGTGTTCATTGTTCGTTTAGCAGCCTGATGGCCTGGGGATAGAAGCTTCTTCTGAGTCTTTCTGTGCTCGCCTTGAGACTCCGGTATCGCTTGCCTGACCGCAGCAGTTCAAAGAGGCAGTTGTTCGGGTGACTGGAGTCTTTAATGATTCTCTTAGCCTTGCCCCTGCAACGCTTGTTGTAAATGTTCTGGAGGGTGGGGAGCCCCCCTCCAATTGTGCGTTCGGCTGAACGTGTCACTCTTTGTAGTCTGCTTCGGTCTTGTGCAGTGCTATTCCCAAACCAGGAGGTGATGTTGCCAGTCAGGATGCTCTCTATTGTACATGAGTAGAAGTTCTTAAGGATCTTCTGACTGACTTGGAACTTCCTTAGGCGCCTGAGGAAGTAGAGGCGTTGTCGTGCCTTCTTCACAACACTGTCAATGTGTGTGGTCCATGTCAAGTCCTCGGATATGTAGGCTCCGAGGTACTTAAAGCTGTTGACTCTCTCAACCACAATTGGCAGATGTCATAGAATATGCGGGGGCAGACCCTCGAGGAGCCGGAGCAGGACCCAGGTTCTGTCAGAGAGTTGACTCCGCTATCGGCATGCCGGGGAGACAACCATCCCAACAGAAAAAGGTTGCTCCCTTAACCCATAAAAAAACCGGGAAACATAACTGCACGTATATACAGGCTATATAATGCAGTTTAAGGCGTTTCAGGCTTAAAAAAGGGTTAACCCAGGCCAACAGGTAACAAGGGCAAGGCCCGACCCGTGCCTGGAGGACTGGGAACTACACAGGGGCACTTAGAGGGGCTGACTGATAATAGGCAGCCCCCCGATGGCCCCACCCCACGGCCGAGCAGGGAGGGAGGGGTGAAATTAATGGAGAAAGGAAAAACCCACTTAACAGTTTACAGAAAGGGTACAATATAGTATGGTCCAATGCACACAACTGTTAAGGGGATGTAGATCCTCTTTAGAGGAAGACGTTTGTCTTGTCCACATCGGGGTCCCCCATTTTCAACTCGTAGTGGCATTTTTATGACACACAACATTCATTCATCAGCCCCTGTGGCGTCCGGCCCGCCCTGGCATTTTCCCCCCGGAAAAGCTCAGGGCCCTTCGGGTTAATCAGAACGTATCTGTGACCCGGCAGGTACCGGGTTGAACTTATCCGGTCCGGCGCGATCAGGATGAGTCCCGTGCCCTTTCACGCTGCCGTGCCTCTCCAAAGGAGAGGGGGATAGGTACACGTTTCGATCAAAAAACATCACAGGGGGCGCCACCAAGACGGTCTGCACGCGAACGCACAGCTCCCGGTGGCCCACCTAACGGGCGTGAGACCCCCCCGCCGATGTTTGATCTACCCCGTCATTTCCCCCCGGAGATGCACGCGAGCCCTCAAGCTGCCTAGTGAGCTGGCGCTCGGTAGAGATAAAAATAAAACGTCCCGGCTGACTGCATAAAACGCTGTTTATGCCGTTGGCCAGACCAGGGCGCGCTGGTCCCGAAGGCTGATTCAAATAAACACCTGAAAAATACGCCCGGGCCAGCGCTGATACCGGTCCCGTAAGACCAAGCGCTGATATCGAACAGCATGCAGGCTCGTACAACCCGATAACGGTGGCGGGCGAATTCACACAAGAAAGAGCCCCCACAACGTGTCTCCCCCCTGTCTGGGTAGAACCAGGAGGGAACCGGTCCCCGAAAGGACCTGACATGGGGTTTATATACAGAGCATGGGGAAACAAGCGCAGGCAGGCGCTCGTACCCGACTGGCAGGCGCTCATACCTCAGGCCGGCGCTCGTATCAGACTAGGGTTACAGAGTATCCCTCATTATACCCCGTTTCAGGTGCACGTCCAAACATATTCGGGCGACATCGCTGAAATATTGGGAGTAAGCACCACCTATCGCGTCCCCCTTGGGACTGCAACGATGGTCTGCCTTGCCAACAGAGATCGAATCTCGTCGGCCAGGGCTGTCGTTGCCACGGACTCCGATAATAGAGTCTGTTTTAGAACCCAAAAATGGAGGGCGAGGGCGTGCAAATTGCCACACGAGCCCCGCTCTCAACGTTCCCTCCATCCACACCAACATGTGGTACTACTGTAGCCACGCGGTAAGAATCACAAAGCGGCCTCGTACCCAACTGGCGCTGGCCTGCTAAGAATCGTAGATAGGTAACCCGGTCCCTCCCGCTGTGCTTTGCAAGCCCTGGCTTCGCCGTGAAGGGGGCCCGTGGGTACAATACAGTATGGCTCAATACACACAATTGTTAAGGGGATGCAGACCAGAGAAAGACGTTTGTCTTGTTTTCAGGGTCCCTCATTTTCAATTCATTTCAATACATACGCCCTACGGCTTCATCCCACAAGATAGACTTCGATTTAGATTTGTCTACTTGACATGAAGTCTTATAACTAGAGTTATAGAATAACCCTCGTTATATCCGATTTCAGGCGCATGGTCAAACATGTTTGGGTGACATCGTTACATGTTTGTTCCAACCAAACAACAACCTGGATGCCTGTGACGTTTTACAATGGCCGGGAATCCCAGCCCCCCCCCCCTTCCCCACAACGAGCAGGGTACGCAAATAGTTGCCCTAACATCGGGGGAGTGATGGAGTGGAATCCTACGTCCAGCGTAACGCTAACGGAGGAACCCCAAATGAAGAAAGGCGCGCTCATTTTGAGCTGTGTCGTGCCGTCGTCCCCCTCTGTTGCCAGTATTATCCGGGATACAAACATCCCCAGGGGAGGGTTTATCCTCACCCCCCCCCCCCCCAGCCAGCCTCACGTAAAATGAAAGCTTGTATGAGGCGAACAGAAAGCGGCGCCACTAGCCGTGCGCTGTGTTTACAATGAACAGACACATATAAGCGTGTGCACGCCTTATCGTATTGAAAACACCCAAAACACACCAGCTAACCAGCTAACCACCAACACCGGGGCTAGGCGGCCGTGCCTGTTTAAAAGACACATCCACCTAGAGCCGGGCTGTTTCGTAAGCAAAAAACTTGTCGTCCATCATGTGTCTTTACCCTGGCACGTAAGGTAACACACAAACGGGCTCTGGGGAGAGGGGCAGCACCCTTGGTTGCACGTTAACACAAAGTAGCAAAAGCACTCGCTGTTTCAAGGTATATGACTGTTCAATATTTATCTACGAAGATCTATGCAAAGAGGCCATCGCTCAGCGTTTCCCCTACAAGGAGGTGATGCAGAGATTGTTCAAGAGTGGCCTCAGGCCAAGGCTAATATACCTGGCACTATTATCGATCGTGGGAAAAGACGGCCGGAGGGAAGGAATACGCACGCCTAAAGCCGCAGAGGAATACTTGAAGCTACATGGAGCAGGTCCCCCAGGGCAGAACGCAACACTGTCTCGCACCAGATAAGCCTACTCATCTCTCTCTTTCTCTTTGTATTTCAGTAATTTTATTAGAATGACTTTACCACGACTCAACAAAAGTAGCAGATGATATGCATGCCGGCAACACCAAGGCACAAGGTGTATAATATGGTTCGTAATGCATTATATTTACAGACTTCTGGTCTCCGTGGAGACAAGAATCTATCATTGACATTGTGAACAATCTGGAATATTCTGGGCTCATCGCTCGACTGCTCTGGAACACAAAGGAATATCCCGAAAATACTATATTCCTTTGTGTCCCAGAGCAGTCGAGCGAACCCTGGGTAGGAAGATCATTCTGGAACACAACAGCAGTCTGTTCCTATTTACTAGGGTATTCTACAACCTTCTAGAATATAATGCACCATTACAACGAAGGCCTGCAACTTTAACATTAACATCCGGTGTGTATAAGCATATGATCAATTGACTGAAGTTTAATCAGGCCTTAATATTGGCACAATGTAGCTCTAAAAGTCTCTGTTTTTCTCTTTTATCTCTGTATTCAATTTTATTTTAGTGGTTTCTCCACGTTGAGTTTTATTTTAGCTCTCACTCCCTTTTTTATCTTTCATTGTTCTTTTCTATTTTTCTTCATTTTAAAGTGTTAGTGTTTGTCTCCAATCTTTTCCTTTTTCTGATGTTTCCTACATAAGTTAGTAGAAGGTTCAAATGAATATATCAATGAATGTATTCTTTTTTTCATTTTTCATAATATTGTTAGTACATTAGGGGAAGGCGCAAGACCAAAAGCGACATTCTATTGAATTAGAATGAAATTGTTAGATCCTATGGCAATTAGCATAGGAAGAGTAGGATTACAAAGCTCAGTTTGGGCAATCCGGTGGCCTAAGGGAGGGAGTCATACGCGGAGGATGTGTCTATGGAACACAGGCCTGTACGACTCTCTGGGGGAGGGGGAAAAGGGGGATTTTTATTTGTATATATATATGTTTTTAAGCTCGGCTCTCAACGGGACCTCAATAATTGGATGTACATCTATTGTAGCTTCGCACTCCAGAAGCATTACCAAAAACTACACAACAACATGTATAGATTATGGCTAGTTTGAATATAATGATATGGAACACTGGTGGGATAAATAAACAACACAAACGCAAAAGCGTGCTCACACTGATGAAAAAAGAACATGTGGACGTGGCTCTACTAAGCGAAACGCAAATTTTAGAGAAAGACATAGATACGTTAGCGGACAACACATATCATAATATTAGTCACTCTTCTTTTGGTACGAGAACTCGAGGTGTAGCCATAGTCGTTAGATGTAAGTTAAATATTGAATTAAAGGGAGTATGGTCTGATGCAGATGGTCTATAGCTATGATTGTACACAATAACAGGAAAATAGCATTGGCAGCGGTATATGCCCCAAATTTGTACGAAGAGGGTTTCTTCTCTACACTAACCAATGCAATGTTAGACCTTCCCGATTACTCATTTATAATAGGTGCGGATTTTAATGCCATTTGGAATCCAAGGATGGACAAATCTTACCTCGCCTTTTCCAGCGAACAAAAGAATTCATCTAATGCATTAAAGGATTGGTCGAAGATTACAGGTGTAATTGACTTATGGCGATCACTTAATCCCACGACCCGAAAGTACTCTTGTCGATCTGCGAGACATAACACATTATCCAGAATAGATTATGTCTTTGCATCCCCGAGACTATTTGATAACTATGAAGTGGAAATGATACCCAATGCACTATCAGATCACTGTTATTTACTCCTAAAAGGAACATTTGGTATACTATCTTCCCGAGCCCCAAGATGGCGATTTAACTCGATGCTGCTTAACTCTTTCAGTGCCACGCCTGGTTTTCCATTTTACCGCTTGAATGCCACCATCCGCGCCAATGTTAACGTTAATATCGCCTAATCTATGTTTTAAATTATGTGTCTAATCTGCCCATCGCATTATCAAAGACTATTTTCCAGACAGTGCTGTGAAGGCAGATTGTTTTTTTATCGCGTCGTTGCCGTTTCAGAGCAGTTAGAAAAGCCCCCGTTTTGATATAAAAAACAGCTCATTCTGGAGCATTCTATGAAAATCGTCTTTTAGTGGAATATTCCACAACGTTGATATTCGTCGGCCTTTTTATGAATCGTTTTCAAATAAACGCTAGATGATCAATATTATACGTGCACGCACGCACATTACGGCCGCGCGCGGATAATCGCCTCGTTGATTTCCTCTCGGAGTTTTACATTGAAACCGAAAGAAGACATTTCACAAAACAGCTTATAACTTCATCAAACTTACTCTGATTATCCTACCACTGATAACATAGAGTCCATACCTGACATCAGATGGTATCCAACTGGTATATTCCAATTCCTGATCACCATTCGAAAAAATCGATACGTGTATGGATCCAACGCGACACAGTGGATCTCCATGATCCGCGGGGATCTGAGGCTCCAGAATGAACTCTAGTAACCCCGGCTGGATCAGTGAACTGGAAAATGTGGAGTACCGGATTTTTTCCCCCATTCATTTTCATTGAGTCCATTCCAAAATCACTTATGTCATCTGGGAGACGACAGGGGGCGCTTTTTTCCACAGTGATCACCGGCGCAGCTCGGCAATACTCGGGTAGGCTCCGCTGATGCAATAATTTTTCAGATCGCAAAAAAAAAAAAAAAAAAAAAATTCCGAGAAATCTCGTGAGTGGCTAGCAACCACCTATAAAAAAACACGAGAAATCTCGTGAGTGGCACTGAAAGAGTTAAGGAATTCATTACACAACTCAAAGAAGCTCTTATAGTATTCCTACGGGAGAATGCAAACTCGGTGCAAGACCCCAGAATAATATGGATGTCGGTAAAGGACAGAATAGATTATGTCTTTGCATCCCCGAGACTATTTGATAACTATGAAGTGGAAATGATACCCAATGCACTATCAGATCACTGTTATTTACTCCTAAAAGGAACATTTGGTATACTATCTTCCCGAGCCCCAAGATGGCGATTTAACTCGATGCTGCTTAACTCTTTCAGTGCCACGCCTGGTTTTCCATTTTACCGCTTGAATGCCACCATCCGCGCCAATGTTAACGTTAATATCGCCTAATCTGATAGCTTTTCCTCCAAAATGCGCAAGAATCAATGCACAAAACTGTCTGAACTGGAAACGCTTTACTCAACGTTATTTAATTCTTTAAAATACAACAACTCAACTCGACTAGAAAATCAAGTTAATGTACTAAAAAAGAGATCAATGCCATATACAGACAACAATCGGAAATACAAATACGTAGCACAAGACAACAGCAGTACTCCCAAGGTTCTAAACCTAGTCACCTATTAGCCATGCGATTAAGAATTAATGCAAAATTTGCAGATATAACTACCATTAGAGCACAACAAGTACTTGAAACAGACCCTGAAAAAATAAACGATACATTCAAAGAATTCTACTCCGACTTATATAAATCAGAAACGACCTTCGATCAAAACAAAATGGACACATATCTTAATCAAATTATTCTCCCTAAACTTTCAGAGGATGACGCTAAACAGTTAGAAACACCGATCACACTAGAGGAACTCAAGAAGGCCATATCCGAAATGCAAAGTGGTAAGGCTCCTGGAAGAGACGGTATCCCACCAGAAATGTACCTTTCTTGTTGGGACATAATTGGACCCTTATTACTAAATATGATCTTATACTCAGTCAAGGAGGGGAACTTCCATAAAAACGACAATATTGCACTCATAACAGTCCTTCTCAAAAAAGACAAAGACCCCACCGAGTGCGGTAGTTACAGACCCTTAAGCCTCCTCGGAACCGATATCAAACTGTACTCTAAGGTATTAGCCATCAGATTACAAAAGCATATGACGTCTTTAGTTCATCCGGACCAAACTGGCTTCATAAGAGGCCGCCTGATCACTGATAACATAAGACGAATACTGCACTTACTAGATGCCGACAAGGACGACACCATACCTAAGGCGATGCTGTCCCTGGATGCAATGAAAGCTTTTGACAGGCTGGAATGGTCGTATCTATGGGCAGTATTAGAGAAGATGGGGTTAGGTAAAGGTTTCATTGATATGATTAAAGTAGTATACAAAGACCCATCGGCCATGATTACTACAGGTATAATCACCTCCGGAATATTTCCGGTATCACGCTCAGCTAGACAGGGTTGCCCTCTTAGTCCCGGACTATTCGATCTATCATTAGAACCTTTAGCACAATATATAAGACAATCCCAATCCATACAACCAATCGTAATCAAGGGCACACAACATAAAATTTGTTTATATGCGGACGACGTAATACTGTTCATGCAAAACCCCAACACCACACTGCCTCATCTGCTCAAGTTGATTGAGAACTTTGGTGATTTATCGGGATTCAAGATAAATTGGCCAAAGTCGGCTTTCCTTCCACTTAACACCCCTGCAAAAAAAGATATAACCCTCCCAGGAGAGATACCTATGGTAAAACATTTTAGATGCTTGGGAGTGGAAATATTCCCCACCATAAGACAAACGGTGAAGCACAATTACACAAAAATTCAAAACAAAATCAAAGACGACCTTGATAGGTGGGCAAAACTTAAAAACTCAGTACAGGCACGGATATCAATAGTTAAGATGGACGTACTACCTAGAATCAACTTCTTCAGTTCAATGCTACCGTTACCCCCTCCAGAGGGTTACTGGAAAAGATTACACTCCTCCACATACAAATTTATTTGGAATAACAAACCACCACGTATAAAAAGATCCACCGCACAGAGAAATAAAGCAGACGGTGGCATGGCATTTCCAGATTTTTTCCACTATTTTAAGGCGTACACATTAAGACCATTGACAACATGGTTTGATCCCCAAGCATTAGTATCCTGGAGAAAATTAGAAGAAAACATAGTAGCCCCACATAGACTGAAGGACATAGCATACACTAAACTACCAATCAAGCATTGTGAACGGAAATTTGGCCCCATAATTACTCATGTGATCCGGATATGGCGTGAAACACAAAAAAAATATCCTAACCCACATAAATGGCACAATCATACTCCCTTATTCAATAACAATGCACTCTTAATTGAAAAACGACCTATAAGATTCCCTATATGGGAAGAGCAAGGCATACACTCATTAGGGGATGTTTTTAACAAACAGGGTTTTTGTAGTTATGGAGAAATATGCAAAAAATTTAATCTCACCAAGTCCACATGGCTTTTTTACATACAGTTACGGCTAAGTTTGAAGTCTCACGGTGTTCCATTAGACATACCAATTGAACACCACAGATACCACAAATTCTTCTATGAAAGAGAGACATCGAGAGGTTTTGTTGCAGATTTTTATCATCAATTACTAACGTCCTCGTATGAAACCCTCCAACTAGACTCTGTCTGGAGGAGGGATATACCAGACCTGGAAAGTGACTTTGATTGGCAAGAAGCCTGGGCAAATGTCCGACTTACATCAAGGAACCCGGACCATCAACAAATCAATCTTAACTATATTCACAGGACATACTTGACTCCTATAAGACTGAACAGAATGGGTCTTAAACAAGACTCCAAATGCTCCCAATGTACAAATGGGGATGAAGGGACATTTATGCACATGTACTGGGACTGCCCACCAGTTAAGATATTCTGGAAAGATGTGACCCAACAATTATCAAAACTCTTATCTTGGAATATACCTGTACACCCCTCTGTATTACTATTGAATGATGTTTTTGAGTTTGCAGTACATCCACAGCTAAAGAGATTGGTTTTATCGGGTATCACAGTAGCTAAAAAGCTGATCGCATCACGCTGGTTTCAACCGGAAGAAATGTGCCGGAAAGTTTGGTTTCTTACATATCTCGATGTGATTTATCAAGAAATATCTACAGCAAGAATTCTGGGTCTCAATGAATCCAAAATGACAATGTGGTTAGAAGTGGTGGAGAGAATAAAAGCTAGCTTATAATGGTAGTGTCTGGTTAGGAGCGAGGGATAATGGAGGTACTATCCAAAGAGGGGTCCGGGAGGGGGGGGTTCGAGCTGGAGCATATGTGTGTAGGTTTTTAGATAACAGGTATTAGGGGTATATCCTGTATAAGACATTGGTATAAATGGTAATTTCGTTGGATATACACTGTGTATTAATGCTTGTGTATCTTATCGTGTGTTGTCATGTTTGTTTATATGTGTGTTTAAAAAATAATAAAAAAATAAAATACAAATGACTGTTTAAAAGACGCGTTCCCATGAATCAAGCAATCTCTCCTCACAAGAGAAACGCTGCTTGCCAGCCCTTAGCTGGACAACAGAAGGACAGCGAGCCCTCATAGGCAATAGCCCAAAATACCCAGTGAATAATCACACGCTTTATTTGAAACGTAGTATTTCGAGGAGGGAGGGGAGAAGAACAGGAGGTTAACTAAGACAGGGGCATGAGCCCTGCCCTTCGTTGAATGAATGAATGAAAACTTTATTTAACAGATTGCAGAATGGGTACAATACAGTACGGCTCAATACATACAATTGTTAAGGGGATGCAGACCTGAGAAAGACGTTTGTCTTGTTTCCATCAGGGTCCCCCATTTTCAATTCATATAGACATATATGACATACATGACATACAGATAGTCAGTACTGCTACATCTATACATTTATGACATACCAGATTTGCAAATACAGTACTGTTTGTGATACAGAAGGAGTCAAGAAAAGGGAGTATATACATTTGACGTAGAAACTGTACATTGGAGGAGGTTGGGTGGGGGGGGGTTGGGTACATTGGGATATTGACAACCATACTGGGTAATTTACATTGGAGGTGGTTGGGGGGGGGGGGGGGGGGGGGGGCGGGGGACACACTGTATAAACAAGTAACACTGTACATTGAGGGGGGGGGGGGAGGAGACACTGTACAAACAAACACAATTGTACATTGAACTATTGACAAAACCATACTAGGTAAATGACTGTACATTGGAGGGGGTTGGGTTAGGATATTTACAGGGGCCAGTGTTGAATTGCAGTCTCCCGTAGGTGTCCCTTGAGAGAGGTTTTGAAAGTGGGTAGTGATCCACATTCCTTTACAGCTTTGGGTAGGGCGTTCCACATTGATGTGGCATAATTGCGAAACGTGTTTAGTCCCTTATTTGAGCCGAATCTGGGTTTAACATGATTTGTGGAGCTCCCTCTGGTGTTGTGATCGTGGTATTCACTGACCTTTGGGAAGTATTTTGACATGTACATGGGTACCTTGGTCGTGTAGTGTATCTTGTAGACCAGGCCCATTGCAAGTTGTTGTACTCTGTCGTCTACTCTAAGCCATCCTAGGTTGTCGAAGTGGGCAGGGGTGAGGTGGGTTCTAGGAGTAAGGTCAAGCAGTAGTCTGACCAGTTTGTTTTGAGATGTTTGTAATTTTGTTTTTAGCGCCTTTGAGGTGCTTTGGTACCATGAGGTGCAAGCATAGTCGTTACCCCCCATTCTACGTTTTGAGGTATACACAACACAATCAGTGAAAAGGTTATTTACACATTGCTTCAATAAAAGCACACCCAAGAGGGTCTCTACATTGAAGGGAACGTAGTTGCATTCTTCGAGGGGGAATATGGAGGTTTTTAGGCGTAAGAGGGAGAGATAAGGAATTAAAGGGGAATACGGCTCACAGCCTGCCCCCCTACCTGACGGTGTGTATCGCCCGAGATGCGTCCAGCTGCCGTATCTCTCTCTCCCTTGACATGAGCTCAGGACGAGAGCCTCCTCTACCGTCCGCTCGCAACTCTTATGATCGGGGCCATTTCCCCTTGGTAGGTGGTGGTTGCCCCGACGCTGCAAGAGCCTCGTCAGACCACCCGCCTAGCCGCTTCACCACCGATGGTCGGAGCGAGCAGAGGCGGGGGATTTGCACCTGCAATCGTGCGGCGCGCGCCCAGCTCTGCACGGGGCTCGCCACCTCACCACAAGCGTGGGATTAGGGAGCCCTGTGGCGTATATGGAGGAAGTTGTGACGGTGACCGCTGCCGTTTCCCAGGCGATGGTGATGCCATTTTGACAAAAATAGCAACACAAGAATCTAAACTAAAATAAACGAACTATCACTGCTGACGTGTGCCTGTAGCAAAAACACTTCCGTTGTGAAAGAATAGGGAAGAGCGGAAGTATGGTCACACCCCTCTCTTAACACTTTGATTGCTAGGCAGCAGGGGGCACTGTGGGCCTTCAGTGCCAGCGTTCAATTTAATGGATAGAATGGCGTGTTTGCACTGCTAAAAACTATATTTTATATTATAGCTATGGATCTAATAACGCTGTCGATTGTCAGTGAGTTGCTTCTGGTCAACATGCAAAAACCAGATTGTTTTTTCATCTGTACATTTCCGTTTTATACCATTTTGAATATGAGTATAATTTGGGTGATTCTTGGTAATCCCAGGAAAAGACGCGAAAATTGCGTTTTAGTGAAATCCACTTATCACATTGTAATTTTTCACCTGATTATCTAATCATCCTGAAATCAACGCTAGATTATTGGTATTATGTCTCCTCGTGCATACATGAAATGGGCCCTGTAGCGCGGCGCTCCCCCCCCCCCTCCTGCCACCAACGGTAAACAGCACAACACATTCCACACAGACAGCTTCGATCGCGGGAGAAAAAAATATCAGATCAACGCAAGATCAGTAATATAGTGTCCTTACCTGGTCTCTGATGTAATGCAAAAAAAAGTATCCAATTATCTGATCGCCATTCCAGTTATCCACAGCGATCCTGTCTCCGACGTTATTGGGCATTGCACATGAACGGGCGGGCAGGGTCAGTTGTCCAAGCCATCCCTACAAGTGCTTGTTTTGCCAGAGTGTTTAGGACCCGCCCCCACGCCGCAGCTCGGTAGAGAAAATAAACGACATCGTTTCTAAGGGAGTGCAATAGCGGCCGAAGGCATTAGAGGGCGGTATTGACCGTCTGCCAGCTCAGACCCATTCAAAACAGCATGCACAAGGTGCCCAGATGAATTATGAATGGCAATAGCAAATAAAAGAAATACAGAAGCAAAAACGTAGATCTACGTTTCTGTGACGTGGCCGGCACTCAAGCGCTGGGCCACAGAAACGTTCTACGTTAACTGCACTGGATGTGTTAAGTGCATGGGCGAGAGTGGGTGTGGCTGGGCAGGTGCAGGTGCATTGGTAGCTAAATTCTTTCAAGTAGCTGTTACAGGCATATGTTTATAGCCTGTGTTAGAGGGACACCTAGTGGTGCTTGACCGGATGTGATGTGTTGACATGCGCACTGCTGTAACCTCAGTTTAATAAAAGATATACTGAAACATGGTGTCAGAAGTGGGAGCTCCGAAAGAAATAAACGTATAAGGA
Source organism: Notolepis coatsorum (assembly GCF_963971535.1). Taxonomy (NCBI): domain Eukaryota; kingdom Metazoa; phylum Chordata; class Actinopteri; order Aulopiformes; family Paralepididae; genus Notolepis; species Notolepis coatsorum. The sequence continues at coordinate 139,436,016 of NC_140171.1, forward strand.
ATAAAACCACGCCATGGCGAGCAACAGCATCCCAGCGCCCGAGGGCATGCGCATGTCTGGGGATTTGGCGAAGAACTGGGATGTTTTCAGGGCAGAGTTTGATGATTTTTTGCTAGCTACCGGTCTGAATGAAAAGCCGAAGCCAGTCCAAGCAGCCACGCTGAGACGGCTAATGGGGAGTGAGTGCCGTCATGTTTATACACACAGCCTCGCGTTGACGGATGATCAACGTAAGGACCCAGCTAATATTTTGCGCGCATTGAGGGATCATTTCAAGCCGGCGAAGAATGTGATCTATGAAAGATACATGTTTGGATGTTGCAAACAGGAGACTGATGAGCCAATAGACTGTTTCCTGACGAGGCTAAAGGAGAGAGCGTCAGCATGTGAATACCGCGCACTGAAGGACGAGCTGATTCGGGACAGGCTTGTGCTGGGTGTCGCAAATGAAGGCACCAGGAGGCGCTTACTGCGGGAACGTGAGTTAACGTTACTAGCGGCGACTGAAATCTGTCGGCTCGCTGAACTGACCGAGAGACATATAAGGGTGATGGCCCCGCCAGCGCAGACAGACAGTGTGAATGCCGCTGACAGACAGAGCGAGAGGCGCGCATTTCAAAGGAGGGCGGCACCAGCGGAGAGGGAGCCCCAGTGGAGCTGTAAATATTGTGGGGGGAGCCACAAACGGGGCAGAGAGCAGTGCCCAGCCTATAGTAAAACCTGCCGGATATGTGGCATAGCAAATCACTTTGCCAAGGTATGCCAGGCTGGTAGCAGGTCTGACAGAGTAAAAAAGATAAATGTGCTTGAAGATGATGACAAGAAGGGGGAATACTCAGATACAGATGATAGACTGTTTCAAGTCACTGAATGTGTAAATACTGCAAAGGCCCAGCAGGGGCGCAAGTGGTTTGTGAATCTAGGCCTAAATAAGTAAAGGCAGCAGTGCCAGCTGGACACAGGCTCTACCTGCAATGTCATGGGCCGCAGGATTAAAGAGAAGCTGTCACCCAGAGCGGCGCTACACCAGAGCATGGCCAGGTTGAAACTATACTCTGGGGAAATCATGCCATCATTGGGAAAATTTCACACTGAATGTGTCATCCGGGGAGAAAAGCACAATCTGACATTTGAGGTAGTCGACACCGAGCAGAAGCCTCTTCTCGGGGGGAGCACGTGCGAACGTCTGGGCCTCGTGAGCTTCACGGTTCCGGATGAACTTAATAAAGTTGATATAAGTCCACCTATGCCCCTCACAAAAGTTCAGCTGCTGAGAGACTATCATGACGTTTTTAATGACCCAATCGAGTCGGTCCCGGGAGTGATACACTTTGAGCTGGATCCTGAAGTGGTGCCGGTGCAGTGCGCACCAAGGAATGTCCCAGTGGCTCTGAAGGAGAGAGTCAAGGAGGAACTTGACAGACATGTCAGGGTCGGCAACATCACGCCTGTGACTGAGCCCACACCATGGATAAGTAACATGGTGACGGTGGCAAAGCCAGATAAAATAAGGATTTGTATCGACCCGAAGCCTCTCAACCAAGCGCTGCGGAGGTCTTACTACCATATGCCTACACTGGAAGATGTGTTGTACAAGTTGCCAAAGGCCCGCCTCTTCACACTGGCGGATGCTCGCGATGCCTTTTTACAGTGCAAACTTGACGACGAGAGCAGCCGTCTGACGACCTTTTGGACGCCGTGGGGTCGGATGAGATGGCTCAAGCTCCCTTTCGGAGTCTCTGTTGCGCCTGAGATATATCAGCGCAAACAACATGAGCTGCTAACGGGCTTGGCCGGTATCGAACCGATCTCTGATGACATCCTGGTGGTCGGATGTGGCGATACGGATGCCGAAGCCGAACTGGACCACAACAAAAACTTGAGTGCTCTCATGGAACGATGCAGAGCAGTGGGACTCAGGCTGAGTGAGCGCAAGCTGCAATTCAAACTCAAGGCTGTACACTTCCACGGCCACATATTGTCTGCGGCGGGACTGAAAATTGACCCAGAGAAAACACGTGCCGTGCTGGAAATGCCGACGCCCACAGACGTGAAAGCGGTGCAGCGCTTTATTGGATTTGTGACGTATCTAGCAAGGTTTCTGCCAAAACTCTCTGAGGTCTGTGAGCCGCTCCGCAGGCTCTTGGATAAAGACGTCATGTGGCATTGGTTGCCAAAACACGAAGATGCGGTGCGTGAAGTGAAGCGAATGGTCACCAGCACACCTGTACTCAAATATTATGACATCACAAAGCCTGTTACGATCCAGAGCGACGCCAGCATGACCGGGCTGGGGGGTTGTTTGTTGCAAGGGGGACAGCCCGTGGCTTTCGCCTCGAGGGCACTGACGCAGACAGAGCAAAACTACGCTCAGATCGAGAAAGAGTGTCTGAGCATAGTCTTCGCCTGCCAGAGATTCCACCAGTACCTATATGGCAGGAACACTATCACCGCAGAGACTGACCATAAGCCGCTGATCACAATATTCAAGAAGCCCCTCCTGAGTGCACCGAAACGTCTCCAGGGTATGTTGCTGCAGCTGCAGAACTATAATCTTGATGTGGTCTACAAGCCTGGCCCCGAGATGTATGTCAGCGACACCCTGAGCAGGGCCACCCTGCCGTGCCATGGGTCTGACACCCCGTACGTGCAGCATGCTGTGTGCGCTGTGGACAGCACCCAGGCAGAGTATTCACAACTGGACCAGGCGCAGCACCTGAATGTTACGGCTTTTAGATTTGGCCAGATTGTGCAGCACACAGAGACAGATAATGTGCTCCAGGAGCTGGCGTCTGTGATTCTCAGTGGCTGGCCAGACTTTAAAGAGGACACCCCACTGGCAGTGCGGGAATACTGGCCCTTCAGAGACGAGCTGAGTGTTCAAGATGGGGTGTTATACAGGGGACAGTGTGTCATTATACCAAAAGCCATGAGGTCTGAACTGCTCAAACGCATACACACTAGCCACATTGGTGGGGAGGCATGTTACAGGCGGGCCAGGGATACCCTTTTCTGGCCAAACATGAGAGCGGAAATAAAGGACTTTGTGGCAAACTGCTCCGCATGCAACGAGTATGCACAAGTCCAGCAGAAGGAATCTATGATGTCGCATGACATACCAGCACGCCCGTGGCAAGCAGTAAGCATGGACGTTTTCTCATATGCGGGAAAGGACTATCTTATCATTGTAGATCAATACTCAGACTTCTGGGAAATCGATCATATGCCGGATCTGTCTGCTGACACACTCATCACACGATGCAAAGCTCAGTTTGCACGTTATGGACAGCCAGACAGGGTGATCTCAGATAATGGCCCACAGTTTGCATGCGAGCGGTTCAGGAGGTTTGCAGCGAGCTGGGGTTTTTCCCATGTCACGTCTTCACCCCGACATCCTCAATCCAACGGCAAGGCGGAGTCGGCCGTTAAGATTGTCAAATCACTCTGTAAGCGGGCAAAAATGGATGGCACGGATACATGGTTGGCCATCCTTCACTGGCGTAACACACCCACCGAGGGGATGGACAGCAGCCCGGCCCAGCGCTTAATGGCATGCAGGCTCAAGACTTCACTGCCGGTCACAGACAGCCTGCTTCTACCACGGGTGGTGGACGGAGTAGCAGAGAAGCTGCGGTGGAAAAGGCGGATCGCAAAATCATTCTACGACACGGCTGCCAGGGACCTTCCAGAGCTTAATGTTGGAGATCACATAAGGATGAAGCCTCTGCCCGGTGATCGCACAGGGAGTTGGCGCCTGGGCCAATGCCTCCAGAGGGTCGCTCCTCGCTCATTTGTGGTGGATGTGGACGGCACACACTACAGACGCAACCGAGTGGATCTGCGTGTTGCGGAGCGCTCAGCCCAAGCACAACATTCGGACATACTACGGCCGGAGCAAAGCAGTCCTGACCAAGCTCATGTCACTGGAGTGACAGCCTCTGCCGGGACACAGATTGTCCCAAGTCAAGGGGAGGTAGGTGGCGAGGAACATCCCTGCACGCCACACGCACCGAGGACACCGGTGACGGGCGTGACGACAAGGGGTACTGACACGGCAGGCCATGGTGTCTACTCACGGAGTGGCCGCCTGTCACGGCCACCACAACGACTGGACTTGTAATTTTTTTTTAAGAGTAAAGTTGGGCAATGTTATGTTAGAATGTCATCGAAGTAATGTTATTATGATGACTGGACTTTGAAAAAAAAAAAAAAAGAGAAAAAAAAAGAAACAGTTGGGCAATGTTATGTTAGAATGTCATTTGAAGTTGTGATTGATAAACAAGATGCAAGCATATCATTATTTGCAAACAGCTAAAGGAAAGGAGATGTTACAGGCATATGTTTATAGCCTGTGTTAGAGGGACACCTAGTGGTGCTTGACCGGATGTGATGTGTTGACATGCGCACTGCTGTAACCTCAGTTTAATAAAAGATATACTGAAACAGTAGCCTTATGCTAAAGTGTTCTTCCCATAGAGCAGAGCGTAAGCTATCTACGAAATATAACGAATGTTACTTGGAAGGTTATTCCATGACCTCACAGCCCTGTAATTGACAGTGTTTTTCAGGCTATTTGTTCTAGGTAGGGGTAAAGTCATCTGCCAGCTCCACGTGGCCAGTTACATTTCTCATGATTGTGTGCGGACTAACAGTTGAAAAGGATCAACTAGGATGACTAAGCCTGACCATGTGAATCCTTTGACTGTGAGGATTCGCCGTTTCCCTGGACCTTTATTCCCTGTCTCCTCACCTCACCAGCCCCCACCCTTGTGAGAACTTTTGCCTGCCTCCTACTCTTCACCAGCCCCCACCCTTGGACATTCTGTTCCTCTACCTTCACGCACCTGTTGGGAGTTTGCAATCACCTCGGGAGAGTACATAGGTTGCAGACTCCCCTCCAGTCCTTGTCGGGTCGTTCTTGTTACTACAATCTACTGCCGCGTCTCCGGCGTGAGACGTCGTGCCACCCCTGTACATCACGACCTGTCGCCGTTTGCCTGGAGTGGGACGCCGTCTTCGCTCTCTAATTCTCTACGGGAGGTTTTCCAGTGTTCCCACTCCAGACGTCAAGGCGGCTCGCCATCGCTCCCGATTCCACGGGAGGAAGGCGTCTCTTCGTGATCCTCGTTCCTGGGGTGAGGCTCGTCGTCGCTCCCTAGTATTCTACGGGAGGACGCCGTGTTCCCATCCCGGTCCCCTGGGACCCCCTTTGTTCTGCGCTGCCCGTCTGCAGCATCCGAGGAGGCGGAAGAGGATCTCCGTGCCAGGCCTCCGCCGTTGGGCCCCTGTCCCCGTGCCAGGCCTCCGCCGTCGGGCCCCTGTTCCCGTGCCAGGCCTCCGCCGTCGGGCCCCTGTCCCCGTGCCAGGCCTCCGCCGTCGGAACCCTGTCCTCATCCCTGTAAGCAGCTCTGGCCCTCGCCCTGTCCAAGGCTTTAACCCTGTTCTCTGTCCCTGTCTCCAGCCCGCCTCTCCGGGCCTCTGTCCCTGTCCCCCTCTCCAGTGCCCCTGGTCCTGGCCCTGACACTTAGCCCTGGTCCTTAGCCCTGGCCCTTAGCCTTAGTCCCTTAGCCTGTTCGCCTCTTAAAGGCACAGTGCCGCATTTTCCAGATTTCCTTGTCTCTAGTGTTTTTGTGTTCTCCCTTAAAGGGACTGTGCCGCTTTTTGTTCTATAATAAATATTTGCCCTGTTTTGGCTTACACTCATACCTGTCTTGTGTTGTGCGATTGGGGTCGGTTACAAACCATAACATTGACAAATATGGAGAATAAATGCATTTCATCTAAGATAAGATAGGATATTCCTTCAATGATCCCCTTGGGGGAAATAATACAATGTATCTATTGAAAATCTATACAATATAATAATGTTCACTTGTTTGGAAATAATATGACAGGAACAAATGTATTCTAACTACTTTAGCCACTGCAGCAACCAATTTATTGTCAGACACATTATCAACATTAGATTATATTCTCTAAACAGATTATTCTACTTCAGTATATTGCTTCCTAAATTAGTTTTAGGACTTTACTCCACAGGGGTAGTTTGTTCCCCTCCGAACAGGTACAAACATATTTTCCCAAAATCCAAAGTCAGTTTTCTGCCATGAACAACCCAGTGCCATGTGTGGATTATTGGTCAAACAACAAACTCTGTGTACAGTAAACGTTTTGAAACATTGAAACTCCAGGGATTGTTGCATCTGTACCGTGTACAGTAAATGTTTTGAAACGGTTCTACATCTTTGTTACAACCCCTGAGGTCTAAAGGGTAAAAGGGCTGTAACATAAATATTGGTTGACAGAAAGGATGACCAGGTTTGTAAACAAAAAGGATATTTATTGATATAAAAGCACTGGTAACTCAAGGGTGAGCCAAGGCCAAAACAACAAACAAACACCACTATTCTCAAAACAAACCAACCTAACCTATGGTAAAAAAATAAATTACATCCAATAACCTAAACCATTAACCTCTTCCACCCGTGCGGTCCATCGGCGGACCGTAAATGACATCACGTCATAAATCAATCTCTCCAGACTGTTTGACAAAAGTATCGTTTTATTTTTCAAACGTATTCAAGTATAAACATCATAACCATGTCACAACAGCATTTATAATGTATATTATCATCAATATGTTAGTTTACCAATAGGTTAAAGTGTTATTAGATATATTTTCATTTTCGTTTTGGTGTTATTTAGAATAAAGTATTTTTTTCGCCATTTTGGAAAAATTGGACGTCGGGAATTGTAGTTTTTTGCAGCCATTTTGTAGAGGATAGCGAGAGCTTTGTGTTGGAATTCTTCCGAACGACACTTCCCAAGGGCCTCTATGGGGTTTTAAGCACATTACTATTTTTTTATATCTCTTATTATTTGGGATAATAAACCACACAACTTAACGTTATTGACATATATTGAAGTGCAGTTAGTTTCTCTTCCCTATTTTTAGCATGTAGCAACAATTAGATTTGAAATTAGTTTCAAAATGGTGCCACCCTGATCAAAATAAAAAAGCTACTGTACATACAGTAGATTTCATTATGTTCTTATGCACGGCTGGTGATACTAAATCCAAATTGAACACGGGCATTTGAAAGATAATATATGTATATAAATGTGCAAATTGGCTATAATAAGGTCATTTATAAGCCTGCTATTCTATATGCTATAATAATATTTCAAATTGCATTGGTCCGGATGGGAGAATTCAGTACTATATCTACAAAACCTTCTGTTTAATCATCTTCCCTTTATTCTTTTCCTTAGATGTTTTGTAGACATGATCTCAAGAAGGTACTGCACGAGATCATTGGCAGTTTTTCATGTCTGGTAATTTCTAGCATTTTTATCCATATTCTCCTTTGTTTCATCACAATTTAAGCAAGCCTAGTAATAGACACAATAGTTCTGACTAGGGATGTCCGATATTATCGGCCGACCAATATTCGGCCGATATCGGCAGTAAAATGTGATATCGGAAAATATTGGTATCGGTTTAAAAAAAGAAAAAAACAATAACAATATTTGTTATATATATATCCAGTGAAATTATTAGTTACCTGAAATTATTCAGTTTTTTTGGGGGGGGGAAACCCTGCATATATCGGTATCGGTTGATATCGGTTGATATCGGTATCGGAAATTAAGAGTTGGACAATATCGGAATATCGGTATCGGTAAAAAAGCCAATATCGAGCATCCCTAGTTCTGACACTGGGAATACATTCACTGAGGTCCATAGATGTCCCTAGATAACAAGAATATGCAAATGGCCCTTGAAGAAGTGGAGCAATATTCCATTTACTTAGGTATGTATTTTAGGCGGATTTTCAGAAAATAGGGCTTAACAAAAACAGGAGAAAACAATACCCAAATGAAATGGCGGCTCACCCCATCAGGGCCCTGTTCCTCGTAACTGGCTAGTCAAGTCAAGTCAAGAGTTTTAATTGTCACGGCATACAGGTATACAATGAAATGCGGGTGGTCTTGCCCGCAACGATGTGCAATACAGTGGTACATATAATAGAATCAAAAGAAGAAAACAACATTGTGCAGTAACAGGTAACAGGTAACATGGAGTGACATCTCTGTATCTGTACAGTGTACATAGTTATTTACAGAGCATATGGGACATGCTAGTTAGCTTTGGTAGTGTAATACACTGTTACTGTTATTCTAATTTAAAGTGTCCTTTCCTTTGGCCATAAGTGTGCGTGTGTGCGACATGAGTGTGTGCCCGCTCATGTTAAAGTGTTAAGTGGCTGCTCGTGTGTGAGCGTGCACAGTGTGCGTGGTGTCGTGTGTGTGTTCATGTGTGCTTGTGTGTGGACAGTTCAATGTTCTGAGCACTCAATGTTCATTGTTCATGGCTCTGATGGCCTGGGGGAAGAAGCTGAGCCTAAGCCGCTCTGTCCTAGTAGCTGGGGTTCGCAGGCGTCTGCCTGACCTCAGCAGCTGAAACAGGCTGTTATTGGGGTGGTGAGGGTCTTTCATTATCCTGCAGGCTCTGGATTTGCACCTCTTGTTGTATAGAACCTGCAGGGGGGGTAGTGCAATACCCGTGGTACGCTCGGCTAACTGAGTTAGCTGGATCATTTTCAGGATAACTTGACATAAGTCAGACCTTTCGGTTCCCCGAAGTCTAAATCACTATGGCAACAGATCAAAAAGTTTGAACCTGCTCCAGCGCAGGGTTTAGTTCAGTTAGCTGGATAAACTGGCCACGCCCTCGCAAACAAATGCCAGCTCCCTTACTCACAGATCCCATTATACCATTCTGAATTATGTTTTTGTGCTTCGTTTTTCTAGATGGGGCTTTTTAAATGTAAAATAATAGACCTAAAATGCTGATAATAAATCATATTCAGCCTATGGATTTACTTTGTCCTAAATAATACACGTAATAGCCAATGTTCCCTCTAATTATTTTTTGGTCTGAGCAAACACTCAAACCTCCTGAGCAGACATCAGCAACTACTGAGCAACATACGTCACCTGCCGGTTAACCGGTTAGTTGATATGCGGCGGTTTGTAAAAAATCTGAGAATCTTAATTTCCCTTAATGTCTAACATAAAAATATATACATTTTGCTGATACACAGAGAAATAATACAAAAAGGCATATTATATTCCTTAATCAAATATTTATTTGACCATTGATTGATGATACAGAGCATAGTCCTTACTTTGGCTGGGTGTGAGTCGTGTCACTAACTTTTGTCTTTTTTTTCTTTTTGATCCACTTTTTCTCCAATTTCTTTTCTATATTTTCTCCCATCCCAATTTCGTATCATCCAATTCAACCCTCCCCTGTCACGGACGCTGTTTCTTGCCTCCCACAAGCCGGCTGCAATGTGGACTAAGTCATACATAGCACAAGTCCCCTCCGGTACTTGAGGTAACAGCAGTCGCATCTTTTCACCTGCGCAGCTCGATCTCTCAGTGGCGAGGAGTAACGCGTGGGAGGCTCACGCTGCCCCCGACACTTCCTGATTCTACTGCGCAGGCGCACCAACCGACCTGTAGGAGTCGCTGTCCACAACGCCCGATCCCCACCCCTCAGTTTCCCTCCCCGTAATACGGCCAATGTGTATTACTGTGGACGACCAGCTAAACTGAAAGCAAATGTGGAGCGCTGGGCTCGAACTGACGAGCCCAGCGTCTCCAGCATTTCGTGGCGAGTGCCTTGCCCACTACGCCACGTAGCCGCCCCAACTTTTGTCTTTTTAGGAGGCTGACTCGTCATTATTTTATTAAGTGAATTATAATGCGACTTCAAAGGTGACCATATTGTGATTTTTTTTAAAGAGGACACTCTGCCTTCAGCCTCAAGATACTTAATCAAAGTTTACTCAAAGATGCCTTATCATTATAATATATCTAAAGTATACCTCCTCTGTATGGATATAAAATTATTGTTTATATTATTTTATATAACAAAATAATATCTCTCTATAACCAAAGTTACTCAACATGCTGTATTATGCCTAAAGTAATCTATCTGACAAATCGCAAGAAAATAACTAAATCAACCTATGACAAAATAATATATATTTTCAAGTCTTACTGGACAAAATAAATAACAAGAAAAATATGATGTAATGTTCTAAATAATACCTCTTCTGTATTAGAAAATCCAGCTTTAAAAAATATATCTTTATCTTTTCAATGTAATGTAAATTATAAAACAGTAACCTCACAAAGATACTAATTTAAAAGTGCACTATGCAGTTTCAGATTTGTTGCAATTAGTGTACTAAACTAATTTATTACACACATAATCCTTAGAATGATTGTATCATAAGCATCTTATCAAACCAAAACATAATTTTGAGGCATCAAAATAGTTTTAAATGATTTTCTTTCTCTCTGCATAGCTGCATTCTTCAATCAATTCGGTCAACTTTGCCATCAAACTCTCGCCTCGCACTGCTTTGTTTGTAATGTTTTGCTGTGTCCATGTGAGCTTTGAGATCACCAGCACCTTTATTAGACACATAAACATATGGTCAAGCTTTGCACGCGTTGCACTCCGCTTCCAATTAGTCTCGACCGGGATGATAAATTGGAAGTTTTCTCTGCAGTTCATCTGTAATGTACATTTTCGCGTTTGCATTGTGAGGAGCCAGCAATGCTGGTCGGATCTGTCCACTTCCTCATCTGTTGTGTGTGTCTGTGTGAGCGTGCAGTAGCGCTGCCCACAAAGCACTGAAAGCGGGGCTTCTCTTGGTAACGTCACACGCAACAGGGTTAGGGATGGTTAGGGATGTCCCGATCACATTTTTTTGCTCCCGATCCGATCCCGATCATGTAATTTTGAGTATCTACCGATACCGATCTTTCCCGATCCGATAAATTATAATATATATATATATATATTTATCCCAATTTCTCACATTACATTCACCCTGAATGTTGACGTTATCCAGGTGAAAAGTTAACTTCATTCAAGCGAGGCATTGCAATCCTTGACATACATTATTTGATGTATAATTAAATCAAAGGAAATGCGTTTGGGTCTGAGAGTGTGGCTGGTCTGCCGTTCTGATGCTGGATACTATTGGTTTGTTTTGGCAAAATTCTTCTGCTCTGTGTGACAATAAATAAATGAATGATGATATGCCATTTAAAACCAAAACTAAAGCCTCAGTATGAGTTTAAGACGTGAACATGGTCATGTTTGTTGAATAAAAAAGAAATCGCGACCGATTTCAGATGTGCGCGGGAGCGTTTTGCCATGTGCGCGCGCGCGCATGGGCACACCTTAGGGGGAACATTGGTCATAGCTATACGGCACTCACGAGTCTGCTACGGTCTTGTGCGGTGCTATTCCCAAACCAGGAGGTGATATTGCCAGTCAGGATGCTCTCTATTGTGCATGAGTAGAAGTACTTAAGGATCTTCTGACTCACTTTGAACTTCCTTAGGCGCCTAAGAAAGATCTACGAAATTAATAACGATCTCTGCAATGAGCAGTTGCCATGGTAACTAAAGATACCACTAGAAGGTGCATGGTGTGGAAGGTATTGTTAGTTGTTAGTTGTCGTTATCAAGATGGCGGCGGAGTGACTTTGGTGGAAATAAGATGCCATGAAGATCGTGACTTTCTGAAGGCCTCCTGCCCATAGATATATATAAAGACTAGATGACTCACCCGCGCTGCTGGCCGCCTATAGCTTATTAACAGCGGAAGAGTGGTGCTGAGTGCTTCCGCGTTTTCCCTGATTGGCTGCGACACACCCCGATGCAGAGCTTGCGGCATTATGTAGCCGTAATCCCCAATGTTTTTCATTCGACGCTTAGCTCAACTGGCAGCGCTGCCGTGCTGTGGATCCTGTGGTCTGTTGGTGACAAGTTCGATTCCCTTAAAAAATATATATATATTTTTTTTTAACATGCATTCTTTCGCCGGTTAAGTTTAGGCATGTTAACTTTAAGCATTGTTTCGGAGTTGGTTATGGTTAAGGTTATATTAGGCATTGTTTCGGAGTTGGTTAAGGTTAGAAGGGTTAAGTTTAGGCGCTGTTAAGGAGCTGGTTAAGGATAGAGTTTGTCTTAGAGAATGGCAATATTCTTTCGGAGTTGGTTATGGTTAAGGTTAGGCATGGTTAAGGTTAAGGTTAGGCATTGTTTCGGAGTTGGTTAAGGTTAGAAGGGTTAAGTTTAGGCGCTGTTAAGGAGCTGGTTAAGGTTAGAGTTTGAATTAGAGAATGGCAATAGACAGCCTATTTCCGCGCTGCAGCGCAAGGCAATAGACAGCCTATTTCCGCGCTGCAGCTCTCTCGCGCTGCCGCGGTCACATGGCCAATCAGAGAAAACGCGGAAGCACGTGACGCACTCTTCCGCTGTTAATAAGCTACACGCCTGCTGGTCAACGGAGACCGACATTGTCACATGGCGGCCATCTTACCACAGGCAGCATGCCCACTCATAACATGAATGTCTATAGTGCATGTACTATTGAAATAACCATAGCTTGCTCAATTTTCAACCGTTTGGTTTGTTAAAAACGTCAGAGATGTAGTTATCATACTGCATACTTATAATGAACTTTCATATGAAGAAAAATATATACTGTATATATATATATTCTTCCAAGCAAGAATCATAGCCATGTTAATGTTTGTAATAAACCAAACCGTTTGTAAATCTGTAAAGATTTCAGCGAGTTAAGAGTATTTTTGTTTGTGCAGATCACTTTACCTTAAAGGGGAACTATTTTACTATTTCTTTCACTATTTGGGCACTTTTACACAATTCCTGTGAGTTTATGGAACACCTCTGTAATTATAATTTTTTTTAATCCATTGTTTTGTATTTCTAATCAAGTCCTCAAAAACAGCATTTTTCGACCTCAAGATCTCGAGCCGTTTTGAGGCTGGGCTCCTAAACCACTGTGTGGCCTGGTAGCATCTGCCACATTATCATGCAGCTGAGTCTCTCTGACATCACAAATCATCACATTTTCAGATGACTCAGTTCAGTGAGGGTGAATATTGTGAGAGGAGAATTGGAAGAATGCGCCAATATGAGAATTAGAGACATAGATCATATTAATATAAGTCCACATAGCTAGGAAACAATGCTAAACACTGAAAAAGGCCATTTATAAAATAGTTCCCCTTTAAAGCAGTAGTCCGCTGAAGCAAGATGGCCACCGGTGAACTACGCGGGAGACTCTGCCTTGCACCATCTAGTCTTTATATATCTATGCTCCTGCCTGCTAGTCCGTACACAGGTGTGAACCATCAGCCTCTTTAATAGGATTTGACTGTCCCTGTCCGAGTGTCCGTGGTGCTGAAGCACTGAATCTATACACTCATATTGTTTTCATAGGCCTAGTAGTAGCCTAAAGTGAACAAGTGTAAACAAACAGGTTTCCGAAACCAACTATAAAGTCCAGCTTGAACACAGCCTGTAGACTTTAGAGAGGAAGCAACAGCTGTGATCGGAGGATCAAGAAAAGAGGGTTTGAGATAGGTCAGTTATATTTGTATGGATTATCGCTGCTGACATCCTGCAGCACTGTGTCATTGTCTTGTAAAAGCAGCATGAAAGGAATGGTAATCTAATGTTACAGAGGATAGCCTTGTTTTCCTCAGGCAGTGTTGCATGGAATTCATCATCTTTGCTGCCATCTGCTGGGGGGTTTGCTCTACTGAGTGGCCCCTTGTGGAGGGAAGCATGGGCTACTATGCTGCAGCCTGAACTGAGGGACTGTAGCCAAGGCCATTGATATATATATATATATATATATATATATATATATATATATATATATATATATATATATATATATATATATATATATATATATATATATCAAATTTATAAAAAAAAATTATGTGCACATGAAATCGTGTTACCTCATGCACCTGGATGTATTAGTTGTACTAGTTCATCCCAAAAGAAATGGCAAAAATAACATTCCTGTATTTCAATATCTAAATGGCGTCATTCTCTGCTCTCTTCTCTGAAAACTCATAAATAAGCACTCTGATAATATAGGATTTCTTTTTTCTTTTTACTATTGGCGCCATTTGCTGCCATCTTTGTTTTCACTGAGCGGTATGAATAGACAGTGAGACATAGCGAAGGGTCAAATGGCCGATTCAGATTCCAATTATTTATTGTCACGTCATGTATGTTTACAAGCATCATAATAGAGTGACATTATTTTGTCTTGGTTCTTCGTCCTTGCAGCATAGGATAGAAGCAATAGAATAGCAGCAGAAATAACAATGAAATTGCTCTAAATTATAATACAAGAATCACAGTGTGGATGTAGTGTGTGCCAAGTAGCAGCAGAAACAACGATAACATTTCTCTAAATTATAATACAATAATACAATTGTCACGATCTGTTAGTGCTCACTGCTGACATCGCCACATATCACAACCTCTTGTTAACATTCTCCAAAACCATTACTAATGCCAAAGCTTCTTTCTTTCACCATAGGATCGAGGCCTCTGCCAAGAACCTTTGCAAACTGCATGCTACCATGTCCTCCCTCCTCACTCCCCCCCACCCCCCCCCCCCCTCATCTCTCTCTGCCGAAGACTTTGCGATCTTCTTTGAGGAAAAAGTGGAGAACATCCACAGCTCATTCTCCCAACCCCCACCCATTCCAAATACTGAATCAAGAACCTCATCCTTCACTCTGTCATCTTTCTCTCCCATTACAGACGCAGAGACCCTGAAACTGGTAACGTCGAACCGTCCCACTACATGCCAGCTGGATTAGTTACCCTCCCCACTCCTCCAGACCATAGCACCAGACATCCTCCCATTCCTAACTGCAGCCATCAATTCCTCCCTCAACTCGGGGGTTGTCCCCACCTCCCTAAAACAAGCCAGAGTCACGCCCCTCATAAAAAAAACAACCATGAACCCCACCGTAATAGGCAACTATCGTCCTGTCTCTCTTCTCTCCTTCCTGTCTAAAACACTTGAACGTGCTGTATCCAACCAACTCACTGATTATGTCTTACAGAATGACCTCCTAGACCCTAATCAGTCAGGCTTCAGGACTGGTCACTCCACAGAAACGGCCCTCATTGCGGTCACAGAGGCACTTCACTTAGCAAAAGTGAAAGGCCTCTCCTCTGTCCTGACCTATCTGCAGCCTTCGACACAGTCAACCATCAGATCCTCCTCGCGTCCCTCGCAGGAATGGGAGTGGCTGGCTCTGCACTGACATGGCTGACATCATACCTCAATGACCGCTCCTACCAAGTGTCATGGAGAGGGACCCTGTCTGCCACCCGCAGGTGTCCCGCAGGGCTCGGTCCTTGGACCCCTTCTCTTCTCCCTCTACACTAAATCTCTGGGTAACATTATCACATCTCATGCCTTCTCGTATCATTGCTATGCCAATGATACTCAACTCTTCCTCTCCTTCCCTCCCTCAGATATCCACGTCTCTGAGCGGATCTCGGCCTGTCTCTCCGACATCTCTGCCTGGATGATGACCAACCACCTCAAACTGAACCTAAGCAAAACAGAATTGCTCCACCTGCCGGCCGAATCCTCCCCCCTGACCGACCTTTCCATCACAGTCGAGAATGCAGCTGTGACCGCGTCCCCAACCGCCAAGAACCTTGATGTTGTCCTCGACTACCAGTTGAACTTCTCCGCTCACATCGCAGCGACAACCAGAACCTGCAGATTCCTCCTGAGCAACATCAGAAGGATCCGCCCCTTCCTGAAGAAGAAAGAAGCCACCCAACTCCTCTTCCAATCAACAGTTATCTCCCGCCTCGACTACTGCAACACACTGCTTGCTGGCCTTCCGGCCACTGCCACCAAGCCTTTTCAACTCATTCAGAAGGCAGCGGCCCGCCTGATCTCAAACCTACCAAAGTCAGCCCATGTCACCCCACTTCTTAGGGACCTGCACTGGCTCCCCTTTGCCGCACAAATCCACTTCAAGTCCCTCGACCTGGCATACCGTGCGGCAAAGGGAACCGCTCCCGCCTACCTCCGGTCAATGGTCTCCAACTACACACCCTCAAGACCCCTACGCTCTGCATCTTCTGGCCGTCTCAGACCCACTCCTATCCGAGCTCCGGGAGGGTCATCAAGGAGAAGCCGCCTATTCTCAGTCCTTGCCCCACAATGGTGGAACGAACTACCCACCACAGTTAGGACAGCCGAAACCCGTCCAATCTTTTGCCATCGACTAAAGACGCACTTGTTCAACCATTAACTGAAATGAAAAAAAAATTATAATAAATAAATAATCTAACCCTAAATAACCTTATTGTCATGCGCCTAATATACTAACCTACACTGTAGCACTCAACACTTTGATGAACATTGTTACTCAGCTGATAGATTTGTGCCCTTCCTGATGACTTGTCGTACAGAACTTGTAAGTCGCTTTGGATAAAAGCGTCAGCTAAGTCTAAATGTAAATGTAAAATATAAATGAGATATCTACCATGTAGCCTACAACATGTATACAATATAATATACAAGGACCAAACTCCCCACCATGGGAGATCGGGCTTTCATCCGCTCCCAGTCTGTGGAATGCTCTCCCTGACCACCTGAGAGCACCACATGGATGCTTTTAAGGGCCTCAAAACTCAGCTTTTTAATAGAGCCTTTTGTTGATTTTTATCTAGTTTTAGCTCCACACATTTTATGTTCTTTTACCAGTTTTAGCGGGTCCTACTAATCACCATAAAGTACCACAAAGAACCACAAAGTACCACAAAGTACCCCAAAGTATACCACAAAGTACCCCAAAATACCTGAAAGAACCTCAAAGTTCCCCAAAGTATACCTCAATGTACCACAAAATACTGGCTCAGAGGTAGAGCAGGTCAACTAATGATCCTATCAATGGTTTGGTCAGTGGTTTGAATCCCAGCTTCTTCTGTTCACATGCCGAAGTGTCCTTGGGCAAGACACTGAACCCCAAATTGCTCCCATTGAGCAGGCTAGCAGCCTAGCACCTTGCATGGCATCTGACTGCCATTGCTCTGTGAGTGAATTGGTGAAGGAGAGGCAATTATAAAGCTCTTTGTGCAGGTAGGAAAACACTATATATGTGCAGTCAATTTCCCATTCCCAAAGGACCACATATTTTCAAAACAAAATAATGTTTATTTTAAGCAGCAGTTTCTTTTGCCGCCCTCTACTGGACAGTTGGTGACACAACCATGAAAGCGCTCAGAATAGAATGGTGTGCTTTCGGGTAAATGTAGGTGACCATCCATGAGCATCCATGCTGGTATGATTAACAGAATAAGAAATATTTCCAGGAAATGTGCACATTTTAGTTTTTCATTTTAGGTATTTTATGGTACTTTGTGGTATTTTGGGGATATACTTTGGGGCACTTTGAGGTTCTTTAGGGTATTTTGGGCACTTTGTTGTATTTTGGGGTATATACTTTGGGGTACTTTGTGATTCTTTGTGGTACTTTATGGTGATTAGTAGGGCCTGTTTTAGCCCTTCTTATTTTATGTTTTTTACTCTTTTACTAGTTTTAGTGTTCCTTTTACTCCTTATTAGTTTTAGTCTTGCTTATTTTATATTCTTTTTTTTACTCTCTTGCTAGCTTTTATGTTCTTTTACAATGTAGCGCTTTGCTCCACAATCATAAAGCGCCCTACAAATCAAATATATTATTATTATTATTATTATTATTATTATTATTATTATTATTATTATTATTATTATTATTATTATTATTATTATTATTATTATTATTATTATTATTATTATTATTATTATTATTATTATTATTATTATTATATATTATTATTATTATTATTATTATTATTATTATTATGTTACAGTAGAATCTCCTTTATTCAAACCCCTCAGTAGCGGAGGTCATTCTTCAGTCTATTGAAAACACATGGGACCTCATATTGCATTATTATATTGCAAAATGTTTCCAAGTGCAATATTTGACAGATTTCTTTTTATATATGATATAATGTGTTTAGATTAGGTGAATTATTAAGATTAGGGGGGGGGGGGGACACACACAAACAAACATAATATCTAGCCAGTTTGTTGAACTCTGAGGTTCAGATAAATGAGGTTCGCTGTGCTTTTACTTTCTCCTCACTGAATGTGTAGGAAGAGAGATGATTGGCCAAATGAAGTGTGGAAGAAAAAGCACTACTTTAAGTGTAAATGCCATACAAATACAGTAAATAACCTTTTATCAAAATATTAACCATTAAATAAAGGTTGTAATCTGTAAATGTATTTGATTTTACTGTATTTTGACAGTAAGTAGTTGGCAACCGCCAGACATTTACAGTTTCTTTTTTACAGTCTTCTTTTTTTACAGTGTATACACTGTAAAAAAAAATATGGACTAAAGAGTGTTGGAGTGTTGGACTAACTATAGTGTTGGACTAAAGAGGGAAGATAGAATGTTCTCCAGTTGATTCACCTCCATGTTCCCATGTCCTCTGCCATGTGGTGAGCCAAGGATAAATTGTCCACCACAATTAAGCCAACTAACGTACCCATACTGCAGAACCCTTATTTGGCTCGTCAGTACCATTTCAGATTCCAAAACATTATGTGATCTACTCATTCAAAATAATAGAGCATAGATGATTAAATACACAACCTAAAACTTTCTCCACAGTCAAATGGCCACTGCAAAGTGTTTTCAGTTCAGTGAATTGTCATGAATCATTGCAGTGGCAACAACATGAAAATCACCTATAATTCGTCTTTGATGAGATGAGCATAATGCATAAAACGCTAACTGTGTCCATACATTCAGATTCAGTTTCAGATTCAGATTTCTTTATTCACCACATATTGTATATACAAATGGAACGTGATTCGACATTACAGTGTATGATTTCTTTCACAAATAAGAATAACATAATAATAAATAGTTATAAAGTGTAAAACAGGACAGAACAGTGAGACAATGATAGGACAATAAAGTGCAGTGGTTGGGGACATACAGTATACAATGCAGCACAAAGTTCAAGTCCAAAAGTCCAGCCCTAGCAGCTTGCCATAGAGGGGGGGGGGGGGGGTGGAGCAGGGGGACACCTGACTCGTTTACCAGGCAAGCTGCTGAGGGGAAGAAACTGAGTCTGTGACGGGACCTAAGTGTCTTGGGCAGCCGTAGCCGCCTGCCGTGGGGGAGCATGGTGAAGAGGTTATGACCCGGGTGGGCCTTAATGCATAATGCATCATGTCGAGGTAAATTACTTCTGCTGCTTTTGTAACCCACCTGGATTCAAACCCGGTTCCTCTACTGATACATAGGAAACCAAACACCTACTGTACCTGTCAGCCAAAGGGGAAGGAGACTGACAAGGCTTTAGGTAGGACCAGAGCCTTCTAAAAGAGAGTTGCAACACTCTCATAGGCTTTCATTATCGTGGAATGCGGAAGTGAAGCGCCTCATGGGCCGCCTATAGTTCCAAGGAGAGAAATGTTCCAGCCTTGAACGCCATTAATTTTCATTGTTTCCGAGGCACTCTCGCTGGTACGTTTACTTTACTTTACTTACTTTTTACATTTTAACGCATTAGTAGACCACTCATGGATTTAGTCAATAGTGGTATTTTATGTAGAAAGCTTTAGTTAATGTTTATCGTAAGTTAATAGCTTGTTAGATTCTAAATGCAGTTAGCTAACGTTACCATAACCAATGTCAGTTGGCCTAACGTGTCATAATCACAGCACGGGCCTACTTCACTCCCCCTCCTTTTCCCCTCACGTCCTCCACACGCTCCTCTTCATCCCCCTCTCTATCCACTGCGCACTCCTCATCATCCTCTCTTTCTTCAGTCACCCCTTCCTTCACCCTCATTCACCCAGCTGTATTCCATCCCCCTAATTCACACACGGGCAAACACCCCACTCTCCCCAGCTGCACCCTATCCTCCCCTGATGAGGGGACTATATCTGCACCTCGACGCTGACCAGAAGCTGTGGTGGTATTAATTACCACTGCCCAGGTACGACGTCTCTGCCACAAGCTCTACTGCTAGATACCCTCCGTGTATTGGCTTACTCTAACCCGTTTCTCTCCTGTGCCCCAAAGGACCGCCGTCCCGGTCTGGACGTCACCTGTTCCCGAAGAGGAACATCTATTCTCCCGCTGCCACCCAGCAGCTCCAGCGTCCCTGTCTGGACGTCACCTGTTCCCGAAGAGGAACATCTATTCTCCCACTGCCACCCAGCAGCTCCAGCGTCCCTGTCTGGACGTTACCTGTTCCCAAAGAGGAACACCTATTCACCCGCTGCCACCCAGCAGCTCCCCCGACAAGCACCAGGACCGCTTGCTCGCTCACTGCCGCCCGCCGTGGCAGCCACAGGACAGAACATTAACCCCGTTCTATTTCCCCCCAATTCCTGTATTGCTCAATTTCCATTAAACACCCTTGAAACCGCTCCTTTCTCTTCTCGTGTATTCAGCAATTAGGCTGTGCTCCAGACTCCAGTTCTCACAGTATACCACGACCAAGATGACAGCACCAGCTGTACACGAGACCGAGGAATGGAAGAAGTTTCAGAAGCAGTCTGTGAGTAGCATTAACGGCCAGACCGCCCGGGTAGACCAACTCGCCCACTCCCTAGACGCCGTCGCGGCACAGCTGGCCGCTCTCGCCCTCGACTCCGTTGAGCGAGAGAAACAGTATCTACTTGTCGAGGCACACTTGGCACAGCAGGGCTCATCAGCCGCTACCCCCGCTGCACCAAGCCTCCCGCATAGGGAACCCCCTGTCCCCGCACCAGAACGTTATGACGGAAGCGTCTCCAAATGCCGTGCGTTTTTATTCCAGTGCTCGTTAGTGTTCGAACAACAACCCCACACGTTTCACAGCGATAGGTCTAAAGTGGCTTACCTGTCGCCGCTGCTCACAGGCGCGGCGTTGAGATGGGCCACCGCTCTCCACTTCAACAATTCCTTCCTCTGCAATTCGTACTCACAATACGTCGACGACATGCGTAAGGTGTTTGACCACCCTCCAGATGACTCAGAGGGGGCCTCCGGCTTGTTTTCTATCCACCAGGGAAGCCGCAGCGTAAGCGAATACGCTATCGATTTCCACATCCTCGCCACCGGCTCCGACTGGGGGGACACACCGTTGCGAGGCGCCTTTCGCCAGGGCTTGAACAACGCTATTAAAGACGAGCTTGCGTCCAAAGAAAGACCCACCTACTGGAGCATGCCTGTACTGCGGTCAAACGGGGGGGCTCGACAGTAGCGCTGGGCGTCTGTTCGAGTTTAGATATCGCTCCCAGCTCTGGCCCAAACATGCTATTCCGCGCCACGCTGTGTCTGAATAACCAAACACTCCCGTTATCTGCCCTGGTTGACTCAGGGGCCGACGAGAACCTCATCGACGCCGGAGTAGTCTCCCGTTACAACATCGCTACTGACGCCCTGCCGATACCCCGCGACGCCCGGGGGCTAAACGGGAAACTACTCACGCGGATTACTCGCCACACCGTACCCCTTCGCCTTCTGCTATCCGGGAATCACAGAGTATTCGGTTTCACGTTACCAACTCTCCCCACAATCCCATTGTCCTTGGCATGCCTTGGCTCAAGTTACACAATCCCGTTATCAATTGGCCTACCGGCCTGGTGACCAGCTGGAGCGCCCACTGTCACGTTGCTTGTCTACAGTCGGCTCGGCCGCCACTAGAGGGCGCCGGTTCGTACCCCCCCAAAGAGAACATAGATCTGTCTGCTATTCCGCCGGCCTACCACGATTTGAAGGCAGTTTTCAGCAAACAACAGGCTCTCTCCCTGCCTCCCCATCGCCAATACGACTGCGCCATTGATTTACTCCCCGGGGCGCCACTCCCCGCTAGTCGCCTGTTCAACCTCTCGCGCCCAGAGAGAGAATCAATGGAGAAGTACGTTCACGAATCCCTGGCCTCGGGCATAATCACCCCCTCTTCTTCTCCTGTCGGCGCAGGATTCTTCTTCGTTTCCAAGAAGGATCGTTCCCTTCGCCCCTGTATCGATTACCGGGGTCTCAACAACATCACGGTAAAGAACAAATACCCCCTACCTTTAATCGACTCTGCTTTTGAGCCCCTGCAAGGTGCCACCATCTTTACAAAACTGGACCTCAGGAACGCCTACCACCTTGTCTGCATGCGGGAAGGAGACGAGTGAAAGACGGCCTTCAAGACACCACTCGGCCACTTCGAGTACAAGGTAATGCCTTTCGGTCTGACCAACGCCCCTGCTGTCTTCCAGGCCCTCGTCAATGACGTTCTCCGTGACGTACTCCACCGCTCCATATTCGTCTACCTAGATGACATCCTGATCTTCTCCCGCTCCATGGAGGAGCATGTCCAGCACGTCCGCCGGGTCCTCCAGCGTCTTCTAGAGAACAAGCTGTTTGTCAAGGCGGAGAAGTGTGAGTTCCACG
Source organism: Notolepis coatsorum (assembly GCF_963971535.1). NCBI lineage: Eukaryota > Metazoa > Chordata > Actinopteri > Aulopiformes > Paralepididae > Notolepis > Notolepis coatsorum. The sequence goes on from NC_140171.1 coordinate 139,458,419, forward strand.
TCTCCTCCATCGGCTTCCTTGGCTACATCATAGAGGGCGGCAAGATCCGTGCGGACCCCGAGAAGATCAGAGCGGTGTCCGACTGGCCCCGTCCCACCAACGTTAAACAGCTCCAACGCTTCCTGGGATTCGCCAACTTTTATCGGCGCTTCATCAGGGACTGCAGCATGGTCGTGGCGCCTCTCACCCAACTCACCTCGCCTTCGGTGCCCTTCGTCTGGTCCGACGCAGTGGACTCCGCCTTCGCCGAGCTGCGCCGGCGCTTCACCACCGCTCCCATCCTCGTCCAGCCGGACACGTCCCGCCAGTTCGTGGTGGAGGTGGACGCCTCCTGCACTGGAGTAGGGGCGGTTCTTTCCCAGCGCTCCGCCACCGACCAGAAGCTGCACCCCTGCGCCTTTTTCTCACGCCGCCTAACCCCAGCCGAGGTCAACTACGACATCGGGAACCTGGAGCTCCTGGCGGTCAAGCTAGCCCTGGAGGAATGGAGGCACTGGCTGGAGGGATCGGAGGTCCCCTTCCTGGTTTGGACGGACCACGCCAGGCTCGCTGGGCGCTGTTCTTCGCTAGGTTTAACTTCACCCTGACCTACCGGCCTGGTTCCAAGAACACCAAGCCAGACGCCCTCTCCCGGCAGTTCGTCCCTGAGGAGGGGTCCACACACCCCGACACCATCCTCTCTACCTCCTGTCTGGTGGCCACCGCCACCTGGGAGATTCAGTCCGTTGTCAGGGAGGCACAGCGTGCCCAGCCGGACCCAGGTAACGGTCCACCTAACCGGCTTTTTGTCCCTGACCTCGTCCGCTCCCAGGTGCCACCCGGGGATCGACCGGACACTATCTCTGCTGAAGAGGCACTTCTGGTGGGTCACCATGAGAGAGGACACTCGCGCTTTCGTCCTGGCGTGCACCGTGTGTGCTCGTGCGAAGGCCTCCCACCGACCGCCCGCCGGACTCCTTCATCCACTCCCAGTCCCCGGTCGGCCCTGGTCGCACGTCGCCCTGGACTTCGTCACCGGCCTTCCCCTCTCACACGGTAACACTGCCATCCTCACCATTGTTGACCGTTTCTCAAAGGCTGTGCACTTCGTTGCTCTCCCCAAACTCCCCTCTGCTGCAGAGACTGCTGACCTGATGGTACTCCATGTCTTCCGGCTCCATGGGATCCCAGCTGACATCGTCTCCGACAGAGGCCCTCAGTTCATATCCCAGGTCTGGAGGACTTTCTGTCGGGCTCTGGGGGCCATGGTCAGCCTCTCCTCCGGGTTCCACCCTCAGACCAACGGCCAGTCGGAGCGGGCCAACCAGGACCTGGGATCCGCACTCCGCTGCGTGACAGCCCGGGACCCCTCCGGCTGGAGCGCCTTCCTGCCATGGGTGGAATACGCCCACAATTCCCTCTCTTCGGCGGCCACAGGTCAGTCCCCCTTTGAGTCATCTATGGGCTACCAACCCTCGCTGTTCCCTGCCCAGGAAGAGGAGATCGCTGTGCCGTCGGTGCAGGACCATCTCCGTCGCTGCAGGACGATCTGGGAGGAGACGAGGGCTGCGCTGCTCCGGACTGCGGACCAGAACCGGCGCTTCGCCGACCGCCACCGGACCCCGGCTCCCGCCTATGTACCTGGTCAGATGGTATGGCTCTCGTCTCGGGACCTGCCACTCAAATCCGTCTAGCTAACCCCCCGTTTCGTGGGGCCTTACAAGATCCTGTCCCTCATTAATCCCTCTGTTGTCAAGCTCCAGCTCCCCCCCCATATGCGCATTCACCCTTCCTTCCATGTCTCCCAGCTCAAACCGGTGGTCTCCAGTCCCCTGTCTCCCCCTGCTCCAGAGCCCCCTCCTCCGCTGGTGATAGACGACCACCCGGCCTACGTGGTCCGGTAGTTGCTGGTCGTGCGGCGACGCGGCCGCGGCTTCCAGTACCTGGTCGACTGGGAGGGCTACGGCCCGGAGGAGCGGAGCTGGATCTCCCGGCCAATGATCCTGGACCCAGCTCTCATCGAGGGGGGGGTCCTGTCATAATCACAGCACGGGCCTACTTCACTCCCCCTCCTTTTCCCCTCACGTCCTCCACACGCTCCTCTTCATCCCCCTCTCTATCCACTGCGCACTCCTCATCATCCTCTCTTTCTTCAGTCACCCCTTCCTTCACCCTCATTCACCCAGCTGTATTCCATCCCCCTAATTCACACACGGGCAAACACCCCACTCTCCCCAGCTGCACCCTATCCTCCCCTGATGAGGGGACTATATCTGCACCTCGACGCTGACCAGAAGCTGTCGTGGTATTAATTACCACTGCCCAGGTACGACGTCTCTGCCACAAGCTCTACTGCTAGATACCCTCTGTGTATTGGCTTACTCTAACCCGTTTCTCTCCTGTGCCCCAAAGGACCGCCGTCCCGGTCTGGACGTCACCTGTTCCCGAAGAGGAACATCTATTCTCCCGCTGCCACCCAGCAGCTCCAGCGTCCCTGTCTGGACGTCACCTGTTCCCGAAGAGGAACATCTATTCTCCCGCTGCCACCCAGCAGCTCCAGCGTCCCTGTCTGGACGTCACCTGTTCCCAAAGAGGAACACCTATTCACCCGCTGCCACCCAGCAGCTCCCCCGACAAGCACCAGGACCGCTTGCTCGCTCACTGCCGCCGTGGCAGCCACAGGACAGAACATTAACCCTGTTCTATTTCCCCCTAATTCCTGTGTTGCTCAATTTCCATTAAACACCCTTGAAACCGCTCCTTTTTCTTCTCGTGTATTCAGCAATTGGGCTGTGCTCCAGACTCCAGTTCTCACATAACGTTACATTTACCTCAAATTATTTGCAGTTATTGGTGTTCGTTAGTTTATCTTCGTTTATTAGATTTATTGTTAAAGTGAGCAACACGTAGTTTCGACCGTATTCATATTAGTACATCTGATTACAATGAATAGTAAGTTGCTCAACTAACATTAACCCTTCAGATGAAGAACCATAAAAGTCGGAACAATTAATCTGTGATCATCCACATTTATGCTGCTGTTATGTTTATGTTTTGGGGTCAGGTGCAGGGCTGCGCTCCATCAGCTCCTCCATTCTGAGACCAGGACTGGGAAATGTCTCTTTTGTGTCCAGGAAGTCTGCCAAAAGGCTGTTGTCATCCTCCTGATAGCTTCCTGGTTTCACTGTTCCAAGAAACTGCCCAACTGATATTGATTTCAGTGCCTGGTGACTGGATTCCTTATGCAGCTGAATAGGTTTTCGAGACAGTCTTTGGTAAACCTGCTGGTCATCACAAACACGTGTCCCTGGGCCAGCATGTCTTCTTGGATTGATAGTACTATACACACATGACTGTGTGGCCAAGTTCAGCTCCAACTCCATAGTGAAGTTTGCGGATGACACAGTGGTGGTGGGGCTGATCTCGGACAACGACGAGAAGGCCTACCGGGAGGAGGTTGAGGTACTGGAACGCTGGTGCCAGGACAACAGCCTGCTCCTGAACATTGGTAAAATCAAGGAGCTGATCGTGGATTTTAGGAGAAGACAGCAGGGGACACACACACACACCACTGAGGATAAACGGGGCTACCGTGGACAGGGTGAGCAGCTTCAAGTACCTGGGGGTCCACATCTCAGAGGATCTGACATGAACAACACAAATAGACTCAGTAGTAAAAAAGGCGAAGCAGCGCCTCTACTACCTGAGACAGAGTTAAGGAAGTTCAGAGTATCTGGGAAGATACTCCAGTCCTTCTACTCCGGAGCTGTAGAGAGCATCTTGACTGGAAACATCACTGCCTGGTATGGAAACAGCACGGCACAGGACAAGAAGGCCCTACAGAGAGTGTTACGCTCAGCAGTAAAATAAAAAAGTATTGTAGGTGTTGCCATCACAATCCCTGTTTGCACAGCCTACAGGCTTCCATCTAGCCGGCCGTCCAATCTTCAGTCCACGGAACAGTTGGACCGTGTCCTGGAGGAACTTGATGGCCTTTTGGTATTCCTCCATCTTGTGCCTGCTCAGTGCCATTACTGGGTGCTGAGAGGACATGAGGTCAAACCAATGGTCCACCTGCTCCAGGAGCCATGCTGTTGTCTGGTAAGAGGGGGGTCGTTGTTCCCGCTCCACCATGAATTTCAGGCCGGCACTTGTTGCCTTGCTGAAGAAATCCAACGCAGGGCCCACCTTCATCTTGTCCAAATGACTGGGCTGAAGGGTTTTACGTGATACGTTTGGTAATTTAGTTATATAATTAATATATTATATATTAATATAAGTTAGCTGCCTGTTCACCCCAACTATTTTCAATACCATCCCCTCTTGAAAATCCACCAAATCTTTCAATGGACCAAATGAAACTTTCATTGGATGAGAGGTTATCCTTCTCTACTGAATTGCCCTATTAGTGGAATTGCCACTGTAGTGGTAAGCCAGTACTTGTTTCCATCGTGTCGTGCTCCCTGCCAACAGAAAAACACATGCATGTGTTGCCTCGTCCAGAGTCAGCACACACTCCCTCTCCATCTCTGTCAGGCCATCTACCTTCAGCATGTCAAACACCTCCCCTAATACTCATGGTTCCATCTTTATATGGGATATACAAGCACCCACTCATTATAAGGCTCTGGGTAGGACGACTACACTGTTACACGTGATGATACTATATCCAGACAACAGAGGGAGCTAGAGCGCCATCTTTATTTTGTTGCTCCTTGCCCAGTAAACACAACAGCCTTTAGTCACACCAACTCTGAGCCAGGAGGCAGGGAGGAGGTTTTATACTGATTTGAACAGAGACATTGAGTAGTTTTCATTTTTCCTATTATATACAAATTTGAATGAATGAATGAATAAATAAATAAATACAAATGTAAAAATTAGGGATGCACCGATACCGGTATTGGATATCGGACTGATACCAGGCTAAAATAGGGTATACGAGAACTTCCCTTATACTAAAACCTGATACCAAGAGCCATGTGTAGCATATGTGTGTGTGATCAATCAATCAATCAATCAATCAATCAATCAATCAATCAATGTCAGAAATCAAATACAAAGGGACCTGGCATTCTGCATATTAGATCTCTCAAATGGAGAGTAATGTATTATATATCAGCACAATCTGTGTCCAAACTGACGGTCTAAGTCTACTGTTCATCCAAAAACAATGGATGGGTTCAGTAAACTCGGTATCGGACAATACTGAGTTGAGGATTCAAAGACACAAAGTCAGTCTGAGTTGGTCTGGTATCATGATCCGTTTAGCTTATTAACCCTTTCACTACCACACTACAGGTTAACCGTTAACGTAAGGTTATGAATATAACCAGGGGTGTAAAGTACTTGAGTAATTGTACTTCGTTACAATACTTAAGTACTGTTTTGGGGGATTTGTACTTTACTCAAGTATTATTAGGTTTGTATACTTTGTACTTTTACTCCATTACATTTCAGAGAAAAAAAACATACTTTTTACTCCTTACATTTAAAATGCAGACCTACAAAGTACAAAGTACAAATCTCACAGGTCCAACCATTTGAATTAGTATATTTTAATTGTTTATCTGGCCGAACTAACGTTAATGTTATTAATCCTGCGACCACAGGTAAACAGCCAATCAAATCCCCATCAATGGAAAATGAACCCGCCCATACCCATTCTGATTGGTCCTTGTGCAACACTAGAAAGCGGGGATCTTTGATTAAACACCTGCTATCAGAATAATAGAGAGTCAGATCCGCATTATGTTGTGGTTAATATTGTGATATTATTCATGGTACTCCAGTATTCTGCCTTTAATATTGTGATATTATTCAGGATAATCCAGTATTCTCTCTTTAATATTGTGATATTATTCAGGGTACTCCAGTATTCTGCCTTTAATATTGTGATATTATTCAGGATAATCCAGTATGCTGTGGTTAATATTGTGATATTATTCAGGATACACCATTCTGTTTTTAATATTGTGAAATTATTCATGCTGTGATGTGAATGCCGTCCATGTTAGTTTACCTTCAATGGAGAAGTGCATTAAATAATTTTAATGCAAAAAAAGTGTCCTCGGTTCTTTCATTTCAGCATTGTCTATCGCAGAACACATTCCATTGTGGGCAGTGTATGCTTGGTTTCATTCCAGCCTTGCCTAAACACCAGCTGATGATTTCACTAATTGGCTCACCTCTTCAACTAACTCACCTGGTGCAATGTGTACTGTAGTTAAAATGAAAACTTGGCCCATGATGGAATGAGTTTGAGACCCCTGGTGTATCCCTTTAAAAAAAATTACTTTAACTTTTTAGTACTTAAGTACATTTAAAAGTAGGACTTTTTTACTTTTACTCAAGTGTGTTTTTAGCCAGATACTTTGACTTTTACTTGAGTCAGATTTTGAGACGGTACCCATACTTTCACTTAAGTATAATTTCTGGGTACTTTTTACACCTCTGAATATAACCAAGTTCTATGAATACTGGTGACGCTCAGCGTCATCTGCACTAACCTCACTTCGTGCACATGCACTGAATAAAAATCCACAATGTACCTTTACATACCAACATCCGTCTGGCCACACCCCTATCCGCTACCTTCATAAGCAGGTGTGTGGTCACCTACTCACCTCCTTCCCAATCTTTCACCACAAGGCGAGATCAAGGGCCGCAGTGGCGTCCCGACGCTGAGCGTCACCAGTATTCATAGAACTTGGTTATATTCATAACCTTACGTTCTATATCATACTGGCTGCCGCTCAGCGCCATCTGCACTACAGGAGCTGAGCGGGAGCCTGAAGCTCGACAAATGTACCCCGCTGAGGCCCCCCACAACCATCAGACCGGAGAGGACCGAGCCCCCGACACTCCCTAATGGAGGATACCCCCCCTATTGGAGGACGGGAGGGAGACGGATCCGACCGTGCGAAGAGAAACTCGAGCAACTCAACGCACAGGGTGAGCAGACCGTGGCTTGACCCCACGACTACGCACACGCACAACCCACATGCCACCAGGGAACGAACGGAAGGAACAAACCTCGTTACCGCCCCCAAAATCACGTGGTTGAGAACAAACTCAACCCCGTGGCAAGGCCGTAGCAGCGGAGCGCGAAGGAAGACCCAGACCCACTGAAGGGACTGGATCCCCCGGAAAAAGGGGGCCCGGAGAGGTCAATGACGCTACAGCATCAAGACCTCACCAGGCGGTCACTTAGTGACACCGCCCCCCACATCGCCAGCGTATTCGGACAGGGCCCCTCCAAGAGTGGGCCCTTCCCCCCACTAGTACGCCGCCTGGCACACTGACCCTGGCAAACTCAGGCAGTCAGCATGGCCGTAACTTGAAGCACTCAAAAGGCTACACTACAGCGGAAGCAGGCAGCGCACCGGGGAGACGACCCCCGAGGGGGTCGATCCCTTAAACCAGGCAGCAGGCGTTTGACCCGAGCCTGGAGCACTGCGGACGAGACAGGCGCCAAAGGGGTCAACTGAAAACAGCACCCCGGCGGAAGGGGCGTATGCTGGCACTGTTGCGCACCATGACAAAGCCTCCACCAAAAAACCCCGACCCAGAGGGGCCGAGGCAGAGAAAGCTGACACGATTGGCAGGCGTCATGAACGTGCAGGGGCACACTCAACCGGGTAACCCAACACACCAGGGAATCAACCACCCTCTTGGTACCACATGCGGTGGTTGTTCCTATAACCCCTCAAGAAAAAACTCCAAAACACACCTGCGGGTATACACTGGCTACACCGCAGTACAAGTGTTTCAGTTTTCAAAAAAGGGTTATTCCAGGCCTACGGGTCGATGAAACACAACTTCGGACCGGGCCCGGCGGCTCGGGAAGCACACAGGGCTACCAGAGGAGGTCCATAAAACCACCCCAACAGCCCCCTCTTCGCCATGCGTGAGAGAGGAGCGAAAATAATGGAGAACCAGCCCCTTCATGATAGCGCAGGGTACAACATGTACCCAACAAAGGGTCTCCATAACGCCCAACCCTGTGACACCCGGGCCGACCCGACATTTTTCCCCCCGAAAAAAGCACAAGTCCCTCAGGGTACCAGAACAGCAGATCTGCGTCCCCGGCGGACAACGGGTTAACTGACCTGGACCAGCGTGACCAGAACCAGTCCTGTGCCCTAACCACGCCGACATCCCCACTCCAAGAGAGGGGGTAGGTACGCGTGTCGATCTAAAACATGAAAAGAGGGCGCCACCCAGACGGTCCCATTCGTACCTCGCTCAGTGGCCCACCCCAAGGGCGTGAGACCCCTCTACCTATGTTTTGATCTATTCCGTTAACGTCCCCCAGATATGAATGAAAAATCCGTTGAGACCTAGTAACAGGCGCTCGGAAGAGAAAACCTCCATCCCAGTTGCCCTATAAAAACGCTGTTTTAATAACGAGCAACCAAGGCGTACCAGCCTCATGCGTGATTCTTATCAGAAACACCCCGAGCCAGCACTATGTACGTGTCGAGACCCAAACACATCAATGGATAGTCTAACCAGACACCAGACATTGGTACTTCAAGTCGCCTGGGAGAACGACAAGGAGTTGTCGTGCTTCATATTCTTCCCTCTTTTTATTAAAAAGAAAGAAACACCGACATGAATCCCACGTGACGCGGCCGAGGGTAAACATTTTTTACATTCTTACATCCCGCCACCCTCACCACAGAGAGGAGACGGGAATCCTCAGAGAGACTTCCCACGTGAGCCACAGATTGAAAAGTCACGGTAACATTGAGCCATGTGACCAACAGACTCAAGTTACACATATATCGAGCGTAGCAGAACAGTAAGTTCCTACGCTCTGCCCCGACAACTTGACAATGACAGACCCTACATACGGGTCTGAAAAAACTCACGGAAGCCGTCGTCCAATAGAAACGTGCCTAGTGACCTACTTTCACGGTTCCAGGCCTAGCCATCTACTGGCAATGAAAATACGCTCGAATGATCATTTCTCTGATATTCCTTCGATCAAGACGCGACAGGGAACAGTCACTACTGATTCGAAAAAGATCAATGACACTTTTAAAGAGTTTTACTCACAGTTATATAGCTCAGAGGTTAATTTTGATAATTCTAAATTTGAATCGTTCATTGGCGGGCTTGAGATACCCCACATTTCTGAGGAAGAGGCTAAGGAACTGGGGAAACCGATCACTCTTATGGAACTTAGGGAGACGATTGCTGAAATGCAAAGGGGTAAGGCACCAGGCTGGGATGTGATTCCACCCAAGGTATATTTAGCTTTCTGGGACCAATTGGGTCCATTGATGCTCGATATGATCAATTGCGCTATCGAACAAGGGGAGTTCTCAAGAGATGTCAACATGGCATTGATTTCTTTACTTCTCAAGAAGGATAGAGATCCCAATGACTGTGGTAGCTATAGGCTCTTGAGTCTTCTCGGGGCCGATCTTAAAGTGTTTGCCAAGGTACTGGCCCGCCGCCTGCAGAAGTTTATGACGGTACTGGTACACTGTGATCAAACTGGTTTTATCCCGGGGCGCCTGGCTGCAGATAATCTTAGGAGGCTATTACATGTAATCGATAACAGTAAAGACAATACAGCTCTGGCCACAGTTCTGTCCTTGGATGCCATGAAGGCATTTGACAGACTAGAATGGTCATACCTGTGGAAGGTACTTGAGGTTCTGTATCGTATGGCTCTCGCTCGGCGTCACTCATGCACTGTCCTCGCACGTGCACGCGCACTGAATAAAAGACCACAATGTACCTTTATATCCCAATATTTGTCTGACCACATCCCTATCAGCTTCCCATATAAGCAGGGGTGGGGCCACCCCCTCGCCTCCTTTCTCGCTTCACCACAAGGAAGTGCCTCGATAGCCCCACTTTACGATGTTGTTAGGAGAAAGTTGGAAAACAAGAGATACGTTGACATCATATCTTTTATTTTCTCTCTCACTATATTCGAGAAAATACGGCGATATTGTCTTCGTACTGGAGTGTCTGGAAGATGATGATCATTCTACACCTCCGTCGGGTTTCGTATTGGGAGTTTATGCCGCTACATGCCTCTCAACTGCAGTCCTCCTTGCTGCGGCTGGTTGCGGTAAAAACCTTCCAGCGACACAGCTGGACTGTAGGACGCGCCGCTGTTGTGAGAAGCGGTGGGTTCCAGGTTGGTGAGTAATGTTGCTTGCGAGCTCCACTTGTCTGTTAGTGCTATGGGGGCTAGCTGACAATGTTTACGAAAACCGGCCCCAGATTAGGGTCCTTTGTTCAGCCTTTAGGCGACGGCAGAGGATCCTGGTTTGAAGCCCATTATAGCAACTAGTGGGCCACACGACCAGTAACTGGTGATCCCAGGACCTCTGGACGCGTGGGTACTTCTCTGTCACTGTATAAGGCCCCGACTTTCATATACAAATGAGAGTATACCCTAAACGAGGAAATGTGAGCATGGATGATCGTTATCGGAAAATCCATGTTCAAGTCGGCTACAGCCCAGATGGGATTGTACCGGCTCCGCCGGATGGTAAAATCACTGTTGTAAAACTGTGTTAACATCTCGTTTCTCTTCTCTCTTAAAAGGTGAGGAGGGTTTCAGAACGGCGGCCTGTCTGAGTGTGACTTGTTATATCGTTGTGTACGAGTTCAGGTGATAGCTGCTTAGCTTGCGTGCTAGTTGTGGCCTACTGTGTTAGCCAGTCAGCTGTTAGCTGCGGCGCTAGCTCGCTGTGTTTACCAGGAGCCTGTTGTGTCACTAGGCTAGGTAACGTTAGCTTGCTGCTATCGGCCAAGTGCGGCCGTTAGCTTAATGCTACACTGTTGAACGTTCTGAGACTATAACATGCTTAAACACTCTGACTACGACGTCATCTTTGACAGAGGATGTTAGTCGAACCTACCCTGGGGCCAGCCGGCGAGGACTGCGTCAACAAGGGGGACCGTAGCGGCGGGATGGAGCGGCGACGCTGCCCAGGTCGACAACACAGGACGGCTGTGTTTACTACGGTGCCTTGTTAGAGACTGCAATTTCGCTTGATCTGCGCTCATGGTAGGAAGGGTCCTGACCAGACCTTGAACACTTCTTCTTGCTTTCCCTTCTAAATGTTTTGTAAATAACGATGTTTTCCAAAACGAGTGTTGCTGCACTACATTTAGGATACGACGCGAGTTATGTGTGAATTGTCTTGTCACTGGTCTCCATGCAAATCGGGTTATTTGTTACAGATGTGAAAATGATCTGGTTTGTTGTGTTGAGACACATTGTGTGTTCATGTACCGTGTACTCCCAACTAAGGGGGTTAAACTAACCTATAAAGCTATGCTTAGTGACATATGAGTGAAGAATGATTATTTTCTCAGCCTGTAATGACAATGAACAATGACAATGTTCACATATTAACAGGTTTACCTGTTTAACTGGCCGTATTAAGGGTAAAGTAGGAGGGGTGTTCTTCCCCCCGGTTCCCTGGGGACTTCTTCACCCTCCTCTCAGACGTGTTGTTACAATATATTGTACACTGTGTGGTAGGGATACGATGTAACCCTTAGCTTGATTGCTGGGGTTGTGCTAGAACTGCTTGAGAAACTATATTTTCCTAAAAGAAAAGATTGTTTGGTAACTTTTTCGTGTGTGCTTAGCAAGGGCTGTGGCCGATACTAATCGAGAATTATGTATTCTCTCATTATGAAAAACGTTCCTCTGTAGAGTGTTTTTGCCATTTTTTGTAGGTGATAAAGGGTTGTGTGTGTCGTGCGACCTACAACTGGGTTGGGTTGGCCACAGAAGCACATGTGTTACGATTAGTACGCTTCTTAGTCATGTTGGACCCAGATGGCAGAGTATGGATAGATGAGACCGGAGACAGCACTTGACGATTAACAGTTTACTTCAACACATACACGTACACACACACAGGTAACATTTATCAATGATCACGCCCAGCAGGGCAGGACAGACAGGACTATATACACAGACTAATTGACAAGACACAGAGGGTAATTTACAAACAAGACACAGGTGTGGTAGACAGAAACAATAGAACACAGAGTACACTGGAAAACAATAACAAATAACCAATCAGACTAAACATAATTACAAACCACAGACAGGGGAACACAAGACTAACAAAGTGGAGACAACAGACAATAAACACAACAAACACAACTGACAATAAATTACAATGAGTTGGTGTGTGAGCTGATGCCAGATCGGCATCAGCCCACCGGGTGGCAATGATGATAGAGTGTTATTGTTAATGGGAGGTACTTGTGAATATGGATGTCTGAGTCCTGGTCCCACAGGACCAGGACCGGAGGAAGTGTTACACACATGTGTAAGTCTGGTACCGGGGCTCTTGAGAGGGCCCTCTCTATTTTGTTTTTTTCCTTAGTAAAAATCAGATGGCAGGTTAGCACATGCGCTGTGTGAAGCTGTTAGACGCTTCATGGAGCTGACTATGACTGCGTCATACTCTTTTTGTCATTACATCGTATCATGGGTGTGGGGTCGTAAAGGGGTGAACTGGTAATCCTTTTCTCCCCTTCTTTGATGGGCAGGGGTTAAAACCTCCTGTCTTTCAAGGTTCCTGTCACGTTGCTGTTCGGCACGTTACAGGGTAAGAGGGGGGGGGGGGAGGGAGTTTCCTGGTCCCACGCCCTGGTATATTGGGCGTGTGCGCCGCAGAAATTCCCCCGCCATAGAGTATGTCACTGTGCGCGTCTCTGTTGGTAGGACTTCCGTGTGCTGTTCGGGTCCATATGATGGATCTGTTTCGGGGGGTGGTCAGGGCTCCTCCTCACGAAGCTCCTATTCGGGCCTTCTGTGAGTTTGGACTCTCCTTCCATGTGAGGGAGCCTCCTCAGAGTACAGGGCCTCCTCCTCAGATTGTCAAGGTGAGTGGAACCTCAAGAAGGATTCTTACTCTATTGTGTGTGTATTCGATTCAATTCGATTATTGAGTGTGTATGGGTTCAGTGCCTCCTCCCCGGAGAGCCCTAAAACCAAACTTTTACATGGCTCAAGGTGCAATATATTCTTTTCAATCTGTACAGCTCGCGTGGGAAGTCTCTCTGGGGATTTCCGTCTCCTCTCTATGGGAGGGTGGTGGAATGTAAAAATGTTAAAAAATGTACCCCCGGCTGTGTAGACTGGGATACATGCTGTTGGTGCTTCCTTCTTTTTTTTTTTAAACTTTATTTTTTAGCGTTTATCGCTTTTCTGGTCAAGCATGACCGACAGTTGTAGGGTGAAACGGGAGAGAGAGCAGGGGGAGACATTCGGCAAATGACGGCGAGTCCGGGAATCGAACTCGGAGTCAACCAGATCCGTGACGCAGCACGGAGTCCCGCGCGAGCGCGGTAACATGGTGTGCTACTGGAGCACCCGGTGCTTCCTTCTTTTCTATTAAAAAGGGTTGGAGTTAGGAAGCATCGCACCCCTCTTGTCGTTCCCCTGGGCGCCTTGGGGATTCAATGACAGGTCTAAATAGCCTGTTCATTGATGTGGTTGTGTCCCGACGCACGCATAGTGCTAGCTTGGGGTGTTCTGTTGAAGATCAGGCGAATGACTGGCACGCCTTGGTTGCTTGAGGTTAAAACAGCGTTTTTATAAAGCAACTGGGATGGAGGTTTTTCCTCTTCCGACGACCTGTTTTGGTTGTCGACGGATTCTCATTCATATCTGGGGGATGATGACGGAATGGATCTGAACATATGTAGAGGGGTCTCACGCCCTGGGGGTGGGCCACCGGGCGCGGTTCGCACCGAACGTCTGGGTGGCGCCTTCTTTTCAACACGCTTATCTGCCCCTTCTCCTGGAGTAGGCATGTCGGCGTGGTTAGGGCACGGGACTGGTTCTGGTCACGCTGGTCCAGATCAGTTAAACCCGTTGTCCGCCGGGGATGCAGATCTGCTGTTCTGGTACCCTGAGGGACTTGGGCTTTTTTCAGGGGGAAAAATGCCAGGTCGGTCTGGGTGTCACAGGGTTAAGCGCTATGGAGACCCTGGTTGGGTACATTTTGTACTCTGCACTGTCGTAATGGCTTACGGCCATGCCAACCTGTACACGCTCGATCTCGTCAGATCTCGGCCGCTACGCAGGTTGGTCCTGGTTAGTACTTGGTTGGGAGACCGCCTGGGAATACCAAGTACGGTGTGCTTGGGGCTGGTTCTCCATTCTTTTCGCTCCTCTCTCACGCATGGCGAAGAGGCGCCTGTTGGGGTGGTCTTTGACCTCCTCTGGTGACCCTGTGCTTCCCGTATCGCCGGGCCCGGTCCGAAGTAATGTTTCGTCGACCCGTAGGCCTGGGATAACCCTTTTTTGAAAACTGAAACACTTGTACTGCGGTATAGCCAGTGTGTTTTGGAGTTTTTTCTTGAGGGGTTATAGGAACAACCACCGCATTGGGTAACGACAAGGTGGTTGATTCCCTGGTTTGTTGGAGCAGTGTCAACTCCCGGGTTACCCGGTTGAGGGTGCCCCTGCACGTTCATGACGTCTGCCAATCGTGTCAGCCTTCTCTGCCTCAACCCCTCTGGGTGGGTTTTTTTTAAATGGAGGCTTGGTCATGCAACAACGCCAGCATACGCCCCTTCCGCCGGGGGGGCTGTTCTCAGCTGACTCCTTTGGCGCCTGTCTCGTCCGCAGTGCTTCAGGCTCAGGTTACAGCCTGTTGCCTGGTTTTCCCCGGTGCGCTGCCTGCTTCCGTTGGTTAACCTTTTTTGTGTGCTTACGGCCATGCTGACTGCCTGTTCTGCAGGGTCAGTGTGCCAGGCGGTGTGCTATTGGGGGGTGAGGGTGAATGTTGTGAGGTGAATTGGAAGAATACGCCTTTTTGAGAATTAGAGACATAAGTTTTATTAATATAGGGCCACACGGCCGGGAAACGGTGCTGAATACTGGGAAAGGCCATTTATGAGATAGTACCCCTTTAAATTTAAAATGTTGTACTTTTTTTATTTTTTTTATATAATTTGTTATTTCTGTATTATTATTGTTTCTGTTATCTCCCTGTGAAGTTCTGTGTATTGTTATTGTGGTTATTGTGTTGTCTTGTTTTCATGTAAGTAATAATAAAAAAGAAAATCATAAAAAAAAAAGAAACGTGCCTAGTGACGTTTTCTATGACGGGGGAAACCCATGACTCAACCGCCCGTGATAGGTGCGGAGTCAGGGAAACCCTCCCCCCCCCCCCCCGTGCCAAGCTTGGCCGGACCGAATGAAAAGAGAGTCCAAAAAATACCTGACCAATCAGAAGAGGGAAGGAGGGGTTTATCCGGTATCCCCTCGCAAGCCCAACCCTTGAATACGACAACAACAAATAGCCATATGATACCTTAAGTAGCCAGTATGCTAATGAACAGCGCAAAGCTAATTCAATGCGCGTTAGCCACAGACAAGTCTGTGAACAGGGTTTATAACAAGGCCAAAGTTATGTATGTGTGAACCCGACACCCATGTTTATGTTGCAAGACACAGAAAATCTGATAGAGAGAGAGAGCGGCCTGAACCGCGGTACCTTTACACACACAAGCATTACTGCAGACCAACACAACAGTGTTGCGGCTCAATATCACTGTTTAAGCAACAGAGCACACAACTAACCTCTACCTTTATGTGAAGACCTAACCTTCAGGTCGAGGCAGAAAAAATAACTTTTTCAACCGAGTGTAAGCTGCAGGCCTTGCTTAAGCTCTAATATGTAGCGACCAACAAGACTTAAAGTCTAGCCCTTCTATCAAACCCACACTAGCGAAAGGTTCACACATCGTATCCCCATCATATGTTAGTGAATAAACACACAGTTTGTAACAAAAAATACAATCCCTCCCAGGAGGGACTTTTTATTTCTCATAATCAAAATCATATGTTTGGGCCGGGAAGGGAACAGGGGGGACCACAGAGGGAAAAAAGTCATCTTTCAGCGACGCCTGCCACGAGCCGCTCGGGACTTGCCACCCCGGGGAGCCCCGGAGGGACGGTAAAGGATAGGAGGCTGGTCACGACGATCCCTACCGTCACCTCCGGGCGTAGATGGGCCGGCTGCAGTGGCGGAGGCGCCCTCTTTCCTCCTGGCCTTCTTTGCCGAAGGTCCAGCAGTGGCGGTGGTAGCAGCGGCGGCTATGGCGGCGGAACCCCGACGACGAGCCTTCCGTCTGACTCCACCGGCGACATCGGGCGGGGGGAAATGAGGCTGGAGTACGGAACGCTCCTCCTGCATCTCCCTGCAGGTCGAGGTCATCAACTGCAGTGCCGACCCGAAGAGCCCAGCATCGGAGAGGGGTGCCGTCAGAAGTGGAGTCCTTTTCCTTTCCGGCACACACGCCTGCTCCAGCCAAAGGTGGCGCTGGACTAGAGTGGCCAGGGCGCGTACTTTCCCAGCGGCAATGGCCTGCGGCTGGATCAGATGCAGGATGGCTCCTGCCGACTGGGCGAGCTGATCATGTTGCAAATCAGTCAGCTCCGTACCGCCCGTCAGTATCCCGGACATGAATCTCGCCAGCTGCGCGATGTTAGAAGTGGCAGCCAGAGATTGAGTCGCGGAGATAAATGACTGGTCACTCCAGTAAGCCAACCGCCTCGCCGATTTCCCTTGGGGAACCGGCTTCCGTAACGGCTCCCACACCACCTCAGGACAAAGGAGAGCTGCCATCGGCCTATCAAGCCGAGGCACCCCCTCCTTCATGCCGTCTACCAAACCCACCACCCTCGTGACTCGCACGTAGGCGGGGGTGAGGCCCATGATGTGGGAGACCACCTGTCCCTGACGGATGTAGGCCTCCATCGAGGGGAAAAATGGACAGACAACGCCCATCTCTCTCACAGGACGGCATTGCCATAGATGACTTATGAGATCATCAGGAACAGGAACAGGCAGTGGCTGCGGCAGCGGCACGCCGTTTGCGACTGCCGCCGCCGCCATGAGCTCGGGGAACAAAGCATGCAGTTCCCCCTGCATACTTTCCCCCACCGAGCTTGCGTCCCTCACATGCAGCAGACTACTGGTTACAGAGCCACATTCTGATGTGGCTGATAGCAGGGCATCCCGCCGCCGAGTCGGAGGTTCTAACCCAACATCTGCGTACGAGGAACCCCAAGGAGACCTATCACCCCCCTCCAGTGTTACCTGGACATGTCTCCACCGGGGCGTCAAACAAGAACCCGTCCGCTTCTACCATGTAGTCCTCTGTTTCCATTGGCCATGGAGAATCAGACGCATCCTCATCCGGCTCCAGCAACTCACCAAAACCAGGCCGTTCGCGTCTACAAGCCACCATCTCACGACGGGAGCGAGCAGACGCAAAAAGGTTGCGTCTCAAATCCTCCGCCACCAGAGGAGCCGGCCGCCCAACAGCAAACGACTCTCCGGAGGCAAAGGAACCAGAGCCGGAACTAGGCCATTGCACAGGAGACGGCGCTGATGCACCAGCTCCTTGGAGAGGCAAACTACCTACCGGGCGCGGCTGCCGACCACGAAAGAGGCCTCAACCCCGCTCCAAGACGCACGACAGAGGAGGCAATGGAGAACCGCTGGTGAAGGGTAACGTTGCTAGCGCGACCCTCCGAGGTAAACATTATGACTTCGCTTTTTTCTTTTTAAAGTTATGAGAGAAAGAAAAAAGCAAGAAAAAATGTAAACACGTAACTCAACTTTCTTCAGCTAAAACAACCTCGTCAAGTGATGTATACAACAGGCACTTCCTTGTGGTGAAAGTGAAGAAGGAGGCGAGTAGGTGACCACACACCTGCTTATGAAGGTAGCGGATAGGGGTGTGGCCAGACGGATGTTGGTATGTAAAGGTACATTGTGGATTTTTATTCAGTGCACGAAGTGAGGTTAGTGCAGATGACGCTGAGCGGCAGCCAGTATGATATAGAACCTTCTGTAGTGTGGTTGTGAAAGGGTTAAGCATTTGTTGTGTGGCAGTGAAAGGATTAACCTTCTGTATTGTCGCAGTGAAAGGGTTAACCATTTGGTAGTGTGGTAGTGAAAAGGTTAAGCCACTAATACTCCACGAGTTCACTTGTACCACTTGATGTTTTTGAGAATATTTGTGGGGAAAAGTCCTATTTGATGCCTTCAACTTATTATGGATGATAAGCACCATAATGTATGATGATAACCCTAAAATATATATTTAATTATTAGTGCTGTCAATAGATAAAACAAATTTACTAATTAATCTCACAATTTTCTGTAATTAATCTAGATTAATCTAGATTAAAAATAAAAAATGTCTACTTAAGACCGAATCTTATAACAGATATTTACTTGGGGTAAAATCATGGAATTAATGTAAAATCAACACAAAGAAAGTATATTTAGATTTAAAGACTATTTTAATAGCTTTCTTTGAATACAGTTTCTCTCCTGTGAAATACAAATGTTCAACAAAACCATCAACATTGACTCAGCTAGACCTCTTTCTTATATCCGCGGCGCTAAGATTGAAGATTTTTCACTCCATAGATTAATCTAGATTAATTAATTTTAATGCTTTAAATAATTTAAATTAATCTCCAAAGTTAAAGCATTAACTTTGACAGCCCTATTAATTATATATATATTGTTACGAGGCAGTCATTTCTGGATATGGCAGTGATTAAAGTGGAATGACTTTTTACATTTTAAAGGGGCATGCCAACATTATGGGAAATTAACAATACTAGGTACAATACTAGGTACAACTCTCTTCACTCAAATTGTATTTGTCCTGGAGGTCAAATATGCTCCATATGAACGAATGAATGAATGAATGAATGAATGAATGAATTATTTTATTTCGAATGTTTACAAATAAATAAACAAACAAATAATTTTTCGAAAATTTTCAAAAAATAAACTGCGGCTGCTCCATAGACAATGAATGGGGTACCCACTTTGTTCTCACCCCCAAATTTGTTTTGTATTCTAGTGTTGCTAATGGGTGTATTCTTAACCCTTTCACTACCACACTACATGTTAACCCTTTCACTACCACACTACAGACGGCTAACCGTCTGTAGTGTGATAGTGAACGGGTTAACCTTCTGTCGTGTATTTGTGAAAGGGTTAATAAACAAGTTGTTCCAACACTTTTGGAGCAGATCCTGAGCTGTCTCTGGAAATCGTTGATATCATCTGCACTGAAATATCGTAATGTATGACCAGTCTTTGCCATGTACTGCATCACACTCTGAATAGAGGAACAGAACAATAACGACAGAGTTTCGACGGCAGGCTCCAAAAGACATTAGTCTATGTAGAAAATAAATCCATTGTTGTGCTTTGTTACTTTGTACCTTCCATGACAAGGATTCATCCAGATAATATGCTCAAGTATTTGTTGGATGTAAACCATCTTTATGACGTCATTACGGAGCCGCTGGATGTGTACCCTTCTGTAGGCTAGCAGTTACTTATGGTTTTAACCCTTTCACTTTCAGGTTAACCGTCTGTAGTGTGGTAGTGAACGGGTTAGCCTTCTGTAGTGTGGTAGTGAAAGGGTTAACCTTCTGTAGTGTGGTTGTGAAAGGGTTAACCCTTTGTCATGTGGCAGTGAAAAGGTTAACCTTGTGTATTGTCACAGTGAAAGGGTTAACCCTTTGGTTGGTTGATTGATTGAAAACTTTATTCACAGATTGCAGAATGGGTACAATACAGTACGGCTCAATACAAACAACTGCTAAGAGGATGCAGACCAGAGAAAGACTTTTGTCTTGTTTACATCAGGGTCCTCCATTTTCAATTCATCAAGACATACAAGACATACAAATATACAGTACTGTGTAAGAAAGAAAAGAAATTATCATAAAAAAAATATATTATATATACATCCGAAGGGGAATAAACTGTACATTGGTAGTGTGGTGAAAGGGTTAAAGTGTCACTGTCCCATTCATTGTATATGAATGAGTCCCAGCTTTTTCATCCAGGCGACATCACAGAATGGTTGTTGGTGTTCTACCTCCAGGAGAGAGTAGAATATAACTGTCCCGGGACACAGGAGTAGGAGTAGATTCTTGAAATGGACAGCAAACCCCTTTAGGTAACTGTTTAGTAGACTGTTTAGTCACCGCCGAGCTCCTTTCACCGTTTGCCATCACAAATACAATAGTGACACAATCAATAATTTTATTGACTTTCCTGAAACCGGTCTCCAACTTTGATTCGCTACCTCACTCAGTGGGTATTGCGTTTCTGTTACACCACATGACAGCATTGATTCTTTACTAGACAATAGCTAGAGATATCGATATATTCCCATAAAGCATCCTATAGCTTGCTTTTACTCTATTATGATGGATAATAGGAGTCGCTGTTTACAACGACCAGGACCCACCCTCACCGGCTTCCCACCCACTGACACTGCCAATTGTGTCAGCACGGACGGTCGACCAAGCCGGTGGTACCGGTCCGCTGGCAGTTGGATTCGATCCCACTGTCTCTGCGGTGGTAGACAGACGCTTAGTCCGCTGAGCTACCCGGCCGCCCTCTGAACCCATTGTTCTAATCAAACCCTTGCTTATAGAACACAGCCCCTTCCCATGGACCCGCTCTTTGAGACAGCAGCAGGTCGATAACTTCCAACAGCTTGTAAACAATTATTGGATTACGTGCTGAATGGACCGTGAATAGCCGACTAAAAATGGAGACATTAGGACCAATACCCCCACCCCCACGTGCTGCACATACACACTAACTGAGCAAAGCAGCAGGGAGGGCCCTTGAAAGGATTGAGCAGAGGTGCAATCACTGCGAGACCGCTAGCGCTAATTAGTACAACCCTGGCTGCAAACAAAGGAATATACTGTAAGGGGGGGGGGTTCCGGAACTCCTCTTGTCTGTTTTAATTTAATAGGAATCAACTACAATAGTGTCCTTTCAACCTTTCAACCCTAATGTACAGCTCACCCAGATCCCATGCCTGTAATTCTAATTCAGTCCCTCTAACAAAGGTGTCAGCAGTGACGTAATGCTTATAAGTGATATAAGCCCACATATATTCTTCTCTTCAGCCTTTATACACTTTGCCAACATAGGCTGTATATATATGGTAAATGGCTGCATTTATATAGCGCTTTTATCCAAATCGCTTTAGGCTACAATTTATTCCTCACATTTGACCCATTCACTCACAAACCGACGGTGGAAGCAACCATGCAAGGTGCCAACCTGATCATTGGGAGCAGTTAGGGGTTAGGTGTCTTGCTCAAGGACACTTCGACATGCTGCCAGGGAAGAGCGGGAATCAAACCAGTAAACCTCCGGATAACCAGACGACTGCTCTACCTACCGAGCCACTGTCATTTTACATTTGTTAAGGGATGAACAGGAGGTTCCATAAGAGGGCAGTTGTACCACAGCATTTAAACACCAGTGCCATGATACCACACCTCTGCTGCACCAAACTGATTTTTACAGAATCCTGAAATACAATTTAAATTGAATGACCTCACACTTATATAACTATACAATTATGTTCATATCATGAGTCGTTGAAATATCCACACAAAATAGAACACAATGAATACACTTTTCGCTTAATATTCATGTACATTCATAATAATTCAGACCTTCGAGGCTCTGAGATCCGTGCACGCTGCTGTGTCTGTTTCCCTCTGCGTCTTCCTGCCCATGATGAATGCCTTATAAAAATTCATGGCTGTCTTTACATGACAGATCTTTACAGAATCCTGAAATACAATTTAAATTAAATGACCTCACACTTATATAACTATACAATTATGTGAGTTGTTGAAATATCCACACAAAATAGAACACAATGAATACACTTTTCGCATATTATTAATGTACATTCATAATAGTTCAGACCTTCGCGGCTCTGAGATCCGTGCACGCCGTGTCCGTTTCCGCCTGCGTCTTCCTGCCCGTGACGCCGCCGCCCTTTGACCCCAAGTGGACAGACCCACCACACTTACACACGGAGAGAAAAGCGGTCCTGTAGTTGCTGTTCATCCACCCGTAGAGGATGGGGTTGACGAACGTGGAGCACATTGCCACGATGTGAAACGCGGTGAACAGCAACTTGTAGTCTTTCATGTCCAAAACGCTGCCGTCTATGTCGGTGGCCAACTGGAACGCCTGCAGCGGCAACCAGCAGACGGCGAAGACCACCACGACCGTCACCAGCATCTTCGTGGTCTTCCTCTTGCGGCGCTGCCGGTCGTTCCGCCGCAGCTTGCTCCAGATGTGGACGTAGGCGAAGGAGTTGACGGCCAGGGGCAGGCCGTACTGGACCAGCAGCATGGAGACGCTGTAGACGGTGCCGACGTCAGCGTCCAGACCGCCGCCGCCGCCGCCGCTCTCGCTATTCTTCTCCGGCCACTTCTCTGCGCACACCTGGATGGAACGCCCCGGCGAGAGGTCGAAGGTCCCGTACTCCCGGAAGACGGCGAGCGGGCTGGCCAGGAGGGCGCTGGCGGCCCACGTCAAGACGATGACCAGGGCGCACGTGTCCCGCGACATCTTGGTCTCCAGGTGGCGGACGATGCTCCGGTGGCGGTCCAGGGCGATGACGTTCAGGGTGACGGTGGACACGTGCACGGCCACGCCCTGGGCGTAGGGCAGCGTGAAGCACAGCACCCGCCCCAGCATCCACTCCCCGTGGAGGGTGTAGATCAGGGTGAACGGGAGGCAGAGGGTGTTGGTCAGCAGGTCGGCCACGGCGAGGTTCACGATGAAGAAGTTGGTGACCGTCCGCAGGGTTTTGAACTTGTACACGACGTATATCACCAAGGTGTTTCCGATGACCCCCAGCAATATGATGGTGCTGTATGCGAGGATGAGGACCACTTGCACTCCGACCAGCCTCGTGCTGTCCTCGAGGTCCAGGAAGGTGCCGTCGTTGAACGGGTTGGTCGGCGAGCAGCAGTTGGACTCGAGATCCAGCTGAGCGTCCTCCATTCGCGTCACGTTGGGTTGACTCGGAGCGTCCATTGGTACCGTCTCAGTCTGTGAAGAGACAGACGTATGTTTGAGGAAAAGGACACGGCCATTGAGATGTCATTCAAAATAAAAGAGAATAAATAAAACTGAATAGTCAAGAATGTCCCTAAAGTTCATTTTCTGTACTAAAAATCTTGTATTAAAGTTATGATAGGGAAATTTACCAACACACCTCTCTCTCTCTCTCTCTCTCTCTCTCTCTCTCTCTCTCTCTCTCTCTCTCTCTCTCTCTCTCTCTCTCTCTCTCTCTCTCTTTCTTTCTAACACACACATGCATAAACACACTATCTGTCTCTCTTTCTATCACACACACAAAGACACACATACACACACAATCGCATCACTCTCAGACATATCTACCCTCCTCTCACTCCCTCTCTCTCTCTACACATAGCCTTCAACTTGCACACACAAATCATATGCACAAGCACAGCTGTCTGTATACATCATTATCCAGATATCTCTGTGCATCATATCTATAATTAATATTATGTTCATCAATGGTACACATTAGTTTAGTCTACTCTCCCGTATAAATACATTGTTAGCTCACCGTTCCTTAGATCCACCGTTCCTCTTTTTTAGACTCTTTTTGTATCACAAGTAAACAGTACTGTATTTGTAAATCTGGTATGTCATATAATGTTAAGATTAATTGAAAATGGGGGACCCTGATGTAAACAAGACGAAAGTATTTTCTGGTCTGCATCCCCTTAACAATTGTGTGTATTGAGCTGTACTGTATTGTACCCATTCTGCAATCTGTTAATAAAAATGTCAATCAATCAATCAATCAATCAATCAAGATCTAGGCTTGGGCCCCATTGCTGTAACCTATAGGCAGGGGTGTAAAGTACTTGAGTAATTGTACTTCGTTACAATACAGTACTTTTACTCAATTACATTTCAGAGGGGAAAAAACACATTTAAAATGCTGACCTACAAAGTACAAAGTACAAATCTTGCAGGTCCAACAATTTTAATTAGTATATTTGTTTCTCTGGCTGAACTAACGTTAACGTTATTAATCCTGCTGCCGCACTTATTTAAAAACAGCCAATCAAATCCCCATCAATGGAAAATGAACCCGCCCATACCCATGCTGATTGGTCCTTGTGCAAGACTAGAAAGTGGGGATATTTGATTAAACACCTGCTATCAGAAGAATAGACAGTCAGAAAAAAGGTTTTAACTTTAACTTTTTAGTACTTAAGTACATTTAAAAGTAGAAACTTTTTTCCTTCTACTCAAGTGTGTTGTGACTTGTGAGTATGATTTTGAGACGGTACCCATACTTTCACTTAAGTATAATTTCTGGGTACTTTTTACACCCCTGCCTATAGGTCTCTCCATGTTGCAATATGTCATTCTGTCAGTAAACTCTATCCTTAATCAAATACTGTATAGGTTAAAATATCTCGTCTTGCCTGTGCAACTGTATAGGTTAAAGTGATGTCACATCTTGCCGGTGCAACTATATAGGTTAAACTGATGTCACATCTTGCCTGTGCAACTGTATAGGTTAAAGTGATGTCACATCTTACCAGTGCAACTGTATAGGTTAAAGTAATGTCACATCTTACCTGTGCAACTGTATAGGTTAAAATAATGTCACATCTTACCTGTGCAACTGTATAGGTTAAAATAATGTCACGTCTTACCTGTGCAACTGTATAGGTTAAAAGTAATGTCACGTCTTACATGTGCAACAGTATAGGTTAACATGATGATATCACACCACTTTTACATGTCTTTATGTGTCTATGTTATGTCTATGTGATGTGTTGAGATGTCATGTGTCTTTACGATGTGTCTGTATGATGCATGTCTGAACACTTTGTCCCCCCCCCCCCCCCCCCCCCCCCTACAAGGACCACAATGGAAATAAGCTCTGATCTTTTTTGTGTCTATCCTTGGCAGTATTCCAGACTGTGTTTCTGTCACATGTTTATTTATATATTGTCAAAATAAAGTCAAGTCTGTTGTTGTCCGCCTCTGTGAATAATATCTGGTCAAATTATTCCACATCAGACAATAATAGGAGACTCTTTCTCCAGTCCTTCGCAAACTGAACCACAAACTTGGTATTTCTTTTATTTTTTATCCACTTTTTCTCCTCCTGTTTTTTTCTGTGTTTTTCTCCCATCCCAATTTAGTCGTCATGCCAATTCCCCCCCCTCCCCTTCCTGGACGTTGCTCGCATGTGCCCCCCACTGGTCGGTCTAGGGAGGGCTGATAGATACTATCGCACGTCCCCTCCGATACATGCGGAGTCAGCCAGCCACTTCTTTTCACCTGCCAGCGCGGACTCTCATTGGCGAGGTGTAACGTGTGGGAGGCTCACACTACCCTCACCATCTCCCTTCCTCGCTGTGCAGGCGCCCTGACCGACCTGTAGGAGTCGCTGTTTACAACGTCCAGAATACCACCCCACCGGCTTCCCACCCGCTGACACTGCCAATTGAGCCAGTATGACGGCCGGCCCAAGCCGGAGGCAACGCTGACAGCCGGATTCGATACCGGTGTCTCTCGCGTTGGTGACGAGCGCTTGGTCCGCTGCGCCACCCAGCCGCCTATAAACTTGGTATCTCTTAAACACCTTTGACCCGCATGACAATCGCATTTGATAAAATGGGACCTCCGAGGAGGCGTGCTGCTGGTCCCTGCCCTGCCCCTGGGGAGATGCTGTATTGGGGCTTAACACAGTGGCGGAGGCAGAGAGGTGGCTCTATTATGGCCCAATGGAATGTATTTTCAGCAACAGTTTAGCGTTGCATTTTTATCATGTGGTGATTTATTCATGGTTTTCAATGTGATTAAGATCAATTCTCTGATAGAATGGAAACCTATGATTTGCAAGAAATGGAAAACAAATCTCAATAGCCCTAATAAAATAAAAAGCCCAAACAATTGGTGTAAGCTTGACTTATTCTTGTAAGTGCGGCTACGTGAGACCCATAATCACCGGTTTTACCTTTAAATTGAGATAGGAATGTGGGAAATGAATGACGATGATGTCATTTTTAGCAACTTGTTAGCTTTTATATTATGTCACTGATCTTGTTTTTTTATCTGAATGATCTGTTAATTAATCATTACAGAATCTCACAATGTTTCACAATCACCGTATTTGTTCAGATGGTACATGGAGGGGGCTGATTGTTCTATACTGAGGCTGTAACATCATGTCAAGCACATGTTGTCTTCTCTCTGCACAAATCAATTAGATGACAAGAAAGAATCCTAATTTTGCATGTTTGAACTAATGTCAAGTGAGCTTTTATAGACAGAATTGTCGCCTAGATATAGCTATTATAAAATGTTCTGTTATATATCATACCCACTAGATTACTAGACAAACTATATTCATTGTTGCAGGTGAATGAAGTTATTCTTAATTGGTTTGACAGAAACATTTTTGAGTTGCCTACTATTGCATTTCAAGATAAATTATTAATCATATAGCTAGGCTACCAATACTATACGTCTTTGTGGCTCTATGCGACTTTGAAAGTCAGTAGGACCTAGACCCACTCTAATTTAGTTGTAAACTGCAGTCAGTGTAATTAGTCTAAAACTTTAGATTTTAGATTTAGTTCATACATCTATTTGTCATAACATGTTTATGTTTGTTTGTTTGTTTATTTATGTATTTGTTTGTTGTGTTTTTCATCGGAAGATCGTTTAATTTCGAAAAAGGCAATTTCCAGACACATTAAGGGTATTTAAATAACCTAATCCAGCAATTAAAAAAGCATATTAAAATCCACTCACCTTATTCTGTCATCTGTTGGCTCACAGAATTAAATGTCCAGCTTCCCCTTATCTGTTTTCATCTTCAGAGTTTGCCAGACTTTAAAATGCTCCCTCTCTTGTCTGTGGTCTCCACGCAAATTGAGTCGCATCCATCGCTGGCTAAATGCGCGCAACAAATGAGCGCTTGGAGTTCGGCTGTGCGCGCACTGTGCCTAGAACCCGCGTGGAGAGGTTTGACAGCTCGAGTCGCTCGACAGATTGACTTGACAAAAGAGAGCTTCCTTCCCTGACGAAAATAAACGTTACCCCGAGGGATATGTCTCTATGGCGCGCCGTGATGAATTGTTTCTGATCCATTTCCGAATAGATCAAGCGTCCTGAAACATTTCTGGCAGACAATCGGCTTACAGTACATGGTGTGGCCTGGGGACTGGGGTATAGTATAGTATAAAAAATACAGCTCTTATGGTTATGTAAATACGCAACTCAGAAACTCATAAGCTTGAGCTTAAATAGCCTACTGAACACCCTAAAAGTGCCCCCCCCCCCCCCCCCGGCCCCCCATATGTCAGTTGGTTTTACATTGAATATTATATCTGTATAGGCAACACGAATGTTTACATGCAAAGGTTGCTCACTGCAGAGGACATATCAATTATGATGAATGAGAGTTTATCTAAAAAATGGGACCATGCTGTTGATCCATATCAAACTGTTAGTCCTACTAATATTAATTAGTAATTGGATTGCCACCATTATGGTGCAAAACACCACGTGGTCCTTCGTAATTGAGTTACTGTCTGTGTCTACTAGCCTCCTTGGCTATCTGTGTAAATACACAGATGATGATCAATAACAGAAAGCAGAAAACAGTGTATAAAATAGCATGTTAAAGTTTTGTTGGGAGGTGGAGCACCCCTTAAACAGTGTTTGCTGAAGTTGTTCTTCAATGAAGGGCAACACTGATGCAAGGATTCTCGCATTAAATAATTAGTCCCAAAAGCCGGAGGAATTAATTAAAGGAACACGCCAACTTTTTGGGAAATTTGTTTATTTGCCATCTACCCTGGAGTTAGACAAGCAGATTACATACCCTTTTCTTCTCTGTGCATGCCTGGGCGCAGTGATTTCATCACCTCAAAATCCCTGTTATATATCTGCTTAGAAAACGAAAATGTCAAAAAAATTCAAATGTATTTCTATACAGGTCACAACATCTTTTACAGGAAAGTTTTGGAGTTGATTTGGAGTGTATTTCGTGACTGTTGGGAACTAGGCTACACTGGCACACCTACTTCCAGTGAATGACGCTAAGCTAGGCT
>NC_140171.1:139486615-139564419 GCF_963971535.1 Notolepis coatsorum
AAAAGGGATATCTTATCTTATCTAATATCTTTTCCCTGCCTGTACCCCCTCCCCCCCCTGCTGCTATGGCACCTGCATCTCTCCCGAGGGGATCAACAAAGGAACACTTGACTTGACTTGATTTGGTTTTAGAGGCCTGGGTCTGTCTCTCATGACAGGAGGTTATTGTATTCTTTGTGTTTCACTCTGGGTCGTGAACACGACCTGACACACCTGTCGGTGCCAAACACCACCTGACACATGTCGATGCCAAACACGACCTGACACATGTCGATGCCAAACACGACCTGACACATGTCAGTGCCAAACACGACCTGACACATGTCAGTGCCAAACACGACCTGACACCTGTCGATGCCAAACACGACCTGACACCTGTCGATGCCAAACACGACCTGACACACGTCGATGCCAAACACGACCTGACACACGTCGATGCCAAACACGACCTGACACACGTCGATGCCAAACACGACCTGACACCTGTCGATGCCAAACACGACCTGACACACGTCGATGCCAAACACGACCTGACACCTGTCGATGCCAAACACGACCTGACACCTGTCGATGCCAAACACGACCTGACACCTGTCGATGCAAACACGACCTGACACCTGTCGATGCCAAACACGACCTGACACATGTCGATGCCAAACACGACCTGACACACGTCGATGCCAAACACGACCTGACACACGTCGATGCCAAACACGACCTGACACCTGTCGATGCCAAACACGACCTGACACCTGTCAATGCCAAACACGACCTGACCACGTCAATGCCAAACACGACCTGACACATGTCGATGCCAAACACGACCTGACACCTGTCGATGCCAAACACGACCTGACACCTGTCTATGCCAAACACGACCTGACACACGTCGATGCCAAACACGACCGACACCTGTCTATGCCAAACACGACCTGACACCTGTCGATGCCAAAACGACTGACACCTGTCTATGCCAAACACGACCTGACACCTGTCGATGCCAAACACGACCTGACACCTGTCTATGCCAAACACGACCTGACACCTGTCGATGCCAACCCGACCTGACACCTGTCGATGCCAAACACGACCTGACACCTGTCTATGCCAAACGTTTGTCCTCCTGACCAGTGGTGCAGTCGTAATATGGGAACTGGTAACACGCCACGCCACGTGCACGCGCGCGCGCGGTACGTGCATGCGCACAGAACTGATTTATACACACACACACACGCACGCACACACACGCACACACACACACACACACAAGCGCATATACGCAAGTCCAATCTTCTATCATACAAGCTCTTCTTGCTCTCTATTTGTGTGAATGTGCGCGTGGAAAGCTGGCGCGCAGCACAGACGCTTGATTCAATATCATAAGCAGGTAGACCCCCATCACGAATTCCGAGCCACATTAGTATTCACCTCCACTGCCTGTGTCACACAGAATGAAGGGGGAGATGCATTCAGATAGCCAACACCCAGACACTTAGTCTACCTGCGCTTTTTGTTATGTAAAACGGTGGCCGGGTACTTAGTCACAACGAATGGATACAGCGCATTTTTGTGTGCGCGTACACGCGAGTACACATCCGTGCGCGATCGCGCGTACTTCTGCCTCAGTGATCTGGTAACACGGCGTGTAACCGGGTGTGACCACGACTGCACCACTGCTCCTGACACACGTCTAGATCAATGTTACGATGCAAATCTCACCATCCTTGGCAATAAACACTGGACAGCAGCACCATGTCACCAAGAGAGTGACTTGAAACAGAAACCAGACCCAGTCACAAATGTTAGGAAATTAGGAACCGATTATTCTCTCTCTTTCTCTCTCTCTCTCTCTCTCTCTCTCTCTCTCTCTCTCTCTCTCTCTCTCTCTCTCTCTCTCTCTCTCTCTCTCTCACACACACACACACACACACACACACACACACACACACACGCACACACACACACACACACACACACACACACACACACACGCACGCACGCACACACGCGCACACACACACACACACGCGCGCGCACACACACACACACACACACACTTAAATGTATAATTTGGAGTCACAGAGGCATTAATATTCCAAGTGACACAGAGCCAGCGTCTCAGGGGTAGTAATCATAATCCAGTCTATTAAAGAAAACAATGACCTAAATGTCGCCCATGTTAGACAATGCTGCTGTCCACTTTAATTGTTAGTCATTCATCTAAATGCCAAATATACAAGCAAGGGGGGCTCTGTGGGAGAGAGAGAGGGGGAGAGGGGGAGAGGGAGTGGTAGCGAGAGAGAGGAAAGGGAAAAACACAGCAAACCAAACAAAGAAAAACGCAGCATGCAAGAAATAAAAACCAATTCACTCTCTGGTTCCTCCATCGGTCAAAAATTCCAATATGTACATCATGTCAAGTCAAGTCAAGTCAAGTAATTTATTTATATAGCACATTTAAAAGCACAAGAGCCAACCAAAGTGCTGTACAATCAAAGCTTAAAATCAATGTCCTAATATAAATACACAAATACAAAAATACAAAAAGGCACAGCAGGACAAGACAGTACATTCAGAGAATAGGACAGTAGGACAACAACGATAGGGGAACACAAAGTACAGTAGCACACAGGGGACAGAGGAGCATAAGAAGAGATACAAGAGGGAGGGGGCAGGATAAAATTACATGGGAGTGTGTGAGTTAGGGTGTGGGAGAATCAGGGTTTATTGAAGGCCAGGAATAGAAGTGGGTTTTTAGACGGGCCTTAAATGTCACCAGCGAGGGGGCAGATCGGATCTCCAGGGGAAGCTGGTTCCATAGCTTGGGGGCCACGGCCTTGAAGGAGCGATCGCCTCTCTTTTTGAGTCTGGTGCGGGGGGGGGCGGGGGACCAGCCGAGCCTGGTTGGAGGATCTTAGTGACCTGGGTGCTGCGTAGGGGGTGATGAGCTCTGTGATATATAGGGTGCTGCACCCGATAGTGCCTTAAAGGTGAGGAGGAGGATTTTGAAGTCTATTCTAAGTGGGACTGGGAGCCAGTGTAGGAGGCTAGGACTGGTGTGATGTGCTCTCTCTTTCTGGTGCCGGTAAGGAACCTAGCTGCAGAGTGCTGGACCATTTTGAGGCGGGACATGGCTGCCTGACTGATGCCGGTGTAGAGGGCATTGCAGTAGTCAAGGCGTGAAGTGATGAATGCATTGACTACTGTTTCCAGGTCGACGGGTGAAAGGTGAATGTCCTCAGTCCTTCAGTTCTATATGGTCACACCACATCCTGTGACAATTATGCCATATCTGAATAAAAATGTGTCATGATATGCAACACAATATCTACAGTGTATAGGCATCATTGGTTATACTGTGATCTGGCCTAATGGTTAGAGAAGCGGGTTTGTGACTGGAAGGTCGCTGGTTCGATCCCCCGGACCGGCAGGGAAAAATCTGAGCTCGGGAAGTGAATTAATAACTCTCTCCCATACCCTTAACACCAACCGCTGAAGTGCCCTTGAGCAAGGCACTTAACCCCTAACTGCTCTAGTGGAGTTGCTCAGTGGCCAACGGTGGCAGACTGTGGTTGTACTGGGCAGCTCCCAGGTGTGAATGTGAAGCAGGGTGTTCCTGAAAAAGCGACGTGGAATCGATTCGTTACACAATCAGACCTAGTATGTGTAGTAGTATGTAAACAAGACAAACGTCTTTCTCTGGTCTGCATCCCCTTAACAATTGTGTGTATTGAGCCGTACTGTATTGTACCCATTCTGCAATCTGTTAAATAAAGTTTTCATTCAGAGAGAGAGAGAGAGAGAGAGAGAGAGAGAGAGAGAGAGAGAGAGAGAGAGAGAGAGAGAGAGAGAGAGAGAGAGAGAATCACGGAATCACGTTAGTTAGTTAGAGAGAGAGAGAGAGAGAGAGAGAGAGAGAGAGAGAGAGAGAGAGAGAGAGAGAGAGAGAGAGAGAGAGAGAGAGAGATCACGTTAGTTAGTTAGTTAGAGAGAGAGAGAGAGAGAGAGAGAGAGAGAGAATCACGGAATCACGTTAGTTAGTTTAGCATTAGCTGAGTGGCTAACAGCGGCTAACGTTAGCTGAGTGGCTAAGAGAGAGAGAGAGAGAGAGAGAGAGAGAGAGAGAGAGAGAGAGAGAGAGAGAGAGAGAGAATTAACTCACTTTGTTTAATTGAAACGTGGTCCAGCCGGAGGGCTTGATAAAGTGTATGTCCACTGACTGTCCCCCAGACTGTTGTCGATGTATATCCACTGCCCACTGTCCAGACTCGAGACTGCATCACAACACATGAACACACAGCATCGAACATCCTGCAAACTGTCCACTTCTAAACAAAACCGAGAAATGCGGCTACGGAAAAGTACTGTCATCGCCGCGTCGGCCAATCAGAGAGCGTCTCCGAGAAATGCGGCTACGGAAAATACTGGAGCTGCTGGCTTAAATGATAATAGATCGCTTGGAAAAGCGCCCGACTCCCATCATAATACATCATATTTCAACGCACAGCGCGTTACGCACTGATTGGCTGCGACGGATACAGCGATGAAACAGTGCACGGCGTGCACGCGCACTCAGAGCGCTATTGCGTCTAGCCCGAGAGAAATACGGCGAGGAGAATGCGGCTACGGTAACGGAACGTATTCTCTATCAGACAGTGAGTCACTTCCTGTTCAAGAAAACGATTATTTGATATTTGATATATTAACGTTATATTGTGCATTGGAAACACAAACATACTTAAAATGAGTAAATATTATTCATTTTAAACATGTTTATATTATTTATAGGGCTATAAAACAAAAAACAAAACAAAAAATATTTCTTGTTCTACTCTCTTTTAACCAGAGTTAACCAGGGGGGGCGGCGCCCGAGCGCCCCTAGTGGCCAGCTGCCACTGCTGTCCCCTCACGGCTAGAAAGTCCAGGGTTCAATTCCCGCTTAGGGACCAGGTTTCCGCACTCCCAGGCCTTTCTGTGTAGAGTTTGCATGTACTCCCCGTGCTCGCAAGGGTTCCCCCCCCCCCGCCGATAAGATAAACCCAATGGAAAAACATGCACGACAGGTCGCTAATGCTGTCGCGTCCCTGACGAAGACGGACAGGAGCACTTGGATTGGTCCCCGGGGCGCTGCCCCACGCCGCAGCCCTTATCTGCTCCCGGCTGCCCTTGGGGGGAAGGACGACGAGATGGGTCAAGCGCAGAGACTCAATTTCATCAGCGACCCAAAAATAATTGCATGTGTGTGTTCCTGTGTGTGCCGCGCCTCGCATGTGTGTGTCACTGCATGATAAATAAAGACTTCTTCTTCTTCAAGTGCTGCTGTCCCTCACCGCTCACTCACTTAATCACTGAGACGACTCCATTCATAAACCATAACGGGGCACCTGGTAATTCACCACATCCAATTCTACTTCTACAGTGGTGACTATATAGTCTTTAAAAATCGTCACAAGTATTTCTCTTTCAGATTGCTATTCAAGATTGCTAGTGAGCATGTAGGACGATGTGCTTTCTGGTCAGACTACCCATCTTGTAAATACTCGTGTTTGTGTGCATAGATCACTAGATGTTTCAACTTAGTTTCACGTGAGCGTCTCCTGGTTGATGACAAGATGACAGTGGCCAAATTGGCAATAGTGAACATTAAATACCTGCAAACACAACACTGTTCTGACAGCACAACATTGATGTAACTAAGAGATTCACAGAAAGCGTTTGTTTTATGCATAGGTATATCAACTACAATTCACTCAGGCATTTCCATGTTGTAGAGCGGTGCCAGAGAGCTTGTAGCATCCTCGCTAATGAATGACTCACCTAGGCTGTTGTTGTTTCTCACTTTGGTTTATTATAACTTCAGGTTTTCCATACACAAGTCTGGGTGCATCTGCTGCATCACCTCTGCTTGTAATTAGTAGACTGCACCTGAACTTCCCAGGTCAGCCCTGGCCCCCTCGCCTCTGCCAACCCCTGGCTCGCGTGACCAATAGCGTCGCCGCCAGCCTGCAGGTTGGCAGAGTGCAGAGTGACAGCTCGGCTGACCAATCACCCCAATCCCAGGGTTGCTACAATCTGATTACCGGAGTCTCAGAGCAGCAAACCTGTGCACAATGGACAATGTTAGAAATGTATTAAAATACAAAACTTGTTGAAATCATTGCCCATGTATTCAAAATAACGATGAAGCATATTGTTTGCTACTTTCAGTGTGTTTCCAGTCTGTGTATAATCTGTTTATGAATCGAATGAATGTGAAATATCCCAAAACAAATACATGCTTATTTAATACCACACCCTTTTTCATGGCCAGTGCTAATGGTCTATGCCGTGTGATCGACCATTTCTCTGCCTCAAAATCCATCACAATTACTGCCATGCTTTGTTTACCCGTTGCTTTAAATAAAGCTGCATCAGCCAGCGGCTGCACTGTGTCCATTCTAAATATTGCAGGCACTTAGCTGGCACTATTACACCACTGCACCATGCGTGGGATAATAGAGTTGCTTTCTGTGAGATGTGCTTGTGCCAAAGGATTTTAGCTTTTGATCCTTTATGTAAAATCTGCTGTTTTATCAGTTGTTAAGATGACACTCTATTTCCATATCAGATAGGAATTCCAGAGGTTGGCACAAGTGAGGAAATATACTGTAGTTGATCACTTCCATAAAACCAGATTGGGGGCTGTGTAGGGAAATTACACTAAATGTAACAGTTCAATCAATGATCATGAACAACCTTCTCCCAAAGCCATTTCCCAGAGAAAGCAGCCAAGAACAATTATGTGGTTTGGGGTGAAAATAATGAAAATAAGCAAGGGAACTGAGGGGGGAAGGTTAGTTTTAAGAGCAAACTGGATTTGTTTTAACTGACATAAGCATAGAAATAGTCTCAAATGAATGACAAATATCTCTCAAACAATAGCAAA
The DNA here is from genome assembly GCF_963971535.1 of Notolepis coatsorum. NCBI lineage: Eukaryota > Metazoa > Chordata > Actinopteri > Aulopiformes > Paralepididae > Notolepis > Notolepis coatsorum. The sequence continues at coordinate 139,493,541 of NC_140171.1, forward strand.
TACATGCATATTTAAATCCATTTTATGACTTCAAGAGTGCATATGATTTTGTCAGTGTATATATTTACATATTCATCCAGGCTGTTGCTTGAGTCTCTGAAGACACATGCAGCCTTGCAGCTTGGCTGTTATTAACCTCTGCCTGTATGTTCTGATGAGATGAATCATCACGGCACTCCAGAGAAGTGCGGGGGGGGGGGGGGGGCAGAGTGACATGTGTTCTTGATTGAGAGTGCAGCAGTGGTCAAACGTTTTCCCCTCTCTAGTGCCACATGTGATGTGTTTTGACTCAAACTATCTGCAGGGCTCAGTTCAATCCCATTTTATCTGTGTTTCTGTGTTTCACATTTTTGTTATCATCGATACATCTTATTGTTGATCTTAGTTCCTTTTTTGCTATTAGCTTTATCTTAGCTTTACCATAGCTTTACTACAACATGTGTATATGTAACGGAGGTACCGCGTGTCTATCCACAGTCACGATGGACAGTGTAGTGAAGTGGCTGTGGACGTTAAGCGGTACTGCAAGTAAACTCACTCCCCAGAGGCATCCAGACCCATTACCAAGCAGTGAATTCACCTCTTTGTCTAGTGGTCTGTGATGCCGCCCGCGGCGCGGGAGACCAGGGTTCAACTCCCACTCAGGGCATGTCAAATGAGACCGGTCACACATATACTATGTACTATATACTATCCCTATACTACTAGCTACCATGCTAATATATCTATACTACTATGCACTCAGAGTGTCATTCTTAAGTTCAACACTGTTTGACAAACAATACCACTTACCCTTAGCTGCCAGAGTTGTACGCTTCCTGCTGACTTGTTGTTCACAATTTGTAAGTCGCTTTGGATAAAAGTGGCAGCTAAATGACTAAATGTACATTTAAAATGGAAATGTTGTCTTGAATGTGTGCTTTAATGTAAGTGTAAAATGTAAATGTTATCATGAATTGCTTGTTCTGTCTTGAATGTGTGCTACACTGTAAAAAAGAAAACTGTAAAAAAAACTGTAAATGTCTGGCAGCAACGGTTGCCAAATACTTACTGTCAAATTACAGTCAAATCAAATACATTTACAGATTACAACCTTTATTTAATGCTTAATATTTTGATAAAAGGTAATTGACTGTATTTGTATGACATTTACACTTAAAGTAGAAAAACAAAAGTCTGTAAAATAATACAGTGAATTTCCCATTTACAGTGTATAAATATACAGGTTTCTATTATTACATGGAGTTAAAATTAGATATTATCTGTACTGTATATCCAAGCTAAAAGCTGGAGGCATGTCTGGCCACAAAGCACTGTATCTCTTCAACAGGATTTAAAGAACCTCCATAAGATTGCACTTTGAAAATGTTGTTTACGTCTAACTGCTTCTAGATAAGGGGTTCTCAAACTTTTTTATACCACGACCCCATTTTATTTTGGATTTTTTTGGGCGACCCCACAATTAATGTATCATGTAATTTCAAGTGAAAATAAGGAATATCAAAATAATAGCACACGTTGTTGAACTTGATCATGCATATTTATTAGAACATGAAATTACAGCACTGTTATCAATGAAATTAATGAATATTATCAACAAAAGCAACAGAATTGTTTTTGTATACACATTTCTAAAACGAGGCATATTTCGCCCAAATATGTTGGCAGAACATAAAAAAAGAAAAGAAAATGCATTCACATGCGCTTTTCAAGAATAAAAGAAAACAGACTTAATGGGAAGGGTTTGCTTGTACATTTGAACAGTTCCATGATACGTGGCTGCGTTGTGCTGCACAACCTTATATGGGTCTCTTCCTATTTCCGCCTCACCATCACTCTGCCTACCTGGGCCGGTCTACACACCTGAGACTCATCTCATCATCACTGAGCCAGGATAAGAGGCCTGCACCCCTGTCACTCCTGGTCCGAGTGTTGTTTCACCTGTCTTGGTATTAGGACTCTATCTGGACCTTCCATACTATATATATGTAGACACATGAATGTGTCTGTCAAAGACTCCGGTATTCATAATAGATATTGGAATACGTTTGTGGTAACATTGACTGTGTATTTCATAACTAATATGTGTGAATAATTAGAGAACCATAATGTAAAAGCCAGGTGTACCTTTTTAACAGCAGAATGGATTTTCAGTGCTCAGCAAAAGGTGAAATTGGTGTTACAGAGACAGACATTCCAAACCCCCCACTCAAGTAAATGTGGTCAACTACTAGAACAAAGGAACTCGAAAGTCACACTCCACACAAGGAACAGTCACTCACCCTACTAAAAGAGATACTCAATAGTTAGCAGATTTCAGAGACCAGATTACCTGCTCTGATAGAATGTTAAGACTGTATGTAAATATAGTCACACTCAGCACCTAACAGATTACAGGCAGAGGGAAACAGAGGTCTGGGCACAGGCCTAACTTGCTTTCCCTAAAGGTTCATGGAAATTCATAAACAAGATCAAACTAATTAAACCATATTAGATAAAAGGTATTTGAATGCCATTTAGAAATGTCAAACTAATTATGAAGATAATAGTGTCATTTCACCCCTGGTGTAAACCATATATATAGAAAATAAGGCTTAATCACCAAAGCTTAGTCTGGTAAAAATACATATCAAGTTATCTATTAATCAACTGTTTAGTATCAAAATGTAAGCAAAATAGTAAAACTGTGATAATACTGTAAGAGTGTAATTCATATACACTAGAGATACTTTGTAAAATGTTTAAGTGAAATACCCCCTGGACTGAGAAGACCTGAGCAGCAAAGGAGGGGGCCAAAAGCAGACCCCCTATGTTTGCTGTAGGAGACCCCAAAGAAGAAGACAGGGGGGCGGGTACGCCCTCCCAGAAGACAAATCTAATTGGACCAAAACGTATTATTAAACTGTTATTATTGGTGGAAATCAGAGTATATAACAGAGGGCGCAGTGTTTGAGAGACAGGCCAGCCCCCCTGGGGACTGCGTCCTCTCTCAACCGATCCACCCACCCACAGACTGCTGATTTGCATGTGAGTAAATACATGGGAAACACCATTTGTTGTTTAAAGTTTAGTGTAATCCTTAATATCTGAAACCAGGTTTACTCATGTGTAAATGCTCAGTAAGATTCTCTATTTCATTGATGTTAACATGACTACTGTTATGTACAGACTGGGTTTGATGTGCAAACCTTATTAATCCTTTGTACAACATGTGTTGATGTACTATGAAATAATCCTTGTATGTAAAAAACAACCTTCTGAATTCACTCTGAGCCCCGAGGCAAAATAAATAATGAGTTTTGAACTATAGTTCCTTTTTGTCTGGCCTGCACAGTTTATTTCTCCACTCAGTGGAGAAAGACCATTCTATCATTATGACCTTCTTCCTTTCCAGATAAGCAATCTCATTGTACTGCAAATGACCTTAGATATTGATAATATACGACACGTTTCATAAGACTTTCAGACAATTTCCCTTAGGAGGACGGACACTAGGGGGTGCTGCGAGACAGTGAGACTGGTGGTCCGAAGAAAGACGGCGTACTGAAACACATGAAGAAGCGGTGTGCACGCCCCTTCCTGCGACGACCGTGAACGGGATCAGACGTGTGTGGAGAGGCTCTCCCGATGTATAAGCTAAAGGCTAACAACGTCGCGAACAATAGTATATAGCATAGAATATTTGCGAGTTAGAACCCCAGTATAGGCATTGAGGCGTCGGGTTAGAGAAACAACGGTCGCGGACCTACGGGAGAAGACTGCTGGAGTGGACGTATTAGAAGTATAGGTCGGTAGCTATTATAGCCACACTGGCTACTAGTTAACACCAAGTATTGTGAGTTAGTTTTTGTAGCTTAGCTCGTCGAGTCACGCAGGCTACAGCAAAGAGAAAGACGTTTCGCCGGGGCTCTACTGGATGTCGCCTGCAGCTACGGAGACCACCAACTGACTGTCTGCAACACCTCGGGCGGGGGTGTACCAGGTGACGGTCGTTAGAGGCCATTTTGATTTCACCGTCAAATAAGCACAGACATTATGAACCCGCGTGCTGGAGCCAGACACGGTTAGACTATTCATTGGGACTTGTGACATTGTATAAGTGGGACTTCAGCACCGTGTCTGTGAACTGAAGTAATAACGTGCTGGTTAAAGGTACACCCCGCGCCGTTCCTCCCTGTTGGATTACAAAACCCTTTTATTTGTTCATGCTCGAGAGAGTGAAGGGGTCATACCGTTTGCGGCCACTACGTTCCCCAGCCACGACAGGGCGCTCCAACGGGGGGTTTGTTATTTTGTGGTGCCGGCTTAGTATAGATAAAGTGCATTTCAAACGTGTGGGCCCATGCAGGTTATATTATGCTCCAGGTTACTCACGGGGTTGAACCGTGACGCATATATCTATGGTGTTCAGCATCTCCTTGAGACTGTGTTGCCGCTTTAAAAGGGCAAAGGTGATTATCATTTCATTGCTATTGTGTTGCCGCCGAAGGTGATTATTATTCTGGTGCTACTGTCCTGCGGCCGCATGAGGCCAGAGTATTATTGTCTCGCCGCCATAGGCAGGCACGCGGGAAGTGAGTCAGACTTGGGGGTGCGGCGGTCGGAGTCAGAGATAAATAATAATAATAACGTCATATTAAATGCATGAGCGAAGCGCATCATTCGTGATTTTCCATTCATTTGAAAGATCAATATTATACACTACAACAGACAAACTTGAACACCAACATGTGGACAGTTCACACACGAAATGCAGCAGTTTCGTTTCGCACACCGCACAGGATCTGTGTGTGTGTGTGTGTGTGTGTGTGTGTGTGTGTGTGTGTGTGTGTGTGTGTGTGTGTGTGTCACTGACTGTCACAACAACAATCCCCGCAGGAGCGATAATAAACACACATTACCTATTCCGGAGACGGTAGAACACCGATGGTGGTCTTGCGTTCAGGAGTGGTGGAAATAAACTCCTTCATGACAACATGAATGTCCAGTGAGTCCAGAATATCCTGATGTATATGCAGCAAGTCCAGGTTATTATTATTAAAGAAATCAGATATTCATTTTTGAGACATTTCTTTTCTGAGACACAAGTAAACACACTCTCCACTTCAGTCAGTCCTCCCTCTCTGCAATTCGTTCCCGCATACAACATCGCCGACAGATATATTCCTTTACTGCGAATTGTCCCAAAAACTATTCCAGGCCGCTATTTCTTTTACCAACGGATTTCCAGTTCCGCGTTGACGCTTCCAGGCTTCCAGGCCGCGTCTATTAGAATCCCAACTGGTTCATGCGTCGGCTACACGCTTGCGGCTTCTTTAATAACACTGCATTATCGAGACAGCGCCCCTATGAGGATCTGGCAATGCATTCCAAGAGTAGGGTAAATCTGCAGTGCCGCTCGCTCAGTGACATTGAGTAGCCTCGGTATTACAATGGAATAAAGGCCAAAACAACCTTACAGTTGCAGTTACACTCCCCGCCAGCAGGGGGTGCTGCAGCCCCCACCGCACCCCCCCTTGCCGCGTCCTTGGCCATAGGGCGAAAGTTATCAGTAACATGGTAGGATTATGAGATGTGTTACGTCTAGGGTGACCAGATGCAAAAAGTCCAAAAGTGGGACAACAGTAAGATTTTGGTGGGACAAAGTGGGACAAAGTGGGACAGATAGATAATGTAAATTTTTTTATTAGAATAACTGCCATGGTCTTCACTGAATAGATTTAAATCAAAGGTTAAAGATTAAATCAAAATAAATACAAATTAAATACCACCTAACATCTGTTTTAAATATTCAAACGTCATCACTTGACAGGAATGTCTTGTGTTTGATATTCCCTGTTAACACAGAACTAGGGAAAACAGTGTAGTATAATACAAAAATAATAATACAAATAAATTGTGTTTCTATATTAGAATAACTGCCATGGTCTTCACCGAATAGATTTAAATCAAAGGTTAAAGGTTACCACAGTCGGCTGACCTGTATGAATGGGAGTGTTGTACTGTGTGATAGACACTTGTTATCTCAGCTGCAGTGACCTTGTCCGTCTGGCTATCATTGTTTGGTTTAAAAAGAAACGTATGTTTCTTTTTGGTGAGCCACTTTCAAGTGAGACTCACGTCCACTGTGGCGCTTCAAGTCGTATTCTCCTCCATGCGCAATTGAAAACGAACTATGACACAAAACACAGAAAGCCTGCTGCGGATTGCCTGCCATCTGCCTCACCCAGTCATGTGTCGTTTGCCAGTCTTGGTTGTAACTGCAGGTCCGTTTCTTTTTACTGCTTTCCATCTTGAACTAGTTTGCTTGTAATGTTGTTGTGTTTTTTTTGACCAATCAGATTTGCGATATGAGGTAGCGTCACGACTCAGTCTCAGTCACGTCACAAGCAGGCAAGCAGCACGCTAAAGTACTTTATACAACGGCATGCAAATTTCTCGATTCTGATTGGCCATTCACACGTCTTTATTGGTAACAATCCACGGTCCTGGGCTCAGGACCCGCCCACAACCAAATCACATAACCCTCCCCGGCTCACTCCGGGAGAAAACAGGATCGCGGAGAACAAATGGTTATGTTGAAAGCACCATAACGACTAAATATGAAGCGATTCTGTCAAGGGGAATGTGTTAGTATTTTAAACAATGTTGGATGATGTAATTGATGGGTCTTGACTCAATCTAGAACAAAAGAAAAATCGCGGATTGATTGATAGATTAATTGATTGATTTAAATTTCTTCCTTCCTACTTTCCGACTGCAGCGTTCTCTCTCACACTGTCCGACGCTGGCGTACCCACAAACACACACATACACACACACACACACACACACACACACACACATACACACACACACACACACACGCACACACACACTGTGACACACACACACACACACACACACACACACACGCACACACACACACACACACTCCTGTCTGCAACAGCGGGGGAGTCAGACTGAGAGAGAAGCAGCGCTGTTTTAAGTGAGCATGGTCTATTGAATTGATTGATTGGTTGATTGCTAATTTTATTACTGTACCCCTGGTTTCCAACTGGTTAAGTTTAGGCTAAAAGAAATAAATAAAAAAATAGGGCGAAGAAAACGTTTTTTTCCTATAGGGCAAAGAAAACGTTTTAATACATTTTCAATCAATCATTCCAATAATACACAGTTGGATGTGTTAGTTGGTTGGATGCACTTCAAGCTGCTTCCACATGAGGCAACTTCTCTCAATCATTCCAATAATACACAGTTGGATGTGTTAGTTTGGTTGGATGCACTTCAAGCTGCTTCCACATGGAGTTGTGGGAACTACTTTTTCTGGCGGATGGTTTTTTCAATAAATCTTCGATTAATGTGTGTTTATTGTATAGAAATAAGGTTGGATGAATCTGGCAGTTGTATAAAAGCTTTACACCACGTGCAGTCGTGATTTGTGACCAATAAACCATGCCTAGGGGGGTCTAACGACCCTCGGCTGCGCCTCGGGCCTAACAACCACCCCTAGGCATGGTTTATTGGTCACAAACCACTCCTGCGTGTGATGTAATGCTTAAATAACCAATCAGAGCAATGTGTGTGGACAAGAGGTGGGTTGCTACTAAGGCTGAGCCCGAACCCTGTTTTTAGGGTTCGAACGTTCGCCAGGGTTACCGAACGAACGTTCGAACGTTCGTTTTTTGTAAATTTTTGAATAAAAAAATTTTTTTATAAAAATTTTTTTTTATATATTTTTTTATTTATTTTTTTTTTATTATAGATCCTACGGAGGGCGGCATTGCATAATCTATTGGTGAAAAAACATGTTGTTTACAGTGGTGGCTGTTCATGTAAACATGTAATTAAACAAAGCACTCAGAAGAAAATAAACAAGCTACTGAGTACTGCATAAAGTTCCTACTTATGATAAACAATAGCCCTTGCACACCGCAGTCACGTAAGGGGCTAGATAAACAAATGCATTCGTTTTGTGGCATTAGCGTTATATAGTTAGTGTTACACATTCAATAACAGCCGCTTCACATCGCCTCAACGTCGCGCGCCTGCTTTTTTTTTTTTCACCGAACGTTCGAACCTATTAATTAAAGTCCGAATGTCAACGTAACGAACGAACGTTCGAACGTTCGAACGTTCGGGCTCAGCCTTAGTTGCTACGTTTACTGTCTGTAGGGAGGGGCTTTTAGACACATGTTTTTTTTTGGCTTCGAAAAGAGGGACATCCTCTCAATATGAGGGACGCGGGACATTTGGTCAAATGGTGGGACAGTACAACCAAAAGGGGGACACCTGGTCACCCTAGTTACGTCGTGTCATCATTAACCGTAGAAAGTCTCCGGTGAGGTAACACGGTTATACACTGTACACTGTGGTGTTAAATTCCTTAAGTAAAGGGAGAGACTGATAATTGGATTCACTGTGTGTGTGTGGTTTAATGGTGCATTACTGTCTAACCTCTTTTAATACCCTGTATTCCACCAAGCAGAGTAGGTGCTAATTTCAGGTCTCCTACAGAGAAAAGGTATGGTACTGCTTTGGGGAGAATTATACCAACCACTACTTCCACCGGGTGTGAGGGGGTGTGGGACGTACTAGGGGGAGTGTGGGGGTTTAGGGAGTACTGAGTATTGCCCTTAAGAGGCGGCAAGGACCAGTACGCAAGTCCTAGGTTAGTAAATCCTAAGGCCCTATATGCCGCCCTTGTCAACCTTAAACTTAGTACCCCAACACTGCAGTCGGTGGCCCAGCTGGACTCTGCCGGGTTCCTACTATCCGGTGCCAGTAGAATATCACCCTCACTAAGTAGGGATAATCCACCCTTCTACATATATATATAAAATATATATATTTATAGTGTGTTTCGTGACTTCTGTACCTGCCTCGCTCTAACCCCTGTTCTCCTGTGTGTAGGATCACACACCTCCGGCCTGCACCGCCACCCCTGGACATCACCAGCCTGGACTATCCCCGGTACCTCATGGACACACACATCCCTCACCTGTATTCCCTCACTACCTGCCTTGTCATCTGCCGGGTTTATCATTGAATACTAGTGGTGTAACGATGCATCGATGCATCGAAATGCATCGATTCTAATGTGACGATTCAACTGCATCAATTTGAAAATGTTAGAATAGATTATAATCGAAATTAATCTAAAAAAAAAAAAAGAAAAAAAAATGTATTGTATTGTTTTTATTGGCCTATAGTCCATTCATGCTGAGGGAATCAGTTCTCCCAGCCACATTTGTGTATACATTTTTTGGGGGGGAATTAACTGATAGAAAATGAATCGAATCGAATCGTGGTCAAATGAAGAGATTTCGTGATGCATTGAATTGTTGCCTGAAGAATCATAATCGAATTGAATCGTTGTGAGGTTGCATCATTACACCCCTATTGAATACCCTAAATTGCCTCATTCTCCTGTGCCTTGTGTTCTGCTCTTGGGTTCTATAGAAGCCACCCTAACAGGTTCTCTGTTTAGTGTTTGTCTGCTTGTTTTGTCCCGGTGAGTCCGCTAACAGCAGATCGCTAACCCAAATCTTTGAACGGGTCTGAGTCCGCGGTGCTTCCGGTGAGTCCACTAACTAACAGCAGATCGCTAACGCGAATCTTTGAACGGGTCTGAGTCCGCGGTGCTTCCATTTCTGAATCAGATGAAATATGAATTAAATTAGGATAGAAGCACAATAGAATAATCTTTTTTTAAATAGGCCACAGGGCTGTACAACTGTAAAATAAAAAGGTGGAATAAAATTAAATGGGATATAAACTAAATTAAATAAAAGCACAATAGAATATAGTATATGTTGCACTGTTCATATTTATGACACGGATGTCTAGCTACATACTTATTAGGTATGTTAATAATGTACTTTTGTTGAGTTGGACTGCAGGAACAAAGACGCACGTCTACACATGAACTTGGCGGGGCAGGGAGAGAGTTTATTGCACATGCGCAGAGGTTATATATATACACACATGTATGGATACCCGCAATGGTCAAATGTGAGACTGTACATTACATTATGTTCAACAGTATAGTTATAGTAAATATATATATATATATGCTTACAACTGTGCAAGATGTGGTCACGTAATTAGAATAAAAATAACAACAGTGGGATGAGATATATAGCAGGGCTATATTGTGTGCAATTGAGCATTTTGTGTGTGTGTGTACTTACAGTAGCAGGCAGCACTGCAGCAGCCAGCCAGTCAGAGACAGACAGAGGACTCATAGGACCTCAGACTCGTGATGCCTGATTCAGTACAAAGATTCAGATCTTTAACCCGGATGAGTCAAGAACCGCCAAGCACTAATTTAAAAGACAAGATGAATAGGCAGACATGCGTCCAGATCACATCAGCTCAAGTAGAAATACTCAGTAACGTGAACAAAATTGAGTGAAAGGAGTGGTTTACTCTGCCATGTTACACAGCATCCGCCCCTTCAGCTTCAGCTGACTGTTGTTTCATTTGCAATTCCAACTTATTCCATTCTCAGGCGCCCTGAGAATTGATTTTCCTGATAGGTTTTTAAATCTGTAGAGCCCCTGGTGTGTTGATTCCATAGATTGTCTTCCATATGGAAAGTGATTCCCCTGGGAGACTGGAGCAGTGTTGTGATTGATTCTGTGAACCATGCACAATTTGATTTGTCTTTGTCGCCTTGGTCTTTTTGTTGTTGTATTTGTTTGCGGTATCGGGGGTTGGCATTTCCTGATGCTTTTGAGGTGATTGGCGGCTGGGCAGGGTAGCCCATGATGAGTGATGATTGTGCATGAAGGTTGCAGTGGGTTTTTCACTGGAATATGAGGTCAGAATATAGACGTACTGGTCTGCTGCTGGTGCCAAGGCTCTGAAGCTCTGAATATTTAAACGAGAAACAGAGTCATCCATGATGTTGAGGTGACCAAGGATGTGTGCTGTGCGGATAATGAAATTATTACCAAGAGCTATTCAGTTCAGGGAGCAGGGGAGGGAGGAGATTTTGATGGGACTGTTGTTTATTGATGGAGTGGACAACTGCTGTGTTATCTGAGCGGAAGAGGATGGATTTCTGCAACCGGTCCCCCCCCCCCCCCCCCCCCCCAAAGAGCCAAATATATTATACTGTATATATTTGTAATATCTTGCTTTAATGGGGGGGGGGGGGGGTTAATACAAGTGAAGGCTGCTATGCCAAGCACAAGTATCCTTGATCACCACTTTTCTCACCTTCGCTGTTAAGACTGTGTTGATTGGCTTAGACGCTATTTCTGTTTTATTCCGCTTTGATTGGATATGTTGTTTATTTAGTTTGATCAATCACTTAAATTGAAGGCACAATTTTATTCATCGCTGTTTAATGTGTCGTTATTGTGCTTTTAGTTTCAGCTGAAGTTGGGTATTTTGGACAATAATAAAAGCATTTTGCGATTCAATGGTCTGTACAATAGTTGACACACAACAGTATCATCAGCATAAACCATTAAATTAGCACCTGACTATATAAGCCTATTAAGTCGAGAGGCATTTCATTGACGAGATGGAAGTTAATAGAGAGAAAGTTTTACGTAGAAGAAATTACATCTATAAGGGACAAGCCAGTGAAAAGTCTGGCTAGGTGGTATAATGAGGAGTTGAATGATGGTGAACAGATAGAGCAACATAGGAAATAAGTTGTAGAGGGGAGAGGAAGGATAGAGAAGCCAGGGCTTCCAGGCAAGTTGTAGTTATGGTGTTTGTGTAGCAGAGTGAGGTTGTTATGCTAGATTATAGACAGAAACTTTTATTTTCATCTTAAATGAGTAGGTCAAAACGGAAACACTCTTATTTTGAAGGAGCAAAGTGGACCGAGCTCACTTTAATGTTTTGAATTGGCCGTTGTCACTGTCATACCAAGTGTAGTTGGGGAAGCTCAAGGGGTTCGCACTAGGCTGGGGAGATTCATCAGGCCAGTTAACAGGCTCATTCAGACGATGGCTGTACAAAGAGTCAGGACTTAAAAGATGACACCCTTTTTTTTAGTTTTTTTTTTATTATTAATTTTTCTTTTCTTTCTTTGATTTTGCTGTTTGATTTCCTTTGAGTCATACTGGTAGTTATGGTTGTCTATTGCATTAGACATGATTTAGTAATTTTGGTGTGTATTCCATGGTATAAATATGTACATGGCATGTTTTTTTCTATGGTTAGGTGAGGGATTAGCTACCCCTTATCTTTCCTGATCCTTTACCGGATAGCTTTTGAGCTGGTCAACCCATTTTCTAGGTTTGGAATTAAGGGAATACACCAAGTTACATGTGACGCATTGACTCATTGTGATTATTTTCTTTTTTTTTTATTTCTTTGGTTTGTACTTGCGCTATTGAGTTAATTGAAGGGAACACTGTCCATAATCTGGCATAAAACAGTAGGGGTGAATGTAGCAGAGTGAGGTTGTTATGCTAGATTATAGACAGAAACTTTTATTTTCATCTTAAATGAGTAGGTCAAAACGGAAACACTCTTATTTTGAAGGAGCAAAGTGGACCGAGCTCACTTTAATGTTTTGGAGGGGTGTCTTGGTTATTAGATTATATTAATTTCTTTATATTGAGTTACTGATTCTCCAAACGAGATCCCATTTGGTCTTTAATAATGGGTTTAGAGTTTATAGGTCATCTTTTTAGTTGAGTACTTGGTGTACTTTAAATAATGTAAATAATGGTTTGACCGGTTCGACGGTAGGAGAAACGGCGAAGGAAGTGAACTGCCTCTTTGAATGTGACTAGAGGAGAGCAGAGGTATGGACTTTTGGTGGACTAATAATTGGTTGAATTGCTACGTATACATTGTAATATTGATTTATGTTTTGGTTTTGGTGCTGAAATCGTCATGTGTGTGATGACATTAATTCGTCCTGTGTCAAACAGCAAAAGTACCGTTGTGTAATAACTCGTATTCTGTTAACAATAACAGGTGGACTACACCTGGCAATGACGGTAGCTCACACCATCTTGTGTGCTGTTTTCTGTTGTGGATGCTGCCGGCGCGGCCTGGTCACGTGGATGCTGCATTCGCCGCCTGTTCCTGAGGAGGCTGGAGAGCGCTGAATCCTTTGAAAAATATGGTCTCTTTCATCAAGTCTATTGATTTCGAGTGTTTTACCTAAAACAAGTAAACGGTAAAAGTACCATTTTGAGCTGAAAATGACTTTGAACATAGGAAACACTCCTCCTGGTACTGGGAGTTTGACTGTTGGGAGAGGGAGAGGGGCTCTAATGTACACACCGGTTATGCAGTCTACTCCGGCGAGTCCAGGCTTCTCAGGTCCCCCTAGTCCTGGGAGGGAGAGTACAGAGGGGCCTTCTGATAGAAATGCCCCACCTTTGATTTTCACCCCGGTTGTCCCCTCACCCTGTGAAATGAACAACACTAGTGTTGAAACATCCCCCAGCCAAATGACCAATTTGATCCGGTCCATTGGGTCAGAAATAGGGGAAGCTATTAGAATGACGTTAATGCAAAACACAACCTCTGGGACTTCACCTGTATTAGCTTCTCAAAATCCCCAACATGTGTTCCAATCTAACCAAAGTGGGAATACTGTGATTGATGCATCCAAAATCAATCTTGTGTTACGTTCAGATGCAAATGCCCCACCCTATGTTAGAGGGGACAGCTCAGATAAGTGCTCTGTTTTTGAGTGGGAGGAACTCATGAGGACGTATATCAGAAAGAAAAAAAACTGTACTGGGGCTGAACAAGTTGAGGAGGTTATGAACAAACTAATGGGGAGGGCCCGGGATGTTACCAAAGTATGGATGCGTAGCAACTCAACTGTCAGTGAGGTGGGTGTTATTTTTAGCATTCTGAGGCAACATTTTGGTGTTATTATTCACTCAGATCTTCCGTTAGCTGACTTTTATGCAGTCAAAGCATATGCAAGCGAGAATCCTCTTGACTATTGGATTAGGCTTAACAAAGCAGCAGAAGCCACTGAGCAGTGTCTTATTAGCAAGGGAGAACCTCAGACTAACCTGAGCCAGCATCTAATTCTCATGTTCATCCGTAACTGCCCTGATAAGGAGTTGTCTTTAGTGTTCAAAAGTAAGCCATCTCGTGAGTGGACAGCATGTGAGGTGCAGGAACATTTAGATGAATATTTGAGAGAGCACAGAGCGAGTCGAGGTCGGTTGACACAAAATGTGGTAGCCATTGAGTCATCACAGGAGAGGGTGGTTGTTAACAACGAACAAAGCGCGTCATCTATTGCTGTCAGTAGTCCAGAGTCAGAGAAGCTGTCGTCTGTATCTGAGAATAACAGAATGGATAGAGTTTTGAGAGTGTTAGAAATGGCTTTAGGCAACAACACTCAGTCTGTACAAAATGGTCCCCATAAGCAATTCCCCAAACATTCTCAAGAATGTCAGGTTTGTGGCAGTGTGGAGCACAACACTAGGACACACTGTAGGACGCACAGGCTGTGCTTCAAGTGTCTCGGTCCAGGGCATATCGGTATCTATTGTGGGCAGACCACTCATAGACAGTCCCCTGGTCAGAGACAGGCTGGTCCTCCTCAGGAAAACTAGACGGCCCCCATTCAAAGGAGGACAATGTGGGCCCCTATGGTTTTTCCTCCAATTGTAATGATGATATTCAGTCTGTATATACGTCTGTTTGTGAAGCAGCACCCAAAGACAAAACAGTAATTATGCAGAATGTGACCAGAACATCCAAAAGTGACAGTTTATTTTTCACCACTGTATTAACAGGAGACAAGGTTGAGTTACAGGGGATGTTGGATAGTGGATCCATGGCTACTTCTCTGCGTGCAGATGTGGTTCCTCGGCTGAGGGAGGCAGGAGTAGTAAGGGGTGACTTGATATCTACTACCAATGTTGTTCTTGTGGGTTGTGGTGGGAAACAGACTAGTCCGGTGGGAACGTGTGAGCTGAAACTTAAGCTTTACGGTTTTGAATACATAGTACCAGTCCTGATAGTTGAGGGTCAGGTTGATGAGCTCATTATAGGCACAAATGTGATGAAGCCCTTAATCAGACAGTTCAAGTCCACTGGGGCCTACTGGCGCATATTGGGAAAAGCTGAGTCACCATGTCAGGATGAAAACAGTCAGTTTATCAGGTTCATGGCCAACCTTGAGAGATGGAGGGGGGAGGAAATTCCTGACAAAGTGGGAACAGTCAAGTTGAAATAGGCCGTGACACTTGAACCTATGAGTGAGCATGTAGTGTGGGGTCGTCTCCCACCCAAGACAAAACTTTCTATGGGGAGTACTGTTATTGTTGAGCCCAGCGCCTCTCGCTGTGTACACCGTAACATACTAGTAGGCAGAGTAGTCACACCTCTCTGGGGGGATGGGTGGCTTCCTGTCAAGATTATAAACCCGACTACCAAATCTATCACCTTGAGAAGGAATGCAAAAGTGGCTGACGTGTATCCATGCATTGCATTAGAAGATTTTGACAGTGATACAAACAAGACAGTCCACCAGAATGCCGGTAGAGTGAGTAGTGGCAGCTCTCACGGCAGTCTCACAGCTAGGAGTTGTGCTAGCAACAATGTAGCTAGGGGGAATGATAGACTGGCTAGTCTAGGGCTCCAGAGTTGATGACTGTCAGGTCTCACCAGTCTGGAAGGATAGACTGACTGACCTAATTGAGAACTATGAGGATGTGTTTTCTAGACATCAGTTGGATTGTGGTGAGGCTAGTGGCTTCTGTCATCGTATCCGACTGACTGATGATCGGCCCTTTCGGTTACCTTACCGGAGGCTCTCCCCCGCCCATTACCAAAAGTTGAGAGAGACTCTGAACGAGATGGAGGACAGGGAGATAATTAGGAAGTCGAGTAGCGAGTATGCATCCCCACTTGTTCTTTGTTGGAAAAAGAATGGTGATTTGAGACTGTGCACAGATTTCAGGTGGTTGAATGCTCGCACGGTGAAAGATGCACATCCCTTACCTCACCAGGCAGATGTACTTGCAGCGTTGGGAGGCAATGCCTTTTTCAGTTCTATGGATTTGACATCCGGATATTACAACGTCCCACTGCATGAGGATGATAAGAAATACACTGCTTTCTCCTCTCCTCTCGGTTTACATGAATATAACCGTATGCCCCAGGGGCTTTGTAACAGTCCAGCTACCTTCATGAGAATGATGCTCACAATCTTTGGTGATCAGAACTCACTGAGTCTTCTCTGTTACTTAGATGACCTTCTGGTCTTTGGCAAGTCTGAAGAAGAGAGCTTGCAGAGGCTGGAGATGGTATTTCAGCGTTTACGAGAACACAACCTGAAGTTGTCTCCATCTAAGTGTCAGTTTCTGAGAAAGTCACTGAAGTTTTTGGGACATATTGTTTCTCGGGAAGGGATAGCCACAGACCCTGATAAGGTGCAGGCCATAGTGGGTGTGACGGAGAGCGATATTATGGAGTCGGATAGTGTCACCCCGTCTGCCAATAAGATCCGGTCATTCTTAGGAATGGTGGTGTATTATCAACATTACATTGAGAACTGCTCTGTAGTTGCAAGACCACTGTTTCAGCTGACCACGGGTGTGAAAAAGCCACGGAGAGGCAAGGTGAAAGGGAAGAGAGCTGCCCCCCTTCGTAAGCTTAGTGCAGCAGACTGGACTATGGAGTGTAGGGAGGCCTTTGAGGCGTTAAAAGCCGCATTGGTGGGACAAGCTCTGTTGGCTCACCCTGACTTTTCTCAGCCATTTCTATTGTCTGTGGATGCATCCACTAGTGGACTGGGAGCTGTGCTTTCACAAGTGCAGGAAGGGTGTGACACAGCCAGGCCCATAGCTTTTGCTAGTAAATCTTTGAATCATGCTCAGTCTAAATATCCAGCTCATAGGCTTGAGTTTCTCGCCATGAAATGGGCTATACACGACAAGTTTAGCCATTGGCTGCGAGGACATAGATTTACAGTGTGGACAGATAATAATCCGCTTAAGTACATCCTCACAAAGCCAAAACGTGATGCATGCGAGCTGAGATGGGTAGCTAAGATGGCACCTTTTGATTTTGACATTCAGTACATTCCTGGGCCTAAGAATACAGTAGCTGATGCACTGAGCAGGGAGCCTTTTACTGGGCCTAGGGTGATGCACAGGCTGACAAGGACCTCATATGATGTCTTGTTGAGGGAGGCTAAGGGTTTGCAGGTGGATGACGTGCAGAACATGTTCCGTCTTACCTGTGAGGAACCAGAGGTGAGGAGGAAGGGCCTAGGGTTGTCCACCCAGAGTTTCCTTAAGGCCAGTGGTGAGGTGGATAGTGACAGTGGGAGCATATCCCGTGAGGAGGTATCTGCTGTACTCCACACACATCGTTGTTGGGAGGATGGTGCAGCTATGAGAGCAGTCTCTCATGTGCAGCAGTTAGAAAGGTTGGTGTCCATGGGACAGAGTCCATTGCCTGTCCTCACTCATGAGGAATTGTATGACAAGCAGTGCCAGGACCCTGTTATTAGTAGAGTCAAATTCGTTGTAGATAGAGGCCGCCGCCCATCTCGAAGAGAGAGAGTTCATGAATCAAAAGAAACAAACCGCACACTGAGACAGTGGGGAAAACTCACAAACAAATTAGGAGTGTTGTACCGTGTTTCAAAACACTCTGTGAGTAAGAAGAGGGTCTTTCAATATGTTGTACCGAGCGCTCTGAGAGGACAAGTGCTGAAAGGGGTACATGATGAGGCTGGTCACCAGGGCCAGCAGCGCACATTGTGGCTCACTAGACAACGTTTCTACTGGGACTCCATGGAACAGGATGTCAAAGAATATGTGAGTCATTGTAAGAGATGTGTACTGAGCAAGGCACCGGAGCCTGAGGCTAGAGCTCCGCTTGTATCTATAGTCACCACTGCACCACTGGAGTTGGTGTGTATTGACTTTTGGTCGGCTGAGGATGCCAATAATAAGTCCATTGATGTGCTTGTTATAACTGACCATTTTACCAAACTAGCATGTGCTTACCCGTGTCCCAATCAATCTGCCAAGACAGTGGCCCGAGTGCTCTGGAATAACTTTTTCTCTGTCTATGGTTTTGCAGCATGCATTCATAGTGACAGAGGGGCCAATTTTGAAAGTGCACTCATAGCAGAACTGCTTCAGATGGCAGGGGTTGAAAAATCCCATACCACACCATACCATCCTATGGGAAATGGACAGGCAGAACGTCTAAATCGCACTTTAGGTAATATGATCCGTTCTTTGCCACCTCGTTCCAAGGTGAAATGGCCTCAGATGTTGAACACATTGACGTTTGCTTATAATTGCACAGTGCATGAGACCACAGGGCTCCCACCCTTCTTTTTGATGTTTGGCCGCACCCCAAGATTACCGGTCGATGTCATGTTTGAGAGTGTCCTTTTGGATGGAGATACGGTGGATGTGGATAAGTATGTCCAGTCACTGGGAAAGGATCTGAGGGAAGCAATGGCACTTGCTCAAAAGCATGCTGAGAAGCAGCAGACCAGGCAAGCTGAGTTGTATAACAGACAGTTAAAGGGACATTCGGTAGAGAAAGGGGATAGGGTCTTACTGGCAAATAAAGGAGAGCGAGGCAAGAAAAAGCTAGCTGACCGTTGGGAGAGTGCTGTCTATATTGTAGTGTGTAAAAACAGTGTGCTGAACATATACAGTATCCGTCATCCTGTCACAGGGAGGTTTAAGACTGTTCATAGGAACTTGATTATGCCCGTCAATTTCCTGCCTTTGCCTTCATGGGATGAGCCAGAGATTGAGGTGTCTATTCCTAGCACTGTTCCGAGTGAGGAAATGACAGACGATTCTAATCAGGATGAGCTGAGAACTGCCCGGTGGGTTGCTCATCTTCCTGAGTCCAGTGTGGTGGGAGTAGTAGATACCATGACGGGGACGGGTATATCAGAGCCAGCAGAGGTGCAGGTGGGAAGTATGAGTAGTGATCAACATCATAGAATTACACTTGAGACACATGATGGTGGGGAACAGGAGTGTGAACTGGAGAAACCACGCCACTTTTGGATGGAGAGACCAGATGCAGATGTTGGATCAGAGGAGTCATACTCTGTAATTGTTTATCAGGATAGTGATCAGTCGACTCGTCAGACACGACAACTGTGGAATCATTCACTGAAGACATGATGGCTCCAGAGGAAGCCCCTTGTAGTTCATCCTTACCTGTACCAGTGAGTGAACCTGAATTGGCCGTTGTCACTGTCATACCAAGTGTAGTTGGGGAAGCTCAAGGGGTTCGCACTAGGCTGGGGAGATTCATCAGGCCAGTTAACAGGCTCATTCAGACGATGGCTGTACAAAGAGTCAGGACTCTGCTGTCATCTTAAAAGATGACACCCTTTTTTTTAGTTTTTTTTTTATTATTAATTTTTCTTTTCTTTCTTTGATTTTGCTGTTTGATTTCCTTTGAGTCATACTGGTAGTTATGGTTGTCTATTGCATTAGACATGATTTAGTAATTTTGGTGTG
This sequence comes from Notolepis coatsorum, assembly GCF_963971535.1. Classification (NCBI taxonomy): domain Eukaryota; kingdom Metazoa; phylum Chordata; class Actinopteri; order Aulopiformes; family Paralepididae; genus Notolepis; species Notolepis coatsorum. The sequence continues at coordinate 139,513,010 of NC_140171.1, forward strand.
TATTCCATGGTATAAATATGTACATGGCATGTTTTTTTCTATGGTTAGGTGAGGGATTAGCTACCCCTTATCTTTCCTGATCCTTTACCGGATAGCTTTTGAGCTGGTCAACCTATTTTCTAGGTTTGGAATTAAGGGAATACACCAAGTTACATGTGACGCATTGACTCATTGTGATTATTTTATTTTTTTTAATTTCTTTGGTTTGTACTTGTGCTATTGAGTTAATTGAAGGGAACACTGTCCATAATCTGGCATAAAACAGTAGGGGTGAATGTAGCAGAGTGAGGTTGTTATGCTAGATTATAGACAGAAACTTTTATTTTCATCTTAAATGAGTAGGTCAAAACGGAAACACTCTTATTTTGAAGGAGCAAAGTGGACCGAGCTCACTTTAATGTTTTGGAGGGGTGTCTTGGTTATTAGATTATATTAATTTCTTTATATTGAGTTACTGATTCTCCAAACGAGATCCCATTTGGTCTTTAATAATGGGTTTAGAGTTTATAGGTCATCTTTTTAGTTGAGTACTTGGTGTACTTTAAATAATGTAAATAATGGTTTGACCGGTTTGACGGTAGGAGAAACGGCGAAGGAAGTGAACTGCCTCTTTGAATGTGACTAGAGGAGAGCAGAGGTATGGACTTTTGGTGGACTAATAATTGGTTGAATTGCTATGTATACATTGTAATATTGATTTATGTTTTGGTTTTGGTGCTGAAATCGTCATGTGTGTGATGACATTAATTTGTCCTGTGTCAAACAGCAAAAGTACCGTCGTGTAATAACTCGTATTCTGTTAACAATAACAGGTGGACTACACCTGGCAATGACGGTAGCTCACGCCATCTTGTGTGCTGTTTTGGTTTGCTAACAGGTATGAACCGTTGTTTTGTATTTCGGTTTAATTGATGATTACACACTGTCTTTCATTTCATATTATTTCATATGTTTTCTGAAGTTAAATTGTATTGAGTTAAATGTATATGTTGGTAGTACCCAACATTTGCTGTTAATGTGGATGGCGCGCTGTTTTGCGTGCGCTCTTTGAATGTGACTAGAGGAGAGCAGAGGTGGACTACACCTGGCAATGACGGTAGCTCACGCCATCTTGTGTGCTGTTTTGGTTTGCTAACAGATCACAAATAAAACTGGATGCAACTTGAGTCTATCGTTGTCGGAGTCTACTTCTAACCACCACCAGACACAACGCAGAGCGGATCACGCTACATTTGCAGTTTGGTTTATTCCCTAAGTTGATATGGCCATTGTCAATATATGAAGTTCCACTATCAAAGGTAGAAAGGCTTGAGAGATTGGATAATTTGCCTATTAGGAAATGGCTAGAAGTTCCTCTGTGTATTAGTAGTGTCTAGTCTAACAGAGGAGTTTAAGGTGAGAATAGAGTTGTTGCTATCAGGGAGCAAAGATACAGTAGTTAGTCATTTGGTCCCAAATCCAACTAGAGGAAAGGAATGGAACCCAAGACAGGCAGTACAGGAAGCAGAGGCAGCTCTTAGGCATACAGAAGTACCTTTGTAAATTGACCTTTGACTTGAGGGGCCTACAGCTTGTTTGGCGGGGCTTGAGGGGCCTACAGCTTGTTGGGCGAGGCTTCAGGGCCCTACAGCATGTTGGGCGGGGCTCCAGGGCCCTACAGCTTGTTGGGCAGGGCTTGAGGGGCCTACATCTTGTTGGGCGGGGCTTCAGGGGCATACAGCTTGTTGGGCGGGGCTTGCAGGGCTTACAGCTTGTTGGGCGGGGCTTCAGGGGCCTACAGCTGTGGGCCCCATTCTGCAGTTCTGCAGATCAAATCAAACCCAATCAAATGTATTTGTAAGGCCCGACAACACACGTTAATGTCCCCATGGGCCGGACACATCTTCTTTAAAGGAACACGCCAACTTTTTGTGAAATTAGCTTATTTGCCATCTAGCCCGGAGTTAGACAAGCAGATAAATTTTTTTCTCTGTGCATGCATTAAACATGCAATGAGTCTCCTGGCCATTTTAGTTTTCGTTTTTGATGACTGCATACTTTTTTTGCAAACCAAAACAACAATGAAACAAAAAATGCACTTTTAGTGCTAACATAATAGAGTTACATAGGTCTGAACTTGAGTTGTAAAAAAAACTTGTTATTCAAGTTTTTCTGTAGTAGTTAGTAGTCCAGAGGTAGTATTTCCCCAGAAGGTTGTATGGCTTACAGACGGAGCCATAGCCTGAAGCCTTATGTAGTACATATCCAAATTTCATAAAGATCCATTCAGAAATGAGTGATTAGGAGTGATTTTGGTAAACTGTGTACAAAGAAAAACTCAGTTTTCTCATAGACTTCAATTCATTTGGCTTCCTGTTAAAGAATTTAGTTGTTCACCTAGATCCCTGATTCACACATCCCCACATGGGGTATCATTGGAAGCCACCCTCATTGGCTACAACGTTCCACAATCATTTTCGAGATCGGATCTAAATAGACAGAACTACTGCAGCCTGAGTCGGGAGTGGTATTTTGCGCAATACCGTGTACTTTGCACAAGCCTCAAATACCGGCATGTAACTCGAGAAACGCTTAACGGATTTTGTCGGATTTTGTCGCTATTGACAGGCAACAAATAAGCTTTCAATTCGATCTATATATTGTATTACAAAATATGCACACCCGAGCCACTAGGGGTCGCCAAAGTGCCAGTTGCAAAAAGTCCAAAAAACGTCCCTGATATGGGCTGTCGCATGCTGATTGATTGATTGAAAACTTTATTAACAGATTGCAGAATGGGTACAATACAGTAAAGCTCAATACACACAATTGTTAAGGGGATGCAGACCAGAGAAAGACTTTCGTCTTGTTTACATCAGGATCCCCCATTTTCAATTCATCATAACATATATGTTGAGGGTTTCGGTCAGGGATAGGAGAGGAGACCCCACATGCAGGAAACACGAGCAGAGAGAGAAGAGGCTGAGGCGACGGAATGTAGTGAACAGGCTTTTACTGAGCAGTTGCAAACAAGAATACAAGTTGAACTGTTACTAAGTAGGAACGGACTCACAGGGAATACTGGTGACAAAGGTGAGTACGTGACCGAACACAACTGTGATAACAATGAGACAATACACTGAAACAAGGCAATGGCGCGACAATGAATGTGAGGAACGGGCAGCTCTATATACTGCCCGTGATTACTAACAAGTGCCAGCTGGTATAAGGCCAGGCAAGGCCAAGACAGGTGAACACAGAATTAGTAAAGAAACTCACATCATAAATTAAATTAAGGGAATATCTTAAGGAACACATATATAAAAAGAACAACCCTTAAGGAAACATATGTAAAGATGTTTAACACTAAAATACATGTGAAAAGGGGTGAACCTTAAAGGAACACATGTAAAGTTAAACACTTACAAAAAACATATGTAAAGGGAATTAACCTTTTAAAGGAACACATATATAAAAAGAACAACCCTTAAGGAAACATATGTAAAGATGTTTAACACTATAAAGACATGTGAAAAGGGGTGAACCTTTGGGTAGGCGGGTGGGGTTGGGTAGGTGGGGTGGGGGAAACTGTACAACTGTAGAAGCAAAACTGTACATTGGAATATCGACAAAACCTTACTTGGTCCCAAGAAGAGTGTCTTGTGTATTATTGGGTTAGGACATTTACTGTACATTTACAGGGGCCAGTTTCGAATTGCAGTCTCCCGTAGGTGCTCTTTGAGAGTGGTTTTGAAAGTGGGTAGTGATTCACATTCCTTTACAGCTTTGGGTAGGGTGTTCCACATTGATGTGGCATAATTGCGAAACGTGTTTAGTCCCTTGTTTGAGCCGAATCTGGGTTTAACATGATTTGTTGAGCTCCCTCTGGTGTTGTGGTTGTGGTATTCACTTTGGGAAGTATTTTGACATGTACATGGGTACCTTAGTCGTATAGTGTATCTTGTAGACCAGGCCCATTGCAAGTTGCTGTACTCTGTCGTCTACTCTAAGCCATCCTAGGTAGTTAAAGTGGGCAGGGGTGAGGTGGGTTCTAGGAGTAAGGTCAAGTAGTAGTCTGACCAGTTTGTTTTGTGATGTTTGTAATCTTGTTTTTAGCGCCTTTGAGGTGCTTTGGTACCATGAGGTGCAACAAGCATAGTCGTAGTACCCTTGAATGAGTGCTCCTGCCAGAGTCTTCAGGGTATTCTTGTTTACCAGAGAGGAGATCCGGTACAGGAATCTAGTTCGTTGGTTGAAATTTTTTATTACATTGGATGCCATTTTGTCACAGGAAAGATTTGCCTCTAGGATGGAACCTAGGTATGTAATTTCATCTTTCCTTGTGACAATATTGTCACCCACTGTAACTGAGAAGCCATCGGTCTTGCTGAGTTTGTTATTTGATCCGAAGAGAATGGACTCTGTTTTACTCAAGTGTAATGATAGTTTGTTATCAGCGAGCCAGGTGCAGATTCTGCCGAGTTCTGAGCTGAGGGTTTTTTCAACCTGTAACGAAAGGTTATCCTATAACCTAGTTATATGAATACTGGCTGAGCGTCTCGCTCTTCGCCATTATGAGAGATCTCTTATCTCCTAGCACCTACTGTGCTCACAAACAAACAATTGCACTCACATGCACGCGACCAGGCCACGCCACTGCGTCCTACTATATGACGCCGGACATGGTCACACTCTACCTTCCTCAGAAAAAGTTTCCAACACTGAAAACCCAACCAAGGGACCTCAGGGCGCTAAGAGTGAGATGCTCAGCCAGTATTCATATAACTAGGTAAAACTACTATAAATATAACCTTTCGTTATATTATCATACTGGCCATCGCGTCTCGCTTTTCGCCATTATGAGATATGGGGCAGAGCAGACGCGTGGCCCGACAAGTGTACCCCCTGAGGGCCCGTAAGCCCCAACCAGGGAGGAGGGGAGTCCCGTCCACTCGCCCGTCCTAATGAAGGGGGGGAGGCAGTCAACTCCACCAAAGTTCAAAAAAGGGGGAACCAGATACCCCTGAAAAATGCACAGCACAGGCGGGACCACGTGTGACACATCACCCCGTGGCACACACCTACACACCCCTGCTAGCCCACCAAAAGTCGGGACGCAGGAGAGGTCCCAGACCTCAGAACCGCCTGGGAGACAGAACCCCCAGTCATGTCCACGAGGTAAAACTTAACGAAGGGACCCGGGGAGGACCAGGAGGCCGCAGCACAGATGTCCTCCACCGAGGCCCCCCCCTAACAGGGCAGCAGCCCAAGGGGGGACCTGTCCAGCCAATGTGCAGCAAAAGGCAACACCCCCGCACAACCAATGTGACAGGTGCTGCTTGGACAGCGCCTCACCCGCGCAAGGGCCACGTAACAAACAAACAGTTGAACGGAAGCCCTGAGAGCCCGAGTCCTGAGGTAAACCCCCCGTGCACAGACAGGACACGACAGGTGAAGGCCCGCCTCCAACTCACTAGCGTGAGGAGGCGGACGAACGCCTGAACCACAATATCCCTGGAGCCGAATAGACAGGCACTCAGCTCACACATGCGCTTAGCGGAGGTGATGGCCAAAAAGAATGCGGTCTTCAAAGACAGCTGATCCAATGGCACCTGCTCAAGAGGCTCAAACAGGGCCTCCGACAACCGGCCCAGGACCAGTTTGAGGTCCCACTCGGAGACAGAGAACGTTCCACAGGCTTGAGACGCCGAGCGCCAAGCAGGAATGTTCCACAAGAGGGTGGCTGAACAATGTTCTGCCCCCACACTCGACCATACGCCACTCCCCAGTGTAAGCCGCAGTAGAGGACGGAGCGTGCGCATACCGGATAGCGTTAACCACAGAATAGTCAAGACGCATCCCCACCAGATTCACACTGTCAGCAGCCAAGCCTAGAGGCTGCCCCAGAACAGGAGGCAGAACAGAGTTCCGCGTGCCTGAGAGAGGGCCCGCGGTGACCACAGAACAGGCCACGGCGGGGCCACCAAGAGCTGAATCAGGGCCGGGGACCACACAGCTGAGCCCCGGCCCGGTGCGACCAGGACCAAGTCCCACGCTCCCGACGTACCCGCCCCAACAGCTGAGCTATCTGGTGTAAGGGGGGGAATGCGTACAGAATCCCGGACGGCCACGGAATCGGTCCCAGACCTGCCCGACTATGTCTGGACGTAGTCCCCACTCGTCAGGGTGAGGACTGCCCCGTGACATCACACCTGCACCCACATTCTCCATGCCGGGGATGTGGAGAGCCCTCAGGCAGTGCAGATGGAGAATGCCCATAGCCAGAGCCCGACCGCCGCCCGGTGCAGACGGGGGGAGCGCACTCCTCCCTGTCTGACAATATACGACGCTGACGTCGTGTTGTCCGTCCTGACCAAAACATGCCTGCCCACCACATGGTGGCCGAGCCGTTTGAGGACCAGAAGGACAGCCTTCAATTCCAACACATTGAATGTAGCGCAGACCGGGCAGCATGGTCTTGCCAGCTGCCCTCTACTGCTTTGGCCCGACACGTCCCTCCCCATCCCATGAGGGAGGCGTCGGTGAAGACTGTGACGTGTGACAGCCTGCTGCCCACGGGGACCCCGCTGGTGAGGGCACTAGTCCCTCCCCAGAGGACGAGGTCCCCCAGTACTGACATGGGAACCTTCAGCCGCTTCCACATGTCTCTCACCGGGTCCATTTCCATACTGGAAAAAACCACCTCTGTATCCTCCTCATGAAGAGGAGGCCAAGAGGGACCACAGCAGCAGGCACATCACGGACAGCGCCGTAACCGTCCTAGGACGGAACCTCCCGAGGGTGCCGAGAACCAACCACTCGCCGCCGCTCTGAGAGGGATGCCCATATAGACCTTGAGCTTAGAAAAAGCCCAAGTACTCCACCCGTTGACTGGGAAGAGGAGTACTCTACTTCCAGTCTACAGCAAAACCCAGGCTGGTGAGACACCACCTGCCTGGTATGAGACCTGGCGATCTACCCTGACCTGCCAAGGACCAGAACGCCGTCCAGGGTAGAATACAATTCGTAACCCCCGATGACGCAGAGGCCCCAGCGCGGTCACCACGCACTTGGTGAAGATGCGGGGAGCCAGAGAGTAGCCGAACGGCAGCCTCTGGTACCCGTACACTAAGCCCTGCAAAGGAAGCGTAGGTAAGCCCTAGGATGGAAGATCGGGATGTGGGTTAGGGTTGTGGGTTAACCCTAACCCTAACCCCCACCTGACAGCGTCTAACAGGTGGGAGACGGTCAACATTCTGAACCTTCCATGGGACAGGTCCAGTACGGGTCTGATACCCCCCCCCGATTTCTCGAGAGAATACCGGGAGGAAACGCCACACATCGTGTCCACCTTTGGGACCACGACGATGGCTTGCTTCGCCAACAGAGATTGGATCTCGTCGGCCAGAGCTGTCACCGCTGTTGACCCTGACAATAGGGTCTGTACCAAACCTGAAAACGGAGGGTGGGGTTGTGCAAACTGCAACACAAGTCCTCGCCTCAGCGTTCTCCCCATCCACCTTGACATATGGCACTGCTGTAGCCATATGCGTGATAATCCCAAAGCGCACCCGCCGCCACTTGGCGCTGGTCCGCCAGGAACCATAGATAGGCGGCCCGGTCGCGTGTATCCTTTCCGCAACGGACTTCGGTTTTCCGGGTTCCTCTGATTGGCTGCAACCCCCACGTGACCCGCCCCCTTATCCACTGCTGCTGCCGCTGCCGCTCTAGCTGGCTACAACAACACACAGTGACTGCATGTAGTCACTGTGTGTTGATGTTGTAGCCACCTCCTCAGAGGCAGGAATACTAAGCTCCCCCTTAAGCTCCGCGAGAGAGGAGAGAGGCTGAAAACCCGCAGTTCTTGCCCGACTGATGGGAGCCGCATCCCCGGATCCGATTTGTCTGATGAATACCCCCAAAACATGGAGGTCCCGAATGCATGGAAGTATTGATTGCGCCGTAACGAATAATTAAAAAAAGATACCGTTAACTGGAATATGTTGTGCCTTTACACATATGTTGGATTATGTAATTGGTTTGTCATGATTGACAAACCAATAAAATATCGCATCGCCGGCTGTCTCTGGCTTGCTCCAGCGGACACCAGAGCTCAGCCAGCGGCGAGAATATGCTGCTCCAGCGGACACCAGAGCTCAGCCAGCGGCGAGAATATGCTCAGCCATGCCGCTCACTGGAAAATGATTCTTTGATAAGCGATGGGCAGATTAGACACATAGCATAATTTAAAACATAGATTAGGCGATATTAACATTACATGGGCCGTGGACCGTGGCATCAACGGGGTAAAAAGGAAAACACGGCCTGGCACTGAAAGTGTTAAAGGAGACATGACATGCTGGTTTGATGAAATGTATAGTGTAAATGAAATGAATAGTGTATGTATATTCAATAGTAGTATTGATAGTATATTAATATGTATATTGATATTGATATTAATATTAATTAATTGATTGATTGGTGTTGGTATTAATATTAATATATAGTGTATATTAATATTATGTTTTCATCTGTGTCCACTGACCATTGACACACAGTGGGGGATGTTTTAAAAATATAATTTAATATATAATATAATATAATAATTTGTGCTTCACCTAAAAATTTGGTCACCAACCTCCACTGGGTCCCACCCACTGTGCATTGCCAAACCTGGACTCGCCAACCACGCGAGCAGGGCGTCTCGTGGAGCCGGGATATCGCACCCTGACACTACCAACAAGGCAATCGCACCCAAGGGGGGACCCCGACAGAAAGGGCCGGTTTGATACCGGGGAAGCTAGCTCAGAGCGCTTCCCTGAGTCCGCGGCTCCGCCACTTCCTCGATGTTGATTAGTCGGTCGAAAAGAGTTACCTTGATGAGCGCGCTCCTCTCCAAAAGTTTAACTAGTTTCAACTTTATGCCCCAAACGCTGGGAAAAGGAGCGCGCCTGTCGCATAGAGATGAGAGAGAGAGAGAGAGAGAGAGAGAGAGAGAGAGAGAGAGAGAGAGAGAGAGAGACACCCGCGAGAGAGAGAGAGAGAGAGAGAGAGAGAGAGAGAGAGAGAGAGAGAGAGAGAGAGACTCCAGCTCACTGCCACAGAGAGAGAGAGAGAGAGAGAGAGAGAGAGAGAGAGAGAGAGAGAGAGAGAGAGAGAGAGAGAGAGAGAGAGAGAGAGACTCCAGCTCACTGCCGCGGAGAGAATTACATTTGTTTTTCTTGCAGTTTTATTAAAAGTCACTCATCATCTCCAGTAGGCAAAAGATGCAACATTATCGTCACCCACCTGTCCTGATGTCCCAATTCTCAAAATCTGCATGTCTGATATTCCGTTTAACTTTCGACATTATCCTGGATGCGTCTATTTGTGCCTGCAGACTGCAGTGCAGCGCCGCCACACTCCGAATGGTAAACGCAAGAATAGCATGCATGTTGCATGCGTATTACGAGTAGGGTATATCTGCAGTGCCGCAACCCCATAGATTTATGCTATTGTCTATTACTGTGAATTAGTGCGCAAATCATTAATCATACATCAAAATAGCCTAATTTTATTATTATACACAATGATGACGATACAGAAAAGTACAGAAAAATGAGAAATGCATGGCAAAAATAGCATTTATTTTCAGTAATTTAGAGACCCCCCAAAAATTCACAAATCATGTTTTCAGGGGAGCTGATGTCTGATCTAGGGGAGCCAATGACTCACCGAGCTGCCCCATGGTTCGCACCCTGCCTACCTGTGCGCAACGTAGCTCGACTGCTAACCGTCGCGCGATGTCCCTCGATCCGCTGTCACGAGATGAGGAAACCCCAGGACAGGCCCGATGCGCTGTTAGGATGTGCCGAGAAGATTCCAGGGGCTGGTGAACCTCCGGCAAAAACCCAACATTGTGTAATTTCTCCCTGCGTTTCATAACAACTAGTTCATGGAGTACACTGCAACGTCCGTGTTGGAAACAAAAAAGAGGAAGGTAGAGTGTGACCATGTCCAGCGTCATATAGTAGGACGCGGGGGCGTGGCCTGGTCACATGCATGTGAGTGCAATTGTTTGTTCGTGAGCACAGTAGGTGCTAGGAGATAAGAGATATCTCATAATGGCGAAGAGCGAGACGCGATGGCCAGTATGATAATATAACTTGTTCTTGTCAGAGACCAGCAGGGCTGAGTCGTCCGCGAACAAGAACAAGTTGCAGTCACAAGCTGACGACATGTCATTTGCATAAATTAGGAACAGTAGCGGTCCTAGTATGCTTCCTTGTGGAACACCACAGCTCACTGTGAGGGGGGGGGGGGATAGAGTACCGTTTACCTCCACCATCTGTTCTCTCCCCTCAAGGTAGGATTGCATCCAGCTCACTGATAAACTATCAAAACCAATTTCTTTTAGCTTGTCAATCAGAATGGAGTGATTGACAGTGTCGAAGGCCTTTTGTAGGTCCAGCATGACCACCATGCCGCAGTATTTGCCCGCGTCCACCTCTTGTTTGATGTGGTCGTTCAAATAGAGAAGGCATGTGTCAGTAGAGTGGAATTGTTCTGAAGTCAGATTGGAATTGATAGATTAGATTTTTTCCCGCTAGGTACTTTTCGACCTGTTTTTTAGGTCAACCACGTGGGCTTGGAGTTCACTGTTTGAGCTTTCGGTAAGCTTTGTCTGACTTTTATGAAGTTCAGAGCATTTTTTGTCTCTGGTTTTCATAGCGGTCAGTGTGCATCCATGGCTCAGCGCGATTTTTAACCCTGGTGGTTCTTAGGGGTGCCATGTTGTTAAGTATTGTTGTGAATTTGGTTTTGAATCCAAGCCATGTTTCTTCAACCTGTGTACCACTGAGCTCATCTGACCAGTCCATGCTCTCCAGTTCTTGGTTAAAGGCCTCTCTAGAGTAGGTTTTGAGGTCCCTAGATGTGACTGTTTTGTGACAGCCGGCCTTTTGTTTTATCTTTTTTTAGCGGGTACAGAAAATCATATAATGATCACTTAACCCGCATGCTATCACCCCTTTGTTGGAGATCATGGACTTGTCAGAGGTCAGAATGAGGTCAATGGTGGTTTGTGTTGAATCACATACCCTTGTGGGTTGGGTGATTAGCTGGCTGAAACCGTGCAGATCACAAAACCTACTGAAGGCCTTGAAGACGGGTGCTGCTTTATGTAACATATCCGTGTTCCAGTCCCCAATAAGAATCTTTTCTACACCCTCCACCCCAGCTAAACACCCATCATGTGTGTCATAGAAGCGACTCTGTTCTGGCGGTCTATATATTGTGCCTACTAGTACTGATTTCGCCCTTTCGAATAAGATTTCAATCCAAACAGTTTCAATTTCGTCCTGGTTAAGGTCAGTACGGTTGATGAATTTGGTATCTTTGTGAATATACACACAGACGCCACCTCTAAGAGGTTGTTAAGGCTTAGGGTTAAGGCTAAGGGTTAACCTTATGTAGTGTGGTAGTGAAAGGGTTAACTGTCTGTAGTGTGGTAGTGAAAGGGTTAACCCTTTGTCGTGTGGCAATGAAAGGGTTCTGTATTGTCGCCGTGAAAGAATGAACAATTTGGTAGTGTGGTTGTGAAAGGGTTAACCCTTTGTTTCGTGGCAGTGAAAGGGTTAACCATTTGGTAGTGTGGTAGTGAAAGGGTTAACCAAACCAACCGTATCCAGGCAGTCTGATGTGACACCCATGGCAACCTTTGACAGGTATGTTTTGGGAAAGGAAAAGGGGAATTATGGAATTATGGAATTATGGAATTTCCCCTAGGGGACAATACAGTTCTTTAACAGCACTACTGCCTAAAACATCACAACAATCGCTACTAGGACCATGTCCCTGTTAGCAAGACTAGAGTAATTGCAGTCAAACATAAAGAATCAACTCAGAACATGTTGATCTCACTCCTCATACAGTTATTGTTCAAATAACATAGAACATAAAATGTTGTTAGTACATTTTCATTTACTCATTTAGCTTACACTTTTATCCAAAGTGACTTACAAGTTCTGTACAACAAGTCAGCAGGAGGGGTACAGCACTGGCAGCTAAGGGTTAAGTGATATTGTTCATCAAATAGTGTTGAACTTGAGTGCATAGTAGTATAGACATATTAGCATAGTAGGTAGTAGTATAGGCATAGTATATAATAATAAACTGGACTTTTCGAAGAAGTCTTTATTCATCATGCAGTGACACACACATGTGATGGGCGGCACACACAGGAACACACACATGCAGGTTTTTTTGGGTTGCCAATGAAATTGAGTCTCTGCGCTTGACCCATCCCGTCATCCTCCCCCCCAAGGGCAGCCGGGAGCAGATAGGGGCTGCGGTGTGGGGCTGCGCCCCGGGGACCAATCCAAGTGCTCCTGTCCGTCTTCGTCAGGGAACGTGACAGTGTTAGTGATCTGCTGTGCATGTCTTTCCATTGGGTTTATCTTATCGGGGGGGAACCCTTGCGAGCACGGGAAGAACATGCAAAATCCACACAGAAAGGCCTGGGAGATACCCCACCTGGGTACCTGGCAACATGCAAACCTGGTCCCCATGCGGGAATCAAACCCTGTACCTTCTAGCTGTGAGGTGACAGTGTTAACCACTAAACCACCGTAAGTATATTAGTAGCAAAGTACATAATAGTAAAAGACAGTAAGAAGGTTAGTCGTTGTTTAATTACAATGTTTTAAAATGTCAGATATTGATTGTAGAAGTGTGTTTTTAGTCGACAACGGAAAATTGGGCAGGTTTTGGCTGTCCTGACTGTGGTGGGGGAAGTTCATTCCACCATCGTGGAGCGATGTATTCAGGGCTTGACGTTAACTTTTTGGCTCACTAGCCACTGTGGCTAGTGGTTTTCCAAAGTCACTAGCCACTCAGCATTTTCACTAGCCAAAAATCCCCGCACTCGCGCCCCCACCCAAAAAGTAATAAATATAGGTAATTTCTTCTTCACTAACCCCTGCTGGGGACAGTATCATTGTAATCATACTGCTACACGCCAACTATACAACTGTGCTACTGACTGTTGACTCCATTGTTTACTACTGCCTGCGACCAGTGACTCAGCCGCAAAAGGAGCTCCAGTTGGGGCAACGGCTGACTGGGACAAGATGGAGGGTGTAGATGTGGAAGAGTTGTGTTGAACCTAGCAATTACATTGTTGCTCCAAACGCCGTGAACATTATCATTGACACACCTATGCCTTGGCTGTGTTGAACCTAGCAATTATATTATTGCGCCAAACGCCGTGAACATTATCATTGACACACCTATGCAGGGCTTGACGTTAACTTTTTGGCTCACTAGCCACTGTGGCTAGTGGTTTTCCAAAGTCACTAGCCACTCAGCATTTTCACTAGCCCTGGGCAGGTGGGCAGGTGTCAACGTCAAGCCCTGGATGTATTTGTCTTTCATTTCCCACAATGCCTTTAGTCCTTTCTCCTCAGCCACTCTAGGCTGTTAGGATGCCATCCAGATGGTGAAGGGGATGAGTAACGTAGGTATGGTAGAGAGTGGCGTCACACAGCCCAGATACAGCATGGTTCCCACGCCAGACAGTGCTGTGAGGTAAGCACACATCCTGCTGAACACTATCTTTCTCACTGCCGTACAGAACTGCAAGAGAGAGGCGGAGGATTAGAGACGATCAGTCAACAATTACAGCAAATTATAAATCACTGTGAAACTGTGTAGTGATGGGAATTTGAAGCAGTGGAGGTTTCTCTATGACAACACGTGAAACACAAATTCACTCATAATTCATAATTATTATAAATTTACATATATATATATATATATATTTTTTTTTTGTATTATTATTATTATTTATTTTTTATTATAAATGTTTTCCTCTGTAAGAAAAATGCCAGTGAATTTTTTTCTTCTTCAAAAATGGCCAAAATTGAGCAGGCCTGCACTGCAGTAATGACTGCAGTAATATTCGTGCAGAATAACTGCACAGGTTGACCCAGGATTAAATAAATAATAAATAATAGCCAATCAAAATAGGCTATTAACGTCATCTAAGCACGGTCTGTGCAGTTAAACTCTTGCCATTGAATGGGGGATTGAATGATTGACAGCCTTGTGATCCAATCAGATAATGGTTTCTCTTTTGCTGCTCTGCGGCTCTGCAGCTAGAATGATTGACAGCCTTGTGATCCAATCAGATAATGTTTTCTCTGTTCTGCCGTGCTGCGGCTCTGCAGCTTGTTTACAAAATAATTTTTATCTCAGTTTAAGAAGATAACTTGTTGGAGCTAACGTAGCTAAAGGGCTACCACCGCAGCTATCAGGCCCAGGGTGGAGTGTTTTGTTATTGTTCATGAACTTATTGTGCATCGTTTGATGATATATACACCTGCGATAAAAGCTAAACGTGACAACAACAACAACAACGTCATCGCCTCGCGGGCACTTTGAATTCTATAGTACTGTAGATAGCGTTGCGTTAGCCTGTATGTTAGCTTGTAGCTCCTGGTTAGCTACTGCGCTAGCCTGTTGGCTAGCCAACACGCTAGCCTGCATGCTCTGCTTGTTAGCTTGTATGTTAGCTTGTAGCTCCTGGTTAGCTACTGCGCCAGCCTACGCGCTAGCCTGCATGCTCTGCTTGTTAGCTTGTATGTTAGCTTGTAGCTCCTGGTTAGCTACTGCGTCAGCCAACGCGCTAGCCTGCATGCTCTGCTTGTTAGCTTGTATGTTAGCTTGTAGCTCCTGGTTAGCTACTGCGCCAGCCAACGCGCTAGCTTGCATGCTCTGCTTGTTAGCTTGTATGTTAGCTTGTAGCTCCTGGTTAGCTACTGCGCCAGCCAACTGTAGGAGGAAGGAGATATTGTCGACTAGCTTGCTTGCTAGCTAACGTTATGTTGTAACGTTATGCAAGTCTTGTGAATGTCTAAACAAACGGCATTTGGTTGATTGATTGATTGAAAACTTTATTAATGACGCAATGAAGCATATAGCACTAGTTAGAGGGGAAATTCGGATTCCTCTCAGATTCATTCATTGAGCAGAACTGCAATTCGCTCAGCTGCAGAAACGTTGAGGAGACAATACCCACAGGACTTGGAGGAGAACTTTGTTTCACTGTCTGTCTATTGTCTACACATTTGGAGCAAGGCGCATCAGCTGCAACGATGGTGAGTAACCGAATAACCGTTCATAAGTGATGCCGCTGTGTGTGTGTGTGTGTGTGTGTGTATACAGTGGCCGCCGAGCCACTGTATACTGTACATGGTATGCTTGGTTTGATCGGGCCGCCGAGCCACTGTATACTGTACATGGTCTGCTTGGTTTGATCAGGGGCCGCCGAGCCACTGTATACTGTACATGGTCTGCTTGGTTTGATCGGGCCGCCGAGCCACTGTATACTGTACATGGTCTGCTTGGTTTGATCAGGGGCCGCCGAGCCACTGTATACTGTACATGGTCTGCTTGGTTTGATCGGGCCGCCGAGCCACTGTATACTGTACATGGTCTGCTTGGTTTGATCAGGGGCCGCCGAGCCACTGTATACTGTACATGGTCTGCTTGGTTTGATCGGCCCGCCGAGCCACTGTATACTGTACATGGTCTGCTTGGTTTGATCGGCCCGCCGAGCCACTGTATACTGTACATGGTCTGCTTGGTTTGATCGGGCCGCCGAGCCACTGTATACTGTACATGGTCTGCTTGGTTTGATTTAGGGGAGTGGCCTGCCCTGCGGGGGGGGCCCCGACATATTGCGCAACGCCACTGCATACCATTGACTCAGAATGGTCTGTTTTATTGAAATCGTCACAGCAGTATAGTTTGTTTATACTTCAGAAGGATGATATTTAAACATGGTCCCCAAAATGAATGGAAGCGAATGAGGAGCCTGACACCTGGGAGGAATGGGGTTGCAGCATTGGGGATGTTTAAAAAATATAATTTAATATATAATATAATAATTTGTGCTTCACCTAAAAATTTGGTCAGCAGCCTCCACTGAAGGGAGCCGGATCTTTTGGCTCTGTTCCTTTCCAAGAGCTGTTCAAAAGAATGGCTCATCGTTATTTTCTTCTTTTTTTTAGGGGGCGGGGGTTACTTTTTATCAGTTTATCAGTCTTGAATCAAAATCTTTGGTTTATCTGCAGAATAATCACTAGGATAGGATAAGATTTGGATCAGACTTAGATACTTAAAGCCCCTGGAAACAAAGCCTCAAATCGTTAAAATTTATGTAATATCCAACTTGAGTGTGATATTAACCTGTTACTGTCACTCATCATAAATAGATCAATACAGTCCTTATTAATGTTGCGTTTTTTTCATTTTCAAATGTAAATTTTCAAAAGACTAAAGACCCTAACACCCTATCAAAACAGCAGTCAAAGTGTATATTTTCAGCACTACGTTTGTTTACCAATGATTTTAAGTGTTATTATCGAAATATGAGTTTAAAGAATTCTCTGTGCATTCCGGCGGATATAGACGTAAAAAAGATAGAAGGAGACCCAGGGCTTTCGATGGGCTTTCGAATTTCATAAAATACACTTCCTAGCTCACGCCAGCCTCTGTCAAACTTCTGACTTCTAACATGAAACTTTATGAAAACGTGATAATATCTCACGGGTAGAACAAACCTGAACGTTATTGCCATGAAATATAACGTAGTTTGTTTCTTTACCTTTCTGTGAACGTCTAGAAAAAAAACACATCTCAATATGACGAGCATTTTGCATTATAAAAAAGTTACTGTACTTATAGTAGATTTCATTCACGGTCTGTGCTGCCCTAAAACGGGCGGCTGGTGGTACTAAATCTAGATTGAACTCTGCCATTGGAAAGAGGAGATTTGTCCCAATCCATAGATGTATGACTTAGCCATAATAAGGTCATTTATATTCTATATTCATATTTAAAATTGCATGTATCCAGATGGCAAAATTCTGTACTGTATCTACAAAAAACCCTGTAAATCATCTGCCCTTTGTTCATTTGTTCATCTTTGGTTCATTACAATTTACTCAAGCATAGTAACAGACACACTATTTCTGACACTGGGAATACATTCCCTGCGGTCCATAGATGTCCCTAGAATAGATACCAAGGACATGCAAATGGACCTTGTAGAAGTGGAGCAATCTTCCATTTACTTGGGTATGTGTACTTTTAGGCAGATTTTCTGAAAATATGTCTTACAGCTTACTGTAACAGGTTAAGCATTCACCAAAGTTTGAATGAAGAAATAGGGTGACAAGCAATGACAGTTTGTGGAGCTGTCCCTGCAGCAACTGGTTGACATCATCGAGAGGGATGATCTGAACGTGAAGAGCGAGGAGACGGTGTACGAGGCCGTCCTCCGTTGGATCGACCACTCCCGTGAGGAGCGTAGAACACACATCCCGTTGCTGCTGCCCAAGGTAACTAATTGTATTACTGTGCATTACATTAAAACAACACTAGGTTCCCTAGTACAGTGGTTCTCAAACATTTGGGTCCAAACTGTTCCCTAGCAACAGAAACCGTCTACAACCGATGTCTAAGTTGTCTGCTAAGTTGTCTGCTTGTCTCTTCCCAGGTGGGCTTGATGAGGCTTGTGTTGTGGAAAATGTGTATATAGGGTGGACTAGTTTAATATAGGTCAACTAGCAGTGCTGAAAGACACTAGGGCGACAGTCCGGCTGATGTTCTTAAAACAACTTTAAGTATGGGACAAATAGGGACAGATAGACATTTCGAGTACATCACATCTTGTTCTTTTAATCTTGTACATCACATCTTGTTCTCTCTTTCACACACACACATATACTCTTTCACATTCACACACACACACACTCATTTTCACATTCACACACACACACACTAATTTTCACATTCACACACACACATATACTCTTTCACACTCATACACACACACATCTCACTCACTCACATACACACACACTCATTTTCTCTTTCACTAATCTTGACTCCAGACTCCAGCTTTATCTCTCTTCGATGTTAAATCTATGTGTCATCTTAATGTACGTCATGTCATATCTGATATAATATGTCACGTCATCATATCTGTCATGTTGGGGCAGGGCTGGGAAGGTATTATCTGGGGGGCACGGGGTTTGGGAAGTTAGAGTGTTTTTGTTCAGCTGTGGTGACCGTCTGCTAGATCCATAGCTCTGCTGTTAAACTTTCTTTCCTTAAATAAATTGCTTGTTGAAATTGGAAATATCGTCTCCTGCTGTGTTAACGACTACTCAGCCACAACATTTGGTGACCCTTGACCTGTAGTTCGCCCTGCCGGGCCCTTCACACGGCCAGCTCCTGACCTCTCCCGTAGACATTCTGGCGGTGTCGACAAGATAACAAGGTGAGCGTTGTGCTTTTTATTATAATGTCCGTTAGAGATTCTGCGGGAGGAAAAAGTTGAGCTGGCTGTGTGACAGGTTTGGACGGACAACTAGAAACGAACACGAGTGGTGAGGTGTTGACATAAGGCGAATCCTCTTTTAACAGGCTATAAATGCGCATTTTGCTAATCAATCTTAATTGCATGTTTTCGACCTTTTGGTCAAACTTTCTCTGACCCTTTACAAACACTCTCGCCCATTCCCCACTTCCCTTGTTATATCTATATGGCTGTAGTAGCATTGTAGAACCAGGTTAACTGTGTCCTGGCTGTAGCATTGTAGAACCAGGTTAACTGTGTCCTGGCTGTAGTAGCATTGTAGAACCAGGTTAACTGTGTCCTGGCTGTAGCATTGCTGTAGCATTGTAGTAGAACCAGGTTAACTGTGTCCTGGCTGTAGTAGAACCAGGTTAACTGTGTCCTGGCTGTAGCATTGTAGAACCAGGTTAACTGTGTCCTGGCTGTAGCATTGTAGAACCAGGTTAACTGTGTCCTGGCTGTAGTAGAACCAGGTTAACTGTGTCCTGGCTGTTAGTAGGTTCCGTTCCTCTCACACAAGCATATAAGATAAGATAAGAGATAAGATATTCCTTTATTGATCCCCTTGGGGAAATTCAGGCATCATAGCAGCATGGGGGGGAGGGGGGGAGGGGTACAGGTAGTAAAACAACACAGTATACAGGTAGTAAAAGACAACACAGGCAGTGTAAACAATTTGATCAATATGGTCAATATAATTTACTATCTGACTAGTTGAGGAATATTCACATTATTCACAGTGTCACATGAGGTGCAGTATGCAAGAGGTAGTGTTATAATTTACTATCTACTGAGTGTACATTAACCAAAGTACCAGGGTAGTCTACTTTGTCCCCCTTGGGTTCCTATAAGTCCCAGGTCAATGTCTGGTAGCAGTCGCTGTCGCTGCCCCCTGTTGTGGGGCCTGGAGGCTGCTAGTCGCTGCCCACTGTTGTGGAGCCTGATGGCCGCTGGTATGAAGGACTGTCCGAGGCGGTTAGTTGAGTGTCGGGGGGGGATGAGTCTGTGGCTGAACGAGCTTCTCATCTTGACTAGCTCGTCGTAGAGGGGGTGGTAGGGGTTCTCCATGATGGCATCCAGCTTCCTTATCATCCCCCTCTCTCCCATCACCTCAAGTCTAGGTAGCTCGACTCCCATCACGGAGCTAGCCTTCCTCACCAGCTTGTTGAGCTTGTTGGTGTCCCTTGAGTTGATGTAGCCTCCCCAGCATGCCACAGTAGGGCGGGCCATACTTTTTTTTTTTTGGAAAATCAATCGAGTGGGGTGTCTAAAATACATGTTTTTTTGTGGGGAATTCAAATATGGGATTATTTTTACAATCGGATAACTCCTACCTACATTGTTTTGTATTTCAAAATGGCCGATTTGACCATTTTTCACCCCTTGGCCATACATGGATGCCAACATGAATCTTAAGGAAATCCTAACATGCAAGGTGTCTAAATGATGTGTTTCTTAATGGGGAATTCAAATATGAGTTCATTTTTGGGATAGGATAACTCTAACCTACATCATTTTGGATTTCAAAATGGCCGATTTTACCATTTTTCACCCCTTGGCCATACATGGATGATAACATGAATCTGAAGGAATTCCTAACATGCAATATGTCTAAATGATGTGTTTCTTAATGGGGAATTCAAATATGAGGTCATTTTTGGGATAGGATAAATATAACCTGCATAATCTTGGATTTCAAAATGGCTGATTTTACCATTTGAACCCATTGGTATTGTATTACAAAATTGCAAAGATAAAAAATATATGGGAAATCATTTATAATGACAAAGCCATCAAATTTATTAACAAGTGAACTGTATATAACTGGATACAACTCCAAAGATCAATAATAATAATAATACTAACAATAATAAATTGTATTTGTAATGCACACAAACACCTAAGTGCTAAATCTCGATTTCCTGACTTCTTGAACTTTGCCAGGTTCCAATATCTTGATTGGACTCATTCTTGGATGGCAAGATCTCCTACTGTACTGCTTTAGCCACCAACCTACAAACACAAACTTAAAGTCAACGTCAGCCATAAATAGGTGAGCTCTTTCCAGAACTACTCAGCAGAAACCTCTGTAACCATTTTAACAAACGTCTCAATGTAGCCTATTGAGAAAATCCATGGGGCTCCATCAATCATCTATCTTCTTAAATTTGATCAGGTTGCACAAGTCCTGCTTGGATTCATTCTTGGACATCAGCCTCCTGCTGGTCTCCTGAGCCCTGATCCCTCCATCCCTTTTTTCTTATGAAAAGTACTTAGCAGAGGCCTCAGTCACCATTTTAACAACCCTCTCGATGCTTTGTGTGTGGCAAGGCCAGTCGAGAACCTCCATGGGGGTGTTGATGAAGTTCTTCACCTCGGAGGTGCTTAGGGAGCAGGTGAGAGGTGGCTCTGACACATCTTCTGACCAGCTGATTAAGCCACCAATGCTGGAAGCGTCACTATTGATGTGAGGTGTTCTTCTGATCCTGACACAGGAGTCTCCCATGCAGCTGAGTGTCTGGATCCCCCTCTCCCCTGATGGCCAGGATTCTCTCCACCCCCTCAATTCTCTCTTTTTGATCCTCAGAGCACAGCAGTGTTTGGAGGATGGCTTCACTGTGGGCATACCAAGCAGATCTTCTCACAGTTGGCATCACAACATCCAGCACCTCCTTCCTCTGAGACTTGAGGCAGTCTAGCTGAAACAGGATGTGCCTAGGCCCTTCGATCCAGGAGTGCTTGACCTTCATGTTGAACCAACATGGATAATACACTCCAATGATGAATTCCACAATACATTGTAGATTATTCAGGTTCTTTCTTTTAAGTTGATGCTTTGACACCCAGAGCCTGAGGAGTCTGTTTGCTGTGGTGAGCCAGCGGCTGTGGTTTACCGGTCCAATCTCCAGCAGAGCCAGCCTTGCAGAAAGCACTCCATCCCTGATTGCACAGACCAGCTTATAGCCATAGTGTTGATCAGTTGAGAGATCTTGAATGATCTTCTCAGGCAGCTTGATCAGCGGAGGGCCAAGAAAGATCCTGGTGAAGTTAGGATTGATCTCCAAGTCTGTAACAGAATCAAGGAGCTGTCCTATTGGCCCAGACAATTTGTTGTCTGACAGAGTAGCCCCATCAACTTCAACAATGAGACGGCGCAGTGGAAGTTCACCAGTGTGCAGGTTGCACACCAACCAGACCAGCTTTCTCCCCAGGTGCAGCTCCAGCTTCCGCATTACACCTGCCTTCACTCCAGTGTTGACATTGGTCGAGTCTCCTCCAATGGCCCACAAGGTCTTATCAGAACCTCTCTCTTTCAGCCAGGCAAACAGGACCTTAGCAATCTTCTCTGCATGGGACTCCTCTTTAGTTGCTTTCTCTGGTGTAAAGTGGAACAGATAGTTGCTGCCAGGCTCACTAGCAACACTATAGTGTTCTTCCTTGATCTTTGCAGGAAAAGATTGGTCACTGCCCTCAGCTTCCATCATCACATTGGTCATGTCAATCCGCCCATCAAAGAGGATACAGGAGATCCCCCCCTCCTCCCTGCACTTCTCCTCAAACTCTTCCCCCAGCTCTTGCATCAACTTTTCTTGTGCTCTCTTAACCTTGTTCTTATCAATCACTTTACTTGTGTCATCTTCTAAGATGAGTCCTGCATCAATCAGAGCTGCAGTTGCTATAGCTGCAGTTGGCCTTAGACCTATGCCATACCTTACACTAGCAAGGGCGATGTTTGGAATCTCATCATAATTTTTCCGTAGCTTTGCTGAAGCTGCAGGGTCAGTTTCAGGAATGAGCTCAACTTCAGGGACTGTAAGGAAGCTCTCAAAATCCTTCCTGGCAACCTTGTCTGCTGCTGCAAAGCTTTCTTCTTTGCCCCTTCTCCTTTTCTCTGCCTTCTTTTCCATCCCCTGCCTTTCCAATGTTTTCACCTGTCTCTTGTGCTCAGGCAGATCAGCTCCAGCCATTTGGTGTGGTCCTTTACTTCCAACCTTTTCCCTCTGTCCCTTGATGTAGGCAATATCTTTCACAGGAATCTTTTTGTCTTTGCTGCAGCAACAGTTAATGTTCAGATTCATGTTGGCATCCATGTATGGCCAAGGGGTGAAAAATGGTAAAATCGGCCATTTTGAAATCCAAAATTATGCAGGTTAGAGTTATCCTATCCCAAAAATGACCTCATATTTGAATTCCCCATTAAGAAACACATCATTTAGACACCTTGCATGTTAGGATTTCCTTCAGATTCATGTTGGCATCCATGTATGGCCAAGGGGTGAAAAATGGTAAAATCGGCCATTTTTAAATCCAAAATTATGTAGGTTAGAGTTATTCTATCCCAAAAATGAACTCATATTTGAATTCCCCATTAAGAAACACATCATTTAGACACCTTGCATGTTAGGATTTCCTTCAGATTCATGTTGGCATCCATGTATGGCCAAGGGGTGAAAAATGGTCAAATCGGCCATTTTGAAATCCAAAACAATGTAGGTAGGAGTTATCCGATTAGAAAAATAATCCCATATTTGAATTCCCCACAAAAAAACACGTATTTTAGACACCCCACTCGATTGATTTTCCAAAAAAAAAAAAGTATGGCCCGCCCTAATGCCACAGCATAGAAGAGGATGCTGGCCACAACAGACTGGTAAAAAGACTGCAGCAGTTTGTTGCACACATTGAAGGACCTGAGTCTCCTCAGGAAGAACAGCCTGCTCTGTCCCTTCCTGTAGAGGGCCTCTGTGTTGTCCGACCAGTCCAGTTTATTGTTCAGGTGTACCCCAAGGATACCAGTACACGCCACACACACACTTACAAATAGGACCCTCAAAACACACACACACTCATTCTCACATTCACACACACACACATACTCTCTCACACACACACACACACTCATTCTCACATTCACACACACACACATACTCTCTCACACTCACACACACACACATCTCTCTCAGACACACATACACACTCATTCTCATCTAGGAGAAACAGCGCTCCGGAGAAAGATGTGAGTTCACTGTGCACACATGGTTGTTTTGATCTTTTAAGCCAAATAAAAACGAACGAAGATAGAAGATAGTGCATCCGTAAATAAGTAGCGACAGAGAAGCCAGCTGTGATAATATGAGCAGAGAGCCATGGTGTTTAGAAAAACCAAGATGGGTTTTATCTACATGGATTGAAAAACAAACGGGGCGGTGAAGGAAGGCAGTGTTCTAAGGGGTTAATTCCATTTTTTTGGTCTGTAATATAAGGGTTGTTTTCCTCGCAAGAGGCGGGAAGAAGGGACTGTGAGTCGGGAGAATCTACATACGTTTTTCAGACCTACCGTCATCTTGGCATTCAATCTATTTTTGACCTGTTCAGTACTTGCATGTTAGTAGATCATCTATTGTCATGTGACCTGCAGACATCATTATGACCTGTTTGGCCGACGAGACTCTAGTTTGTTTTGTTGTTAGGCCTTGAAAAAGGAGGGCAGCGTTTGTTTGTTTGAGAGAGTAGCTATATTTACCTTGTATAAATACTTTGAAGGACCCAGAAAGGACTGGACTGTTTTCTCCTTTCCTTTATATACTCGACCGGCCGGTTGTAATATTTAAATATCTTTCACATTTTTCACGTTCGAGTCTAAAACGTGACACTAGTCAGCATGAACTGTCTGTAAAACGTTAAATACATGTGAAACAAACAACTTACTATCCCTCTTCCCCCTCTGTTTGTCTGAAAAGACAAAAACCTGATTGACCGCAACGACAAAGCCGAACTTGAAGCCGACAAAGGTAATCTGTTCTTAAAAAAAACAGGGCTGGAAAAAAGCAGGCCCCTGCTTTAAGTCTGGGCGTTGAGCCAAGAGAGATAACTCTCCCTCTCTCTCTCTCTCTCTCTCTCTCTCTCTCTCTCTCTCTCTCTCTCTCTCTCTCTCTCTCTCTCTCTCTCTCTCTCTCTCTCTCTCTCTTGGGTTTGCTGACCTCTGGTGGTGAACACACACACATACACACACACAATAATCAGCAGTTAAACTCAAGACTCTAAATCAGTCGTGTATATTAAGTTGAGCGTATTACCTCCGTATTGTGTGACGGAAATGTGTTTTCAAAAAATGTAATCTTTCATATAGAATGGAATGTTTATTCATCTCACTAAAGTCTGAATAATAATCAGAATATTCACTTGGCCGTGACACACTTTCTCTCACACACATACTTTTTCTCTCTTTCACTCACACACACATTCTCTCTCCCACACACACACACATTCATTCTCTCTTTCACACACACACACACACACACACACACACACACACACACACACACACACACACACACACACACACACACACACACAGTCACACACAGACACACAGTCACACACACACACACACACACAGACACACACACACAGTCACACACAGACACACAGTCACACACAGACACACACAGACGCACACACACACAGTCACACACAGACACACACACACACACAGACACACACACACACACACACCGACACACACACACACACACAGACACACACACACACACCGACACACACACACACACAGACACACACAAACACACACCGACACACACACACACACACACAGACACACATACACACACACACACACACACACACACACACAGTCACACACACACACACACACAGTCACACACAGACACACACAGACGCACACACACACAGTCACACACAGACACACACACCGACACACACACACACAGACACACATACACACACACACACACACACACACACACACACACACACAATAAGCACACACACACACTAAACAACGCAATAAACACACAAGACATATACAAAGTTAGTAAACACGAACAACTACACACTTGGCATAACGGTTTGTTTTCACTAGTGCCTCACCTGTCCTAAATTCAATCAAGATGCATACAGCAGAAGACATACTGATAGACCGTAACCCGCTCCTAAAAAACCTAATTCTCAAGGTAGGTGTCCGTTGGCAGAGGCGCACAAAGGCCGGGGACACAAAATGGCCTTCCGGAGGTACTTTTGATCTCGGCCTATGCGAAGAGATGAATGTAATGATTCGTAACCACAAGGCAGGCGACAACAGCAAAAAGAGGTTGAGAAAGAGGACAGAAGAGTTGGGGGTAATGAAGCTCTACGCCCAGAAGGGGAGAGCATACAGGCAGGAAGCTTTAGCGCTAAATCAGAGAGAGACGGATATAGGGAAACCAACATCCCCACCTTATGTCACGCAATTGCCGGTGGGCACTGTGACAATAAGAGGAGAATATGAGGAGGCGGAATTAGAGACCCCCGCTAGGTCAGAGACCCCCGCTAGATCAGAGACCTCCCTTAGGCGAGATACCCCCCCAAACTGACCCCGCAGGATCTCTATCCGAAACTCCTGGCGGCATATAACGAGACAGCACGTCGGAAGTTGTATAATGCAGAGGAAGAGGAGGTAGAGAACCTGGGCAGGCAGAGGGAGGGAGTCGGGAGGAAGATAGAGGAAGAGGCCCGTCAAAATGTGGCACAGCAGACATCAGAGAAACACGGAGCGTGTGGCCACAGTAAACTGTTGACTGAGGAGGAAGATGAGAACGACACGAAACCAGGACAGGAGAAAGGAAACATTACAGGAACCCTGACTTTCGCCCCTACATTCCTGGGAAGTGTGACAAGCACAGGCCAGTTTCCCCTGCTAATAAAGGGGAACGATATCTTTCACATGCCATGGTCACCTCTAGACATCGATGGCTTAATAGCAAGACTACCGGACCTTTCAGAAGGAGCCTCCAGGTGGATCACGCAGTTTGAGGAAAATACGTCACCTTTTCTGCTAGCAGTGGGTGACGTCAAAGCCCTGTTGACGCGTTTGCTAGGAGTTGGTGCCTGCCGGGACATCATGGGTGATACATCGATGCGAGTGGCATGCGACACGCAGGCCCATGATGGACACATATTCAACGCGCATAGAGCGGCGTTGTGGTACAAACTCAGGAATCAATATCCATCACGTATTAATCCGGCAAAACTGGCAGGCAACCCCATAATGGAGACGGAAGGGCCTGGCGCCTATGTGAACAAAGTACTGAAGGAGTGGAGAGGTGAGCTAGGACACAACCCAGAAATTGACCCGTTGCAGAGAGCGATGTTTAGAGAAAGTGTGATGAGAGGGCTTCCAGAGGTGGTTAAGAATAGACTGGAAGACGTGGTGGGGTTAATGGACATGACTTATCCTTTGTTCTGTGCACATGTGACACATAGTGTGGAGAAGCAAAGGGCTCAGGAGCAGAAAGTCAGGGATCAGGATAGAAATGACGCAAGGAAGTTAACTCAGCAACAACTGCAGCCCCAAAGGAGGCTGCAGGCAGTAATGGTGTCATCTGCTACCTCTCCACCCATGCAGGACCAGGGACCCCCGCCTGCACCTCAGGTAGTGAGAAGCTATGGCTATAGTTCACAGAACCAGGCGCCCAGGCGGCAGGCAGGGAATGGGCAATCAGGCCCACGGATTACACAGGGACCGGGGAACGAACAACAGTTTTCCCGTTTCCACTGTTGGAACTGCGGCATGCAGGGACACAGGGAAATGAGATGTGGGCAACCATACCGTCCCGGCTCGGAGTATGGAAGACCCGTGCGCCAGGGGGAGTCACAAGGGCCCTACAACCAGGGGGAGACAAGAGGGCCCCGAAATCAGGGGGGTAATCACTAGGGGTGCCCAGAGAATGCGACGGGGGGAAATCAAATGATTGTGGTTTCCAAGGGAGCTGAGCAAGAACCTATTCTGCAGGTCCTAGTGGAGGGCAAATTAACAGAGATGATGGCAGACACTGGAGCAGGTTTTTCCTGCATAAAGCAAAAATACGCCGCTCACTTACCCCAGTCTGGACAGTATGTTCGGACGGTCGGATTCTCGGGAAAAACACAACTAATACCCACGTCAGATCCAATCTCTATGACGTTTAACAACAAGACCATAACAATATCTGTATTAATTTCGGACAGCACCCCGCGCAATCTCTTGGGACAAGATGCAATGTGTAAACTAGGCTGTAAAATCCTATCTACGCCTGAGGGGATTCAAATTGAACAAGACGTGTACCAAATGATGTTACAAGGGACAGGGGAGAAAGAAGCCACTGTGTTCTGGCTGGGCAACATAGATGCAGAGCTGCAAAGGGTCTGTGACCCCTGGGAGCCATTTCTGAAGGCCCAACTGCCTCAGTCTAGACAAACAAACATGGAGGCACATTGCACACTACAGTATTTGACGAATAGTGACCTAATTAGGAACAAGGCATGGTTGCAGGGACAGCCCGAGCAGGTGCAGATTAACTCATCTACGGTAATTGTAGGGAGACAGGGCGCGGCGTTGAGGGTTAACACAAGTAAGTATCTACGGGAACAACATAGACTAAGAGACGCCGCCCCACACATCACTCTGAGAATAAATCCTGGTTACGAATCCGAACATCTAGGTTCAATGATACAGGAATCCGAGACTCAAAGGTGGGTCTCCACGGAATCTCCGCTAATTTGGAACAGCGCAGATGGGAGTTTCATAAAAATAATGATTTCCTTTTCGGTTTTGGCAAAACCGCAAGTAATCAGATTACCAGGAGACCCTTGCGTTATTCCAGAGGCGGACGCTTTGCTGGAACAGGACATGTTGGCGCGCACCCCAGAACAGTTGTGGTCAAAACACGACACAGATGTGGGTCTAATATTGTCGGCACAGCCAGTGAAGGTCAGGTTAAAGAAGGGTTGTAGACCACCCTTTATCAGACAATATACAATGAAGCCAGAGTCGGAGGAAGCTATATCACATCAGATTGAGGGACTGTTAAAGGCAGGAGTGCTTGTCCCTTTCAAATCCAGATGTAATACACCTATCCACCCAGTGCTAAAGGCGGACAGGGCTAGGTACAGACTGGTACACGATTTGAGGGCGGTGAACGACGTGGTGTCTGGACCAGAGGCGGAAGTCGCTAATCCACACACCCTCCTGACAAACATCCCGAGTAGCTTGCAGTACTATACGGTCATTGATCTCATGCAGGCATTCTTCAGTGTTCCATTGGAAAAAGAGTCTCAGTATCTGTTTGCTTTTACCCACAGGGGGAAACAATACTCTTACACCCGGTTGCCACAAGGGTTCGCGCACTCGCCACATTACTTCTCGAAGGCGCTCAAGGAAGACCTGCAAGGAGTGTGCGACACACTACTCAGCACGGTCTTACTGTATGCAGATGACATTCTAATCTGCTCGGATACACGTCAGCAGTGCCATGAGGACTCCATCAAAGTTTTGAGTGGATTGGCCATGGGAGGCCACAAGGCATCCCGTTCAAAACTGCAGTACTGCCAGCCAAAAGTTGAGTACTTGTCTCGCGTCATTCAAAAGGGCATAAAAAACATCTCACCCACGCAGCTCGAAGCTGTATCCAAGGCACCTAGGCCGTTGACGGTCCGACAAATGATGACGTTTTTAGGGATGACTGGGTACAGCTCTGAGTGGGTGGAGGACTATACGATAGCGACAGCGCCGTTGAGGATGATGATAAAAGAGGCGGGTACAGACAAGCTTCGCGCTCCCTTGACATGGACCGAGGAGGGGGAGGACGCGTTCATAAACATTAAGCGTCTGTTGTTACAGGCCCCTGCCCTGGCGCTGCCGGATTATGAGAAGTGTTTCCACCTATTCGTCTCACATAGAGCGCAGCATGCGACAGCTGTCCTGACTCAAACACAGGGGGGGAGTGGGAAAAAACAACCGATAGCATATTACTCTAGAGCTCTTTCGCCGGTAGAGCAGGGTCTGCCACCTTGTTATCAGGCCCTGGCCGCAGCACATTTGATGTATGAGAAAGCAACGGCCGTGACAATGGGATATGACATTTGCATTTGGACACATCACAAATTGGCAAACTTGATTGAAAGAGGCAAATTTGTTCTGACCAGCCAACGGCAACAGGCTTACATGAGGCTCCTGCAGTACTCGGACGTTACGATAAAAACATGCCACGGCAGTAACCCGGCGGATCTGGTACCACTCCCGAGCGAGGGTCAACCGCATGAGTGCGAGGTGGAGGTACAGGCTTTCGTGAAACTCCGTCCTGATTTGGGAGTCGACCCGCTCGCGATAGCAGAACTCTCACTTTTTGTGGATGGGTCCTGCTATCGGGAGGGGGGACATTTAAGGTCAGGATACGCCGTCGTACAGTGCAAACCTAACGGAGAAACACTAACAAGAAAGGCCGGACAATGCATGCAACCATGTTCGGCCCAGCTTGCAGAACTAATAGCACTAACAGAAGCATGCATAATAGCTAAAGATCGCACGGTTAACATCTTTACAGACTCTGCTTATGCGCATGGCGTATGCCACCTATTCGCGGCCATTTGGAAGGCAAGAGGCTTTAAGAAATCGGACGGCTCACCGATCCTTCACCACAAGCAGGTTGTGGCGCTTATTCAGGCTGTAAAGTTGCCCAAAAGCATTGCTATCGTAAAGTGCCAGGCACACAGAAAAGACCTGTCCTTTGTGACGACGGGAAACAACGCGGCGGACGAGGCCGCGAAGGCGGCGGCTGCGGTGCCGTCCACGGCTGTTCTGATGTTTGCGGCCGAACTGACGACTGAGGTAACTGAGGATAATTTGAGTGATCTTCAGGACTCAGCCACGCAGGCCGAGAAACAGTCGTGGACGGAGAGGGGGGCTGTAAGGGGGGCAGATGGTCTGTGGAGGAGTCATAACGGTTTGATAGTCGCCTCCATCGATCTTCTGTCCTTGGTGATACCTGAGGCTCATGGTGTTGATCACTGTGCAAGAGCAGAGACCCTGAGACGAATCACGAAAATGGGATTTTAGTCCCCAAAGCTTCAGGCACAAATTGACGTTACACTAGCCAGGTGTTTAACATGCTTACAGGGCAATGTGCGCAAAGGAGTACCGACAGTGGCGGCTTACACACCCCTCCCTGAGGGACCATTCAGACACCTGATTATGGACTACACGGATATGATAACGCCAGTGCAGGGCAAACGATACCTCCTGGTAGTAGAGGACTGCTTTAGTCGCTGGATTGAGGCCATTCCATCTAAACACAAGAACGCGGACACAGTGATCAAGTTCCTGTGTCGCGAGGTCGTTCCGAGATTTGGAATTCCCACGATATTACAAAGCGATAATGGCCGCGAGTTCATCGACAAGGTGGTTAAAGGGCTGATGCAGAAATTAGGTATAAGACAGCGCCTTTCCTGTGTCTATAGTCCCGGGTCGCAGGGAAAGGTGGAAAGGGCCAATCTGGTCATTAAAAACAAACTGTTGAAAATCTGTATGCAAACTAAGCTTAACTGGATTGATGCTTTGCCGCTTGCTCTGATGGCTATTAGAAGCAGCGTAAACCGCCAAACACAGCTAACACCGCATGAAATGCTTACAGGCCGCAGCATGCCAGCACCGCCATTTAGACACCTGGCTAGGGGCCCGGCATTAGATATTTTTGAGCAAGATCTGAAAAAATATCTTCAGCAAGTGACTAAAATACATGAAGCTGTGTTTCGACAGGAGCAGAGAAAGGAGAAAAGGGGGGTGAAGGAGGCGGAGAAGGAAGCCACCAAACCGAGGCTGATCCCTGGGGACTTGGTCTTCGTAAAGGTCCACAAGAGAAAGTGGTCATCACCCCGGAGAGAGGGCCCGTACGAGGTGATCCGATCAACTGGGACGGCAGTCCAAGTCAAAGGATCAGCGACCTGGTTCCACTTCAATCACTGCATAAAGGCCAGCGGCGACCTCTTGGGGGATACAATCGATCGCAGTTATGCAGAACCCGACATGGAGGGCCCGAGACGGCAACTGGAAGGTGCAGTGCCTGCTGATGCTCCCGCAGATGTTGGCAGCAGTGTGCGGACGGTCGGCCGGGGGCAACGACGTCATTGAGAACCGTCACGGTCGACCCGTCCTTGAGGATGACGGGTTTGAGTGGGTAGGAGTCCCACGGGGTCCCGCTCAGGCTCAAGTACCGGCAGGCTTTCATGACCAGGCTCAGAATCAGGCGCCCCCTCTGCCCTCCATCGAGGAAAGGGGGGAGAAGATAAGACTACAACCAAAAGGGGTGTTTCCCGGAGGACCGCAAGGGCATGTTTTTGATTTTGACCATTCCCCCGTTACAGGCGGGGATACTTACCACTATACTAACGAGGATCGGGTTGTGAAATGTGCGGTGTCAATGTTGGTGTCAGCAATACGCCCTCAGCAGTATCACAATATGTGTGTAATCATCATCCATTGGAGTGCAGAGCGTAACAGAATGAGATTGAGTTTAGAGGTGGGACGGTGGACGGCGACGCTAAAAGAGGCAACGAAGTTCTGCTCGCTACCATCTGCCTCTAAATACTACTTAAGATCCGTTTCATGTTGGGCCGCTGAATGCACGGTGCGCATAGACCGTCCTGAGAGGCATATAGTGCGTGCATATGCCAACGCTACATTGACGGAGGTAGTAGACGTGGACGGGAGAGCTGACGTCTCCATTTGCGCAACTGCGGTGGGGGTAGAAAGGAGGGTTGAGCCTGTCCCGAACCAAGCACAGGGGACAGGGGTGAGGGGAAAAAGGGAGGTCAAGGACACTGAGTCGGAAGAGGTGGGGGGACAGGATATGTTCCAGAGGACAGCCGGAACGTTGAGGGACTCGGTGGGCTCACTCTGGGCCAGGTTGAGGGGTTTGCTTCCTCCCGGGGAACAAGATGGGGGCGGCTATGACTATGACTATGACGAGGAAGACCCGGAGGCTGACCCTATGTATAGGGCGGCTTTAGGGAATGAGTGGTTTAAGTGGGTCCAGTACACGAGCGCGCAGAATCAGATAGAGGATTGTTATGTCTGCTCCAAGGCACGTCCGGATAGGCTGCTGGTGAAGGGCACGAAGTTCAGTTGGGCTCAGTGTGACAGGGACGCAGAGGCATGGGAGGGGCCCCATAATAGTCGCCCTTGGTGCGAGGCAGAGTGTTTGGGGTTTCTCAGCTCTAGTCGTTTTAAGGCGGCAGGAAACGTCACGGATTTCAAGGATGTCACTATGCGGGAACGTTGTAGGAAATTGGATGTACGTGTGCAGGGGGTAGCGACGGGGTTGCCAATAGCCAGAGGTGTCAAACTATGGCTGACCAAGGATTTTGAGTGCTTGCAAAAGGAGGGGACCCGGGACGTAGGGGAGGTGGCAGAGGGGCGGTGCACTACTATTTGGAGCATCACGACTAACTGCACGAAAGAAGGAAAGTGTGGACACGGGGTCGTGTTAAAGGGAGTGGATACCAACCCACGGCCTGTAGCTTGCCCTTTTCATGTCCAGGATATAGCACTGGCGGACCAATACTGGCTCTGCGGCGGTAGGAGGTTGAGGAATACACTTCCTTTAGATTGGTCAGGTAGATGTGCTCGGGTTCAGGCGATCATGCCAATGGTGGTCCTACCATTATCAGTGACGGAAGGACCTTCTGAGTCTCCTATCTCTCGAACAAAGCGTAGCTACAAGGCAGACCCAAGGGTGTATCTGGACAGCATAGGACAGCCAAGGGGCATTCCAGCCGAGTTCATGGCTAAGAATGAGATTGCGGCAGGGTTTGAGTCTATTCTGCCATGGATATCGGTCAATAAGAACACAGGGTGGATCAACTATTTGTTTTACAATCAGCAGCGGTATCTCAACTACACCGAGGAGGCGTTGGATGCAATGGGGGACCAGATGCACGCGACCAGTACGGTGGCGTGGCAGAATAGACAGGCTCTGAACTGGTTAATGGCGGAGAAGGGTAGTACTGCTGCACATTCATTCCGACGAATGTGGGGCCAGGGGGAAAGTTCTCCGAGTCCATGGCTAAGCTGAAGGATTTGAGGGAGGAGTTGAGGGAGAATTCTTGCCGGAATGAAGAATGGTGGGGGAGTGGGGTGTTTGAAGGATTGGGACAGTGGGGAAGTATAATGATGCAGACGGGGATATCCATTGGGGTGGCAGGGTTGATATTGGTTCTCCTTTTCTGTTGTGGTATGCCTCTCTTGGGTAGGCTGGTGACTTCACACGTAACGAGCCGAATGCTGATGGTGGGGCAGAAAGAGATTGAGCCACCAATCGGGCCATGCCCTCAGCTCTATGCTGCCTTAAAGGGAGACGAGGGGATAGAGGATTAGGGGTATGGTGAGGAAGGAACATTTTCTTTTTGTTTGGTTCAGTTTTGTTTGTTTTATTCCTTTAACTAGGCGTATGGTGAGGAAGGGACATTTTATTTTTGTTTGGTTCAGTTTTGTTTGTTTTATTCCTTTTACTTCACCACACAAAAAAAAATAAAAAATAAAAAAAATAAAAAAAACATGTAAAGGTTTTTTGAAGACATTTTGTATTGGTTCTTTCCTTTAAGAGTGACGGGGGATGGTCTGAGTGATGGTTTATTTTTTATTATTTTGGTTTATTTTACTCATGGTCCTGGTCAAATGGTGTGTCGGTTCTGAGCCTGAGGAAGCATTGAGAAGAAGTGTTCTGGGGATCGGTTCTGGGGACTGAAGGGACAAAGGGGGGGGCTGACGCAGTGGGCAAGATGGGCACCTCCCGTCCTGGCATGTCGTGACATGTTTCGACAGGCCTGGAGGTGTGAAGATGGGGGGGACACGTTGTGAGGTCGGGACCAGCGCCTCCCGTCCCGGCATGGGGACATGTTTCTACGGGGACTGGAGGTGTGGCGTGGTGGTTGCTGTATTGGCAAAATGTGACTTTTGGCAATACGGTGAAGAGACTATGGCGTGGGCATGGAAGGGGGGCTGAGCGATGGACACTAGGACTCAATGTTATGGAAGAGACAATGTCATTTTTTTGGGGAGGGATGTTCTATGTTTAGTTCTGACGGTCAACTTCTCCTTTCCCTGATGAGAGTCGCGGTTTCCGGCCGGAACTGTGGCTCATTTGGTAAGCGGTGGAGGTTGGGGGGATTTGTCTGTCAGGTTAGGATTATAAATTGGGGTATTTTTTTGATGTTTTATTATTACTCTTGTTTTGAGCGGTTTTGTGTTTATTGTGAGAACGGTAGTCAGCCTTTGTTGGTCCGTTAGGGGTCCAGTGAATGAAGTAAGGTTTCTTGTTTAGTTAGACATTTAAAATTTATTATATGGCTAGGTTTCTTGTTTAGATTAGGCATTTAAACTTTTATTATATAAATATGGTTTCTCGTTTAGTTAGACGTTCACATTTTCTTGGTTATATGATTTGGGTGGGACTAGGGATAGCCCCAAATGGGGGAATGTTGTGGAAAATGTGTATATAGGGTGGACTAGTTTAATATAGGTCAACTAGCAGTGCTGAAAGACACTAGGGCGACAGTCCGGCTGATGTTCTTAAAACAACTTTAAGTATGGGACAGATAGGGACAGATAGACATTTCGAGTACATCACATCTTGTTCTTTTAATCTTGTACATCACATCTTGTTCTCTCTTTCACACACACACATATACTCTTTCACATTCACACACACACACTCATTTTCACATTCACACACACACACACACACTCATTTTCACATTCACACACACACATATACTCTTTCACACTCATACACACACCCATCTCACTCACTCACATACACACACACTCATTTTCTCTTTCACTAATCTTGACTCCAGACTCCAGCTTTATCTCTCTTCGATGTTAAATCTATGTGTCATCTTAATGTACGTCATGTCATATCTGATATAATATGTCACGTCATCATATCTGTCATGTTGGGGCAGGGCTGGGAAGGTATTATCTGGGGGGCACGGGGGTTTGGGAAGTTAGAGTGTTTTTGTTCAGCTGTGGTGACCGTCTGCTAGATCCATAGCTCTGCTGTTAAACTTTCTTTCCTTAAATAAATTGCTTGTTGAAATTGGAAATATCGTCTCCTGCTGTGTTAACGACTACTCAGCCACAACACTTGACTACTTCAGGAGCAACGTCCAGAACAACCCTGTGGTGAGGGACAGCCACAACTGCAGGCCCCTCATCCTCAGCGTCCTGAAACCCCCTGGCTCCGACAGGCTCCCAAACCCCCTGACCCGGCCCGCCTGCCCCAGGATGTCCTATTGGCCATCGGAGGCCGGAGTGGCAGCATCTTGACCAATTTACATTTACATTTAATGGAAACCAATGTCATGAAGGCTTACAATATCCGAGCCGGTGGATCAAGTCAAGTCAAGTCAAGAGTTTTATTTGTCACGGCATACAGTGTACAGAGTATACAATGAAATGCGGGTGGTCTTGCCCGCAACGATGTGCATAATACAATAGTAATAACATATAATAGAATCCAATAGAACGACATTGTGCAATAAAACAAGTAAACAGAGTAGGGCATATCGGTATATGTACATAAGTTATTTACAGAGCATGGTAGGACATGCTAGGTCCTGTGGTAGTGCATACACTGTTAGCTACGGATGAGGCACTGGGTCTTTCTGTACATGCTATATTATACAATCTCAAGTTATACTATACTATTCTTAAAGTGACCTTTCCTTAGTGGCCATAAGTGTGGGCGTGTGCAGCATGAGTGTGTGCTTGCTCATATTAAAGTGGCTGCTAGTGTGTGAGCGTGTACAGTGTGTGTGTCGTGTGTGTGCTCATGTGTGCTTGTGTGTGGAGAGTTCAGTGTTCAAGGCTCTGATGGCCTGGGGGAAGAAGCTGAGCCGAAGTCTCTCTGTCCTAGTAGCTGGTGTTCGCAGGTGTCTGCCTGACCTCAGCAGCATGAACAGGCTGTTGTTGGGGTGGTGAGGGTCTTTCATTATTCTGCAGGCTCTGGATTTGCACCTCTTGTTGTATAGAACCTGCAAGGGTGGTAGTGCAATACCCGTGGTACGCTCGGCTGAGCGCACCACTCTCTGTAGGGCTTTCTTGTCCTGTGCCGTGCTGTTTCCATACCAGGCAGTGATGTTTCCAGTCAAGATGCTCTCTACAGCTCCGGAGTAGAAGGACTGGAGTATCTTCCCAGATACTCTGAACTTCCTTAACTGTCTCAGGTGGTAGAGGCGCTGCTTCGCCTTTTTTACGACTGAGTCTATGTGTGTTGTCCATGTCAGATCCTCTGAGATGTGGACCCCCAGGTACTTAAAGCTGCTCACCCTGTCCACGGTAGCCCCGTTTATCCTCAGTGGTGTGTGTGTCTCCTGCTGTCCTCTCCTATAATCCACGATCAGCTCCTTGGTTTTACCAATGTTCAGGAGCAGGCTGTTGTCCTGGCACCAGCGTTCCAGTACCTCAACCTCCTCCCGGTAGGCCTTCTCGTCGTTGTCCGAGATCAGCCCCACCACCACTGTGTCGTCCGCAAACTTCACTATGGAGTTGGAGCTGAACTTGGCCACTTGTGTATAGTGAGTACAGCAGGGGGATCAGAACACAGCCCTGGGGGGACCTGATGCTCAGGGTGATGGTGTTGGAGGTCTGACCCCCCACCCTGACCGCCTGGGGCTTTTCGATCAGAAAGTCCAGTATCCAGGCGCTCAGAGCGGAGCTCAGACCCAGCTCGATCAGCTTGTCCACCAGTCTGGTGGGGACTATGGTGTTGAACGCTGAGCTGTAGTCAATGAACAACAGTCTCACATAGCCCCCCTTCTGGCGGTCAAGGTGAGAGAGGGTGCTGTGCAGTACTTGGGAGACCGCATCATCAGTGGACCTGTTTGGCCTGTATGCAAATTGCATAGGGTCCATATCACTGGGGAGGGAGGCACAAATGTGATCCTTGACCAGCCTCTCGAAACATTTCATGGCCACAGAGGTGAGTGCCACCGGTCTGTAGTCATTGAGACATGTTGGGGAGGTTTTCTTTGGTACAGGGATGATGGTAGACATCTTGAAGGAGGCGGGGACCACTGACTCCGCCAGGGATCGATTAAATATGGCGGTGAACACAGGGGCTAGCTGGTTAGCACAGGACTTAAGTATGCATCCTGTTATTCCGTCTGGGCCAGCAGCTTTTCTGGTGTTCACCTGCATAAATGCTCTTCTCACACTGTGTACCGACAATGAGAGAGCGTCCCCGCCCCCCCCCCTCCACAACAGCCGACGCGCCAGTGATGTCACTAGCCGTTGAGCTAGCGGCGCCACTGTCTGCACCGTAGAAAGAGTTGAGTTTGTCCGCGAGAGAGGCGTCGTCGCTCCCCATTGAGGGGGCGCTGACTTTGTAGTCAGTTATCGTCCTCAGTCCCCGCCATAAACCTCTTGTGTCATTCTGTGCCATTTGTGTCTCCATTTTGTCAGCATACGTCCGTTTTGCAAGTTTAACAGCCTTGTGCAGAGTATAGACTGTAGCCTTATACTCCTCCATGTTTCCTGACTCTCTGCCGAGGTTGTAGGCAGTGGTGCAAGATTTCAGAGATGCTCTGATAGTACTATCCACCCACGGTTTCTGGTTTGGGAACACCCGCACCTTCTTTGTGGGGATAATACTGTCGGCAAGTGATGTTATGAAACTCACGACCGTGTCTGCGAACTCGCTGACGTCACCGGCGCTTCCTTGAAACATCCCCCAGTCTACGCCCTCGAGAGCGTCCTGAAGCGTGGCCTCTGATTGGACGGACAATTTTTTTGCCTCACGTGACACGACGGCGTCACGTGATCTCTGTCTGTAGGCAGGGATCAGGTAAATGGAGTCATGATCGGACGTGCTAGTCGCCCCCGCTAATGGCGGAGCCGGTACAGTTTCCCCCTCTGGTGGAGCAGGCGATGTGCTGAAAGAAGGATGGCATCACTTTTTTCAGATTTGCCTGATTGAAATCGCCAGCTACGATCATGGCTGCGTCCAGATGTTTTATCTGATGAATGCTGAGATGCTCCGCCAGTTCCGCCAGAGCCCTGGTGGTGTTTGCCTGGGGAGGGATGTATACTGCAGTCAAAATGATGGCCGTGAATTCTCGGGGTAGGTGGAATGGGCGGCATTGAATGGCCAGATGTTCCAAATCCGGCGAGCATGAACGGGAGAGTACCTTTACCTCCTTGGGATTAACCCAACCGTTGTTGGTAATGAGGCAGACACCCCCGCCGATGCTCTTACCGGAGGCTTCCGTGCGATCTGCTCGGAAGACGGTGAAGGAGTCCGAGGGAGAGACGCTAAGGTCCGGAGTCGCTGGCTTCAGCCATGTCTCCGTGAAGCACATAGCGTTACAGTCTCTCATATCTCGCTGGAATCGGACCCTCGCTCTCAAATCGTCCATCCTCCCCTCCAGCGAACATGCATTCGCCAGAAAGATGGATGGGATTGCCGGGCGGTAAGCAGATCTTTTTAACCTCAGTCTGATTCCTCCTCTCTTCCCTCTGTGCTTCTTCTTGCCGACTCCTTTGTCCTTGTCCCGCCTGATCTCCGATGGCCAATCTAGGCATAAAGTGTCTCTAAACTCCTCTTTAAGTCCGGAGTTTAGGTCAATAAGTGACTGGCGGTCGTAGGACGTCCCCACCAGTGATGTTTCTATAAAAAAGTAGTAAAAACAAACATAATAACTAAAAGTGTGCACAATCGTTGCTGAGCGAAACCGACGGCGACTAACCTGAGCCGCGCCATCTCAGTCAGGATGGATGGACGTGAGCGGTGAAGCGGAGAGTCCCCGGGTCTACCACGACACCGCTTATCTCCACGGTCTGGTCTACTGCGTCGGCGGCTTACACGGCGTAGAGTATTTGAACAGGTTCAACCCCGTCACTCGTAGCTGGCTGCAGGCGGCTCCCATGCACTCACGCCGCTGTTACGTCAGCGTGGTCGCGTTGGACGGCTGTATCTACGCCATGGGAGGGTTCGACGGACACCAACTGAACATCGCCGAGCGCTACAAGCCTGAAACCAACCAGTGGACACTGATCTCACCCATGCTGGAGCACAGGAGCGGTGCCGTGGCAGCAGCCCTCCACAGCAAGGTTGGTATCATTCAGAATCAGAAATGTCTTCATCAAGTCAGCTGCACATACAAGGATTTTGTCTTGGTCCTTTGGTCCATCAACATTAACAGACAAGACAATTAAAGTACAATGAAATAAAATGGAATATATAAACTAAATTAGAATATTCTTTCTTATTACAGGTTTACATCTGTGGTGGCGACAACGGGGGGGAGTGTCTGCTCACAGCTGAGTGCTACAGCCCAGACACCGACCAGTGGACTCTGATCGCCCCCATGAGCAGCAGGCGTGGCGGAGTGGGAGTCTCTGGTCGAGGACAAGTCTATGTGGTAGGTGCACACGGAGACAAATGCTTTATACTAGATATTTCTATAGATATGTATCATTTGACTTGCAATGCTGCTGTGATGCCCTAATTTCCCTAAGTGGATTAATACAGTGTCTGCCTGCCTGCCTTAACCACATACTAAAACATTCCTCTCATGTGTCCTGTCCTCAGGTGGGAGGGGTAGACGGTGAAAAACACATGCGTAGCGCGGAGGCCTACAGCCCCTTGACTGAATCCTAGCGCGCCCTGCCGAACATGCTCACCCCCCGCAGCAGCTTTGGCATCGGGGTGTTGGACGACCTGCTCTTCGTGGTCGGAGGCTACAATCGCTTCGGAACCATCTCCAACGTGGAGCGCTACGACCAGAGCAACGACATGGAGGACATGGAGATCCAGTGCCGTGGCCTAAGCTGCTGCATAATGCATGGCCTGCCTAACATGAGCCAGTACGCCGCAGGAGGAGGAGGAGGAGGAGGAGGAGGAGGAGGAGGAGGAGGAGGAAGAGGAGGAGGAGCAGGAGGAGGAGCAGGAAGAGGAGGAGGAGGAGGAGCAGGAAGAGGAGGAGGAGGAGGATTAGGAGGAGGAGGAAGAGGAGGATTAGGAGCAGGAGGAGGAGGAGGAGGAGGAGGATTAGGAGCAGGAGGAGGAAGAGGAGGATTAGGAGGAGGAGGAAGAGGAAGAGGAGGATTAGGAGCAGGAGGAGGAGGAAGATGAGGATTAGGAGCAGGAGGAGGAGGAAGAGGAAGAGGAGGAGCAGGAGGAGGAAGAGGAGGATTATGAGCAGGAGGGGGAGGAGGAAGAAGAAGAGGAGGATTAGGAGGAAGAGGAAGAGGAGGAGGAAGAAGAGGAGGAGGCAGCAGGGGATCCATCTAAGAACCTTAAACATTTATTAGACCAAAAGAAATCCTAAGAAATTAATAAATTACTATCAGCCAAAGGTGGTGCATTTCTTTCTTCTAGTAATTCAGACAATATCGGTTTTTAGTTTGTGTAATGCAGGGGTGTCAAACTCATTTTCACAGAGGGCCATATCAGCATTATGGTTGCCCTCAAAGGGCCAAAGGACGTATAAATGTTAATGTAATGTAAAATAAATGTAGCTACACATTTACATATTGTTAAACATGGTGTTTCTGTATTTATTACTTATTCAAGTTATACATATTGCATATTCATTTGCATAAATGTAAAAATATATGTTAGCTTATGTTATTTTAACAAATAATTTTAGTTTATCAGAACCCCATATTACTCCACCAATCAATGATCAAACCATTCAAGTAAATAACAAAGAAGAATATCATCAAATACAAGCTATGACATTAAGTTTGTTCAAAACCTTTTTGTCACAGTCAAGAGGGGCAGAACTAACAACTGTGAGCTGCAAAGAACATGTGGGACAGATGTAGCAGATGTTACAAAAACAAATGGCTGC
This sequence comes from Notolepis coatsorum, assembly GCF_963971535.1. NCBI lineage: Eukaryota > Metazoa > Chordata > Actinopteri > Aulopiformes > Paralepididae > Notolepis > Notolepis coatsorum. The sequence continues at coordinate 139,554,084 of NC_140171.1, forward strand.
ACACAACCTTGCAGAGGCCATACATCCAACTAATGGAAGATAGTTTAATTAACTTTAATTAACAGATTGCAGAATGGGTACAGTACAGTACAGCTCAATACACACAATTGTTAAGGGGATGCAGACCAGAGAAAGACTTTCGACTTGTTTACATCAGGGTCCCCCATTTTCAATTCGTAATGAAATTGCTATTATGTGTCTGCATGAACACACAACTGTAACTGTACTAAAAAATAACAAAATAAGGGTTGTCTCAGTTCACAACTATATTGGTCAAGTTTTGGGTGGGACTTGTTTGCGTCCCTACAGCTTCTTATTCAATTGAGCGAGATGCTCGGTTATGTCACACAGCCAGTTTGCATCTGACAGTTCAGACAATATTTCTTCAACCCTTTGTTACCTATTCCGCCTGGATCTTTTTTGTATTTTGGGCTGTAAAATTGTCAAAGAATGTCTGAGGAGTAAGTGCTTTTGGCTTTTTTCCTTTGTTACCTCAGATGTTCAACATACATGTATGTGTAAGAATGTGTAATAACTAAGGCTGTCAAAGTTAAAGCTTTATTAACGCATTAACCCACAATTATTTTAACACTGCTATTTTTTAACCCAATATTAATGTAAAAAAAAAAGAAAAATGATTTTTTTTTTTTTACCTGAGCTTTTGGGGGGCCACATCAAATGACGTGGCGGGCCGGATTTGGCCCGCGGGCCGTGAGTTTGACACCTATGGTGTAATGTAATGTAATATCTGTTTTTAGTTTGTAATGTAATATCTGTTTTTAGTTTGTGTAATACAATTAGGAGGAGGAGGAAGAGGAGGATTAGGAGCAGGAGGAGGAGGAGGAAGAGGAGGAAGAAGAAGAAGAGGAGGAAGAGGAGGATTAGGAGCAGGAGGAGGAAGAGGATGATTAGGAGCAGGAGGAGGAGGAAGAGGAGGATTAGGAGGAAGAAGAGGAGGAGGCAGCAGGGGATCCATCTAAGAACCTTAAACATTTATTAGACCAAAAGAAATCCTAAGAAATTAATAAATTACTATCAGCCAAAGGTGGTGCATTTCTTTCTTCTAGTAATTCAGACAATATCGGTTTTTAGTTTGTGTAATGTAATGTAATATCTGTTTTTAGTTTGTAATGTAATATCTGTTTTTAGTTTGTGTAATACAATTAGGAGGAGGAGGAAGAGGAGGATTAGGAGCAGGAGGAGGAGGAGGAAGAGGAGGAAGAAGAAGAAGAGGAGGAAGAGGAGGATTAGGAGCAGGAGGAGGAAGAGGATGATTAGGAGCAGGAGGAGGAGGAAGAGGAGGATTAGGAGGAGGAGGAGGAAAAGGAGGAGGAGAAGGCAGCAGGGGATCCATCTAAGAACCTTAAACATTTATTAGACCAAAAGAAATCCTAAGAAATTAATAAATTACTATCAGCCAAAGGTGGTGCATTTCTTTCTTCTAGTAATTCAGACAATATCGGTTTTTAGTTTGTGTAATGTAATGTAATATCTGTTTTTAGTTTGTGTAATGTAATGTAATATCTGTTTTTAGTTTGTGTAACGTAATGTAATATCTGTTTTTAGTTTGTGTAATGTAATGTAATATCTGTGTTTAGTTTGTGTAATGTAATGTAATATCTGTTTTTAGTTTGTGTAATGTAATGTAATATCTGTTTTTAGTTTGTGTAATGCACATAATATGGGAACTTTTATCCATATGGTTGAGCCTGTTAGGAATTGCACCCCCAACCCAAGCAGATTGCATATCACTCTCTCTATATGGAGGTAAAAAAGAAAATATATTATATTATTATTTATATATATATAAAAATAATTGGCATAAAAAGGGCACTTTTTTATGAGGCACAAAAGGGCAGGTGCTTGTGCACCCGTTGGGCTCTATGTGTGCACGTGCCTGCTCGCTGTGCCCTTGAGCAAGGCACCTCAGCTTTAACCACTCCAGTGTTAGCTGCTCAGGGGCCAGTAGTAGAGTGCCTGACCATAGTGTCTTTATACCTGTATCACTGGACATATAAATGCATATTAAATCAAATCAAATTGATTTGTAAAGCCCGAAATCACAAGTTAATGTCCCCATGGGCCGGACAAGTCTTCTTTAAACTATTCAAGAAGAAACATCCCAATAAATCAAGAACAAAAAACCCACCATGAAATCCAAAATAAATGTAAATTAAATAAATGCTTCTTGGATGTCGGTGATAATAGTGTTGCTATGGATGGGTGGAGAATAAAACAGGCAAATAGTTGGTATGTATGTACATATAACTGTAATAAAACACAAATATGTGCATGCAATAGCAACTGGGGTACATAAGAACATTTTTGAAACATTTAAATATATTACAACTCTGTACATACATGTGATTAGCATTATACTCAGTAGAACAAATGTATATATCTTATACCCAGTTGAATCACTATATGGCATATTACTGTTGCACTTTACTGTTATTTGCACTGGGGTTGGATGCCCCCTTATTTTCATTGTAATGTACTTATGCTGTATGATGACAATACATTTCAATGTAATCTAATCTAACTGGTACTATGACCTGAATGATGGTCCTAGAGGTCAGTGATTTGATGCTCTTTTGGTGTTTTGGCGATGGTGACGTAAGAGAGTGCTGTCTTAACGTAAGAGAGTGCCGTCTTAACAGGTCGTCGAAAATCTCCCATATAGGCATTCGATTGGGTCGAGACCTGGTGACTGCATGCGAATGCCCTCGTATGCCCTGTGAATGGGGACATGTCACCCATATAGAAACACACCTCTTCAATCAATATCTGAGATACAAATAAATAAATAACCTTCTTAATAAATATAATATTTATATTGTAGTGGGTTCTATAGAGACATAATTCCCCATGGTATTGTTTTGATGTGTTGATGGGGCACTGTCACTTTAAGGAGGTTGGTTTTGGGGTTGGGCTGAGAGGAGACGCCCTGTGTGGGGTTTCATTGATAAATGTTTGATTACTACGAGCTGTCAGAAGCTAGCACGGCATAGTTCTGACAGCTGTCACTTGTGCTACTGCGAAATAAATGACACACGGCTTTGTGTTGTCAATTTATTTTGTGCGTTTCTCTATTCCGATGATTTCTACAATATAATATATATATAAATAACTGTCTTTTACTAGTACCTTACTACTATGTACTATGTTACTATCCGTATACTACTACCTACCATGCTAATATGTCTATTATATTATGCACTCAGGGTGTAACACTCAAGTTCAACACTATTTGACGAACAATGCCACTGACCATAAGCTGCCAGAGATGCACATCTCCTGCTGACCAGAAAACCACACACTTTTCTGATAGTGGGATGCCTGCCTGGACACTCAGTCATTTAAAATGTATGCGAAAGTTTCGTTTTCACTTCTAATTTGAAGATAAGGATCTATAGAACAATGTTGGCTTGAGTGTCAAGAAACCAGTTGAATTTAATAAAAATGTATCCAAAATGGCCACAATCGAAATTCTTTAAAAACGTCTTAATGTTCACACAATTGCTGTGTAATTGTGAGGTTTTTGTCCGTTGCTCACCTACTCGCTCTGTTCCTTTAAGCCTACTCGCTCTGTTCCTTTAGTTTTCTGTTAATCAATTGCATTCCCCTATTCACACGCTTCTTCCCGTAGACGCCGTTTGATTGGTGCTCCCCCAACCTCACGCTTGTCAATCTCATCCCGCAGCTGTCACAGCTTGTCAATTAAGCATTCCTCTGATTATTTATACCCCGTTTCCCCATTCAAGTTTTGTTGGATCGTTTTGATATTTCATTAGCATTCGCCGTTCCTTCCTTGCCTGCTGTTTTTCCCTGTGCTTTGCCTCCAGGATATTTCAAGAAGTATTCCGCTTGGACAACCAGTTCCCCGTGGCGACGCGCTCGCCCCTTTGATCCTACTCTCTTTACGCACAGCGCCTGGGTGAGTTTTTATGACTGTCTTTGCTCCTATTCGTTTTTCGTGTGTTTAACAACACTGAAGATATCCTGCTTTTTATCAGACTGTCACTCACCCAGTGTAAGCTTTTTTGGATTGTTCATTGGGATAATATTTTGCCTTAACATCGCCCACTGTGTGTATTCACACCGAAGACATTATCACTTGGAATTGTATTTGGACTTCGCTCACTGTGTGTATTCACACCGATGATATTGTCACTAGGATAATTATTGGGACTTCGCTCACAGTGTTTATTTGCACCGAAGATTCAATCACGCGGATTAATGTTTGGGACGTTACTCACAGTGTGTATATACACCGAAGATTCTGTCACTTGGATAACTCTGTTTTTGGGACAAGTCACATCTCCTGTCACCTGCTCTGTTCCCCACTGCACTCTGAGCTAACCCGCTCCCTCTCTTCCTCTCGGTCCCGTTTACCACCTCGGAGATTCTGCCGAGAGAAGTCTGCAGAGCGGCTCTGACATCACCATCTGCTTCCCCAGACTAACCATCCCGGGGGAAGCTGCAGAGCAGCAACATTCATCTATGCTTGTATCCCAGTCTGTTTGTTCTCTACCAAGTTTTTGCTGTTTATTTAGTGTAAATAAACAAGCCCTTGTTTTTGGCAACTCTGAATCAACTCTCTTGTGTCGTTGCGTTTGGGGTCGGTGTCAAACCATAACATTACGATCCAACCAAAATGACGACCCCAGCCGACACAGAGAGAGTCAGAACAGCACTAGCTAATCAGATCGAGTTGACCAAGGATCACAGTCACCAACTAGAGAGGGCTGCGGCTGCGGTGCATGATCTCAGGGAACAGGTCCTGCCTATTCAAGGGTCCCTGGCCGCTCTGGCTGGACAACAGTCAAGTATACTCGGTCAGCTTCACACGCTGAGCGACACCGTTAACGCTTTAATTCCCTCACTTCCTTCAGGAGCATTCCCCGCAGCCCCAGCAGTTCCCACGCTTCCCGATCCCGCACCTCGGGAACCCCGTCTCTCCGTCCCACGGCTGTTCGACGGCAATCCCGAGGAGTGTGCCACATTCATCATGCAATGTGAGTTGGTTTTCCGTCATCAACCCAGTCGATTCACTTCTAGAGGAGCCCAAGTGGCCTATATGACAAACTTGCTTTCAGGCCGGGCTGCCCAGTGGGTCACTTCCTCCTGGGCAATGGATGCAGATTTTTGTTTCTCCTATCCAGACTTTGTGGCTGAGCTCCGCAGGGTGTTCCACCATCCAGCCCGTGGTCTGGACCCTGGCGCCAGGTTGGGTACCTTCCGACAGGGGAGCGGCGGGGTAACTGACTACGTCCTGGAGTTTCGACTGGCGGCGGTGGAGAGTGGATGGAACGACCCTGCACTTTGCCTAACCTTCTTGAGGGGGCTCAGTGACGCAGTCAGGGACCAGCTTGCTACCCGGGAGGAGCCTGACTCCCTCGAGGACCTGTTTAGCCTCGCCATCCGCATCGACGGACGCCTCCAGGAGAGAAGGCGTGAGAGGACCCGACTGTTACCTCCTGAGGGACCCCGGACCCCCCGTACTCTTGACGTTACTGCTGGTCGCCCTGCCCTCAACACGACTGGTGGTAGCGTACCCTCCCGTTCGGTTCGCGAGGAGGAACCCATGCAGCTGGGACGCTCTCATCTGAGCCAGGCTGAACGTGAGGCGAGGTTCAGGTCCGGTCTCTGCCTCTACTGCGGAAGGGAGGGACACCGAATCGCCAACTGCCCCACCCGGCCAAAAGACCAGGCTCGCCGAGACCCCGGGAAATCCTGGTGAGCCGTTTTTCCCATTCCCAGAGCCGCGCACCACCTGGCCATCTGATGAGCGTCACCCTGGCCTGGGCGGACCAACGAGCCACGGTGGAGGCACTCATTGACTCTGGGGCAGACGAGAATTTCCTCGACTTCGAGTTTGCTACCCGAGCCAACATTCCACTTGAGGACCTTGTGAGGCCTTTGGAGATCTTTGCATTGGACCAACACCGCCTGGCCGACATCTCTCAACGCACCTGCCCAGTCGTGCTGACCATCGCTGGGAACCACGTTGAGAGAATCCAGTTCCTTATCACCCGATCCCCTCTCGTCCCGGTGGTCCTGGGTAGGCCCTGGCTCGCGCTGCACGAGCCCCACATCGCCTGGTCCTCCGGTACCATCAAGGGCTGGAGCTCCTCCTGTCACGCCCTGTGTCTGCAGGCGGCGTCCTGTCCCCCGCCCCGGAGGCCCGCTGGTGAGTCGCCTCCGGACCCTTCATCCATACCTCCCGAGTACCACGACCTCTTGGAGGTTTTTAGTAAGTCCAGGGCTCAGGCCCTTCCACCCCATCGCCCTCGACTGCGCCATCGACATCGCCATCGACCTCCGCCAAGGGGCTCCCCTTCCCGGCAGCCGCCTTTACAGTCTGACCGTTCCGGAGAAGAAGGCGATGGATCAGTACATCTCTGAGTCCTTGGAAGCAGGACTCATTCGGCCTTCCTCCTCCCCGGTGGCGGCCGATTTCTTCTTTGTTGGGAAGAAGGACGGGGACCTTCGACCCTGCATCGACTATCGCCAGCTCAACGAGATCACCATCAAGAACAAGTACCCTCTTCCTCTCATGAACTCCACCTTCGAGCCACTCACCCAGGCTACCGTCTTTACCAAGCTGGACTTCCGGAGTGCCTACCATCTTGTCCGTATCCGTGAGGGCGATGAATGGAAGACCGCCTTCAAGACCCCCAGGGGCCACTACGAGTACCTGGTGATGCCGTTCGGCCTCACCAACGCCCCGGCGGTATTCCAGGCTCTCATGAACGACGTCCTTCGTGACATGCTGGAGGTGTTCGTGGTGGTGTACCTGGACGACATCCTCATCTTCTCCAGGACCCTCGAGGAGCACATCCAGCATGTCCGGCGTGTGCTGGAGCGCCTCCTCCACAATCGGCTCTTCGTCAAGGCGGAGAAGTGCTGTTTTCACTCCGACTCCGTCGACTACCTGGGCTTCATCGTTGAGAAGGGCTTGACCCGAGCGGATCCTCGCAAGATCCAAGCTGTGGAGGATTGGCCTGAACCCACCACTCGGAAGGAGTTACAGAGTTTCCTCGGGTTCGCCAACTTCTACCGAAGGTTCATCCGGAACTACAGTCAGGTGGCAGAGCCACTTACCAGACTGACCTCTCCCGCTCTGCCGTTCGACTGGTCCCCAGCGGCATGTGCTGCGTTCCGCTCCCTCAAGAAGAGGTTCACTTCCGCCCCTATCTTGCTCCACCCTGACCCCAAGAGACAGTTCATTGTAGAGGTGGACGCCTCGGATACTGGACTGGGGGCTGTCTTATCCCAGCGTTCGCCTACGGACCAGAAGGTACATCCTTGCGCCTTCTACTCGCGTCGGTTCCTCCCTGCCGAGAGGAACTACGACACCGGCAATCGGGAGCTGCTGGCGGTCGTGGCTGCGTTGGAGGAGTGGCGTCATTGGCTTGAGGGGGCCGAGGAGCCTTTTACCATCTGGACGGACCACAAGAACCTGACGTTCATCCGCGCTTCCAAGCGCCTCAACGGTCGGCAGGCGAGATGGGCCAGTTTCCTCAGTCGGTTCGACTTCTCGCTGACTTTCCGTCCTGGTTCCCGCAACACGAAGGCCGACTCCCTGTCCCGGTTACACTCCAAGGGGGCTCCACCCTCTGAGGACCCGACTCCCATCCTCCCGGAGGCCAGGGTGGTTGGAGCCATCACCTTGGGCATCGAGGGGGTGGTTAGACGTGCCCTACGCTTCCAGCGTGCTCCAAGCAACGTTCCTATTCATCGTCTCTTCGTCCCCGACTCTGTCCGGTCCCGGGTGCTGCTATGGGGCCATACCAGCCGGTTCGCCTGCCACCCGGGCGTCCATCGCACGTTCTCCTTCCTGGCTCGTCGTTTCTGGTGGCCCACCATGCGTAACGTCGTCAAGGAGTTCGTATTGGCCTGCGCGGTCTGTGCCCGCAGCAAGGCCTCGCACCAGGCACCCTCCGGGCTGTTACAGCCACTTCCCGTTCCGAGACGTCCTTGGTCACATGTGGCGCTAGACTTCGTCACAGGTCTTCCCTCCTCCCAGGGGAACACTTGCCTTCTGACCGTGGTGGATCGATTCAGCAAGGGGGTTCACCTCGTGGCCCTTTCCAAGCTTCCCTCGGCAGCCGAGACGGCGGACCTCCTGACTCACCACGTGTTCCGCCTTCATGGTTTTCCCCAAGACATCGTCTCTGACCGGGGGCCCCAGTTCACCTCCCAGGTATGGCGGGCTTTTTGCAAGGGATTGGGGGCGACGGTCAGTCTTTCCTCTGGTTATCATCCCCAGACTAACGGACAAACGGAGAGGATGAACCAGAGCGTGGAGTCTGCTCTTCGGTGTGTGGCAGCCGAGAGACCAGCTTCCTGGAGCCGTTTCCTTCCCTGGGTTGAGTACTCCATCAATTCCATGGTCAGTTCCGCCACCGGCCTCTCACCATTTGAAGTTTCCCTGGGCTACCAACCCCCTCTTTTTCCCGCACAGGAGACGGAAGTGGCAGTTCCCTCCGTGCAGGTCCACCTCGACCGCTGCCGACGGGTCTGGGAGATCACCAGGACCGCGCTGCTCCGGACATCTGAGCGCGCCTGTCGTGGGGCCGACCGGCGCCGGGTTCCTGCGCCGACTTACCACCCTGGGCAGAGGGTGTGGCTCTCCGCGAAGGACCTCCCGCTTCGGTCCTCGGCCAAGAAGCTCAACCCCCGTTTCGTCGGACCTTTCGAGGTCCTGAAGGTACTCAGTCCGGCAGCCCTGCGTCTGAAACTTCCTGCGTCCATGCACATTCACCCCGTTTTCCATGTCTCCCGGGTTAAGCCCGTCTCCCTCAGTCCCCTGATGCCTCCAGCTCCTGATCCTCCGCCTCCCGTGATGGTGGATGGTCACCCCCAGTGGCAGGTCCGCCGGTTGATGGGCGTTCGACGGCGGGGCCGGGGGTTCCAGTACCTGGTGGACTGGGAGGGTTACGGCCCTGAAGAGCGGAGCTGGGTCTCCCGACAGCTCATCGTGGATCCCGGCTTGATCACTGACTTCCATCGTGCCCATCCTGACGAGCCGGGTCGGCCTGGTCGCCGGGTGGCTCCCGTGGAGGGGGGGGTACTGTGAGGTTTTTGTCCGTTGCTCACCTACTCGCTCTGTTCCTTTAAGCCTACTCGCTCTGTTCCTTTAGTTTTCTGTTAATCAATTGCATTCCCCTATTCACACGCTTCTTCCCGTAGACGCCGTTTGATTGGTGCTCCCCCAACCTCACGCTTGTCAATCTCATCCCGCAGCTGTCACAGCTTGTCAATTAAGCATTCCTCTGATTATTTATACCCCGTTTCCCCATTCAAGTTTTGTTGGATCGTTTTGATATTTCATTAGCATTCGCCGTTCCTTCCTTGCCTGCTGTTTTTCCCTGTGCTTTGCCTCCAGGATATTTCAAGAAGTATTCCGCTTGGACAACCAGTTCCCCGTGGCGACGCGCTCGCCCCTTTGATCCTACTCTCTTTACGCACAGCGCCTGGGTGAGTTTTTATGACTGTCTTTGCTCCTATTCGTTTTTCGTGTGTTTAACGACACTGAAGATATCCTGCTTTTTATCAGACTGTCACTCACCCAGTGTAAGCTTTTTTGGATTGTTCATTGGGATAATATTTGGCCTTAACATCGCCCACTGTGTGTATTCACACCGAAGACATTATCACTTGGAATTGTATTTGGACTTCGCTCACTGTGTGTATTCACACCGATGATATTGTCACTAGGATAATTATTGGGACTTCGCTCACAGTGTTTATTTGCACCGAAGATTCAATCACGCGGATTAATGTTTGGGACGTTACTCACAGTGTGTATATACACCGAAGATTCTGTCACTTGGATAACTCTGTTTTTGGGACAAGTCACATCTCCTGTCACCTGCTCTGTTCCCCACTGCACTCTGAGCTAACCCGCTCCCTCTCTCCCTCTCGGTCCCGTTTACCACCTCGGAGATTCTGCCGAGAGAAGTCTGCAGAGCGGCTCTGACGTCACCATCTGCTTCCCCAGACAAACCATCCCGGGGGAAGCTGCAGAGCAGCAACATTCATCTATGCTTGTATCCCAGTCTTTGTTTGTTCTCTACCAAGTTTTTGCTGTTTATTTAGTGTAAATAAACAAGCCCTTGTTTTTGGCAACTCTGAATCAACTCTCTTGTGTCGTTGCGTTTGGGGTCGGTGTCAAACCATAACAGTAATATAATGTTGTATTGCTATTTTAAGTTAATACTGTGTGAGGAATCAACTGGAGTTCAAATATTGATGTTTTGAATATTCTGGTATGGCAAAAATCAAAGATGGCTGCAATTTCTGTATTTATTTCGAATTACGCTTCATA
>NC_140171.1:139564619-139809619 GCF_963971535.1 Notolepis coatsorum
GTGTGATCGACCATTTCTCTGCCTCAAAATCCATCACAATTACTGCCATGCTTTGTTACCCGTTGCTTAAATAAAGCTGCATCAGCCCAGCGGCTGCACTGTGTCCATTCTAAATATTGCAGGCACTTAGCTGGCACTATTACACCACTGCATGCAGGCACTTAGCTGGCACTATTACACCACTGCACCATGCGTGGGATAATAGAGTTGCCTTCTGTGAGATGTGCTTGTGCCAAAGGATTTTAGCTTTTGATCCTTTATGTAAAATCCGCTGTTTTATCAGTTGTTAAGATGACACATCTATTTCCATATCAGATAGCCTAGGAATTCCAGAGGTTGGCACAAGTGAGGAAATATACTGTAGTTGATCACTTCCATAAAACCAGATTGGGGGCTGTGTAGGGAAATTACACTAAATGTAACAGTTCAATCAATACTTGTGATCATGAACAACCTTCTCCCAAAGCCATTTCCCAGAGAAAGCAGCCAAGAACAATTATGTGGTTTGGGGTGAAAATAATGAAAATAAGCAAGGGAACTGAGGGGGGAAGGTTAGTTTTAAGAGCAAACTGGATTTGTTTTAACTGACATAAGCATAGAAATAGTCTCAAATGAATGACAAATATCTCTCAAACAATAGCAAATACATGCATATTTAAATCCATTTTATGACTTCAAGAGTGCATATGATTTTGTCAGTGTATATATTTACATATTCGTCCAAGCTGTTGCTTGAGTCTCTGAAGACACGTGCAGCCTTGCAGCTTGGCTGTTATTAACCTCTGCCTGTATGTTCTGATGAGATGAATCATCACGGCACTCCAGAGAAGTGCGGGGGGGGGGGGGGGGGGGCAGAGTGACATGTGTTCTTGATTGAGAGTGCAGCAGTGGTCAAACGTTTTCCCCTCTCTAGTGCCACATGTGATGTGTTTTGACTCAAACTATCTACAGGGCTCAGTTCAATCCCATTTTATCTGTGTTTCTGTGTTTCACATTTTTGTTATCATCGATACATCTTATTGTTGATCTTAGTTCCTTTTTTGCTATTAGCTTTATCTTAGCTTTACCATAGCTTTACTACAACATGTGTATATGTAACGGAGGTACCACGTGTCTATCCACAGTCACGATGGACAGTGTAGTGAAGTGACTGTGGACGTTAAGCGGTACTGCAAGTAAACAAAAAAAGCAAAAAAAAAAAAAAAAAAAAAAAAGGGCGAGGCCCTTTTTCATCACAGACCTAAAATCTAGTTTTGCTTATATGCTTATATATTTCACATTAGACACGTTCCTGGCTCTGAGGCTCTGCAGGCAGCATACTTGGTTTCAATGAGGGGAGGGGTTACAGCCAGGTAGCGTCTGTTGAGTTCATTGTGTGTGTCTGTGTGCGTGCCGGGGGGGGGGGGGGGGGGGGGGGCGTGAACCGACTCATTGCCAGACGTGAGCGATTCGACTCACGCTCACGGCAATGAATCGGCTCTTATGAACGAGTCGCTCATGACCAACCCATCACTAGCGTCTGACTATTTCGCGCGTGCAGCATTGGAGGTTATGCCAGCCAAGATGAAGAGGACATCGTTCGGCAGATGGACTGAAGATGAAAGTTGTTGCATGTTAGACAGTTCAGTCAGGCTAGCCATCCCGGCTAAAGACAGGGACAGCTAGTTAGCTTTAGCTACGTTATAATATTAAGTGTGGTTCAGTCGGGATATAGCCATGATGATGTCGGCTAGTAGCTAGCTTAGCTAAAGGCTAACTAGCATTAGCTAACCTAGAGACAGCGCGTGCAGCCAAGATGAAGAGGATGGTCGTTCGGCAGATGAACTTCGTCAACTCCACGCGGTTGTCTCCATCCTCTTGGACGTTTGGTGAGTTTTTAATGCACTCTATTCTATTCCCGCCGTGGATATCTCTCTCTCTCTCTCTCTCTGGAGCCAAACTGGCCGACTAGCTGTTGTAGTACTAGTAGCTAACGGTGTGTGGCCTGGTGTCAGCACCTGTATTGCTTTTTCTCACGTTGTACAGTTTTTCAGTGGTAGCCGCATAGCTTGCTTCTGCGTTAGCTAATGGTTAGCGATAGCCGGGTTGAGCTAACTGTTAGCCAGTTAGCTGTTTAGCTACGACGTTAGCTGCCGGCTGCGCTCGGCTGGGAACGTTAGTTTGATGCTATCAGTTAGCCTAGAGTTAGCTGTTAGCTTGTGCTACGACCATTGACATTAGCCGTGAGAATAGCAGGGGGTTCTGGCACTCTGACTACGACATCATCTTTGACAGAAGATGTAGTCGGGCCTGCACCATGACAAGGCTCCGGCCATAGCTTCTTTTTGTCCCGCAAAGCGAGAGGCCTTTCGTCAACGTGGAGACCTGTGTTACGGCCTTTCGCCCTGTGTTCCTTGGTGCAGGTAAGATGAATGAAAATGTCATGACATTACCCCACTCTTCCTTCCTTCCCCTCCCGAATGTTTTGTTAATAAGGATGTTTTTTTCCAGGCAAAACATATGTTACTTCACAACATTTGGAGATATGACATGTGCTGTGTGTGAATTGTCTTGGTCGTTTGTGTAGCTTGGGTAGCGTTTAAATCTCGCACAGGGCCTCGCATTTCTCCCAGGCGGCCCTGTATATACTATCCCTATACTACTAGCTACCATGCTAATATATCTATACTACTATGCACTCAGAGTGTCATTCTTAAGTTCAACACTGTTTGACAAACAATACCACTTACCCTTAGCTGCCAGAGTTGTACGCTGACTTGTTGTTCACAATTTGTAAGTCGCGTTGGATAAAAGTGGCAGCTAAATGACTAAATGTACATTTAAAATGGAAAATGTTGTCTTGAATGTGTGTTATAAGATTTATTCTTCTTCCTGCTCCTTTTGTCCATGGAATGGCTATTTATGATTTTTTTAATGAAGAAACTATGATTGTATTATTCCATGTGGCAAATAAAAACTCTGAACTGAACTGAACTGAACTGAACTGAACTGAACTGAACTGCTTTAATGTACGTATAAAAGGTAAATGTTATCATGAATTGCTTGTTACATTCTGTCTTGAATGTGTGCTACACTGTAAAAAAGAAAACTGTAAAAAAAACTGTAAATGTCTGGCAGCAACGGTTGCCAAATACTTACTGTCAAATTACAGTAAAATCAAATACATTTACAGATTACAACCTTTATTTAATGCTTAATATTTTGATAAAAGGTAATTTACTGTATTTGTATGACATTTACACTTAAAGTAGAAAAACAAAAGTCTGTAAAAGAATACAGTGAATTTCCCATGTACAGTGTATAAATATACAGGTTTCTATTATTACATGGAGTTAAAATTAGATATTATCTGTACTGTATATCCAAGCTAAAAGCTGGAGGCATGTCTGGCCACAAAGCACTGTATCTCTTCAACAGGATTTAAAGAACCTCCATAAGATTGCACTTTGAAAATGTTCTTTACGTCTAACTACTTCTAGATAAGGGGTTCTCAAACTTTTTTATACCACGACCCCATTTAATTTTGGATTTTTTTGGGCGACCCCACAATTAATGTATCATGTAATTTCAAGTGAAAATAAGGAGTATCAAAATAATAGCACACGTTGTTGAACTTGATCATGCATATTTATTAGAACATGAAATTACAGCACTATGATATCAATGAAATGAATGAATATTATCAACAAAAGCAACAGAATTGTTTTTGTATACACATTTATAAAACGAGGCATATTTAGCCCAAATATGTTGGCAGAACATAAAAAAAAAAAAAAAAATGCATTCACATGCGCTTTTCAAGAATAAAAAAAAACAGACTTAATGGGAAGGGTTTGCTTGGGTCCTACTAATCACCCCAAAGTACCAGAAAATACCAGAAAATACCCCAAAATACCCCAAATACCAAAACAGAATACCACAAAATACCCAAAAATACCCAAAAATACCCAAAAATACCCCAAAAGTATACCCCAATACAGAAAGTAACAAATACCAATACCCCAAAGTATACCCAAAATACCAGAAAAATACCCCAAGAAATACCCCAAAATACCCCAAAGTATACCCCAAAGTACCCAGAAAATACCAGAAAATACCCTCAAAATACCCCTAAATACCCCCAAAATACCCCAAAGTATACCCCAAAGTACCAGAAAATACCAGAAAATACCCCAAAATACCCTAAAATACCCCAAAGTATACCCCAAAATACCAGAAAATACCAGAAAATACCCAAAATACCCCAATATACCCCAAAGTCTACCCCAAAGTACCAGAAAATACCAGAAAATACCCCAAAGTACACCCCAAAATACCAGAAAATACCCTAAAATACCCCAAAATACCCTAAAATACCACAAAGTATACCCCAAAGTACCAGAAAATACCAGAAAATACCCCAAAATACCCCCAAAGTATACCCCAAAGTACCAGAAAATACCCCAAAATACCCCAAAGTACCCCAAAGTATACCCCAAAATACCAGAAAATACCCCAAAGTACCCCCAAAATACCCCAAAGTATACCCCAAAATACCCCAAAGTACCCCAAAATACCCCCAAAGTACCCCAAAGTATACCCCAAAATACCCCACAGTACCCCAAAATACCCCAAAGTACCCCAACATATCCCAAAATGAAAAACAAAAATGTGCACATTTTGTGTAATAGTGTAATAGTGTGTAATAGTGTAATAGTGTAATAGTGTGTAATAGTGTAATACTGTAATACTGTAATAGTGTGTAATAGTGTAATAGTGTAATAGTGTGTAATAGTGTAATAGTGTGTAAAAGTGTAATAGTGTGTAATAGTGTAATAGTGTAATAGTGTGTAATAGTGTAATAGTGTGCTAGTGTAATAGTGTAATAGTGTGCTAGTGTGTAATAGTGTGTAATAGTGTAATAGTGTGCTAGTGTAATAGTGTAATAGTGTGCTAGTGTGTAATAGTGTAATAGTGTAATAGTGTGTAATAGTGTGCTAGTGTAATAGTGTAATAGTGTAATAGTGTGTAATAGTGTAATAGTGTGTAATGGTGTAATAGTGTGTAATAGTGTAATAGTGTAATTTTGTGTAATAGTGTGTAATAGTGTAATAGTGTAATAGTGTGTAATAGTGTAATAGTGTGTAATAGTGTAATAGTGTGCTAGTGTAATAGTGTAATAGTGTGTAATAGTGTAATAGTGTGCTAGTGTAAAAGTGTAATAGTGCTAGTGTGTAATAGTGTAATAGTGTGTAATAGTGTAATAGTGTGCTAGTGTGCTAGTGTAATAGTGTAATAGTGTGTAATAGTGTAATAGTGTATAATAGTGTAATAGTGTAATAGTTTGCTAGTGTGTAATAGTGTAATAGTGTGTAATGGTGTAATAGTGTGCTAGTGTAATAGTGTAATAGTGTGTAATAGTGTAATAGTGTGTAATAGTGTGTAATAGTGTGTAATAGTGTGCTAGTGTAATAGTGTAATAGTGTGTAATAGTGTGCTAGTGTGTAATAGTGTAATAGTGTGTAATAGTGTAATAGTGTGTAATAGTGTAATAGTGTGTAATAGTGTGTAATAGTGTGTAATAGTGTAATAGTGTGCTAGTGTAATAGTGTAATAGTGTGTAATAGTGTAATAGTGTAATAGTGTGTAATAGTGTAATAGTGTGTAATAGTGTAATAGTGTGCAATAATATAATAGTGTAATAGTGTGTAATAGTGTAATAGTGTGCTAGTGTAATAGTGTAATAGTGTGTAATTTTGTGTAATAGTGTAATAGTATGTAATAGTGTAATAGTGTAATAGTGTGTAATAGTGTAATAGACACTATTACACACTATTACACACTATTACACTATTACACACTATTAAACTATTACACTATTACACACTATTACACTATTACACACTATTACACACTATTACACTATTACACTATTACACTAGCACACTATTACATTATTACACACTATTACACTATTACACTATTACACACTAGCACACTATTACACTATTACACTATTACACTAGCACACTATTACACACTATTACACTATTACACTAGCACACTATTACACACTATTACACTATTACACTATTACACTATTACACACTATTACACTATTACACTAGCACACTATTACACTATTACACTATTACACACTATTAAACTATTACACTATTACACACTATTACACTATTACACACTATTACACACTATTACACTATTACACTATTACACACTAGCACACTATTACACTATTACACTATTACACTAGCACACTATTACATTATTACACACTAGTACACTATTACACTAGCACACTATTACACACTAGCACACTATTACACTATTACACTATTACACTAGCACACTATTACACTATTACACACTATTACACTATTACACTAGCACACTATTACACACTATTACACTATTACACTATTACACTATTACACACTATTACACTATTACACTATTACACTATTACACACTATTACACTATTACACTATTACACACTATTACACTATTACACTATTACACACTATTACACTATTACACTATTACACACTAGCACACTATTACACTATTACACACTATTACACTATTACACACTATTACACACTATTACACACTATTACACTATTACACACTATTACACTATTACACACTATTACACTATTACACACTATTACACTATTACACTATTACACTATTACACTAGCACACTATTACACTATTACACACTATTACACTAGCACACTATTACACACTATTACTGTAACTGAGGGGTACAATTCCCTGACTGTATTGTTAGATATGATACTTACTACCACTACCTCTTGTACTTTAGACTCTGGCCACCCAGTACTAGGTATAAATAATTATGATAAACACTCCCACCTGATGAAACGGATCCAACACAAATGTACCAAGTCGAAAGTCTGCGTTTAATAATAATACATAGCAAAAGGTATGTACAACGATCACTTAATTACATTTATGATTTGAAATAGTATGCACTTTTATGGCAAATGAGTATTCGTAGGTAGATCAATATCGAATGTCCAATCTCTGATTGCGCAGGAAGCAAATATACAACCTGGAATATTTAGGGAACAATAGCAATGATACTTGAATGATTATATAGCTGGATACACTAGGGGAAGGTTCCGACTGCTTGTAGGACAGCTGGAGGGGGGGGGGGTAGAGTCTGGCTGTATCCCGTCTGGCCGAGGGTATCCTGGGAGAGCCCACAGTCGTGCGACCCGGTGCCCAGCGATCCTCGATCCACAGATGAAAGCAGTTGGACTCTTTGTGGCCGGCGTCCTCCGGTCCACGATGGAGAGACGTGAGGCGACCTCGTCGTGTAGAGCGTCTTCTCACCTGTCGTCCTCTCCGGGGGGGGTATTTCCAACACACCGCAGTGTTGGCCTTTATCCATAGAATAATCAAAGTACTCAAAGCATAATCCAAGCCGGGGAAGGCTAGCCGTCGTCGGTAGAATAATCCAATATACAGGTCCACTCGCTCTTTGGCCTGGAGCTCCTCGGGTGCAGCTTCACGTGGGGTCAACCACCCTGGATAAGCGTCCAGCTGATGCCCGAAACGATGGGGGTGCTGATTACTATAGAACTCTTACCGCACGAGGCACTACATATGAATAGACTATTATTAGCTTAATAGAATACGTCCAACTCGACGATATAGTGCCAAATATGACTATTCAAATATTAATATACACGATGTCTCAATGCCGATACTGGGCCGAATTGGCCTTACTGCCCACACGTGGTTCGCGGGGAGGCTTTTGCGTCTGTCACTCTGTTGGAGGGTAAGGAACTGGACTAAAAGAAAGTTCTACTTTAATAGCGCAGTATATATACGCACTATGAACAAATAGTACCATTAGTGGTGCGGTAGACATATTCCTACGCGGAACTAGGACTTGTCCATACATGTTGAGCGGTACGATTGAACCTGGTCTGAGGGGTATGGCGACCTGGCACCAAGGTCTCGTCCAATGGTAGAATGGAGACTATTATGGGATGTTCAGTAGACTAGAAGGGATATTCAATGCATATTGTACAAGGAATATACAAGGGATATCAGGGGATATACAAATACAATTAAATATATATATATAAATAAATATATATATTCGGTTTAATCTGATCCTTCAGAACAATTACACTATTACACTATTACACACTATTACACTATTACACTATTACACAAAATTACACAAAATTACACTATTACACACTATTACACTATTACACACTATTACACTATTACACACTATTACACGATTACACTATTACACACTATTACACTATTACACACTATTACACTATTACACTATTACACACTATTACACTATTACACTATTACACACTATTACACTATTACACTATTACACACTAGCACACTATTACACTATTACACACTATTACACTATTACACACTATTACACTATTACACACTATTACACTATTACACACTATTACACTATTACACTATTACACTATTACACTATTACACTATTATACACTATTACACTATTACACTAGCACACTATTACACTATTACACACTATTACACTATTACACTATTACACACTATTACACTATTACACTATTACACACTATTACACAAAATTACACTATTACACACTATTACACTATTACACACTATTACACTATTACACACTATTACACGATTACACTATTACACACTATTACACTATTACACACTATTACACTATTACACACTATTACACACTAGCACACTATTACACTATTACACTATTACACTAGCACACTATTACACTATCACACACTATTACACTAGCACACTATTACACTATTACACACTATTACACACTATTACACTATTACACTATTACACTATTAGACTAGCACACTATTACACTATTACACACTATTACTCTATTACACTATTACACACTATTACACTATTACACTATTACACACTATTACACTATTACACTATTACACACTAGCACACTATTACACTATTACACTATTACACTAGCACACTAGCACACTATTACACTATTACACACTATTACACTATTACACTATTACACACTAGCACACTATTACACTATTACACTATTACACTATTACACACTATTACACTATTACACTAGCACACTATTACACTATTACACACTATTACACTATTACACACTATTACACTATTACACTATTACACACTATTACACAAAATTACACTATTACACTCTATTACACTATTACACACTATTACACTATTACACACTATTACACTATTACACTATTACACACTATTACACTATTACACTAGCACACTATTACACTATTACACACTATTACACTATTACACTATTACACACTAGCACTATTACACTATTACACTAGCACACTATTACACTATTACACACTATTACACTATTACACACTATTACAGTATTACAGTATTACACTATTACACACTATTACACTATTACACACTATTACTGTTACAAAGGATCAGATTAAACCGAATATATATATTTATTTATTGATATATATTGCATAGTATTTGTATATCGTTTGATATCCCTTGTATATTCCTTGTACATATACACGGAATATCCCTTTAGCCCAGACCATAATATTTCATTCTCCTATTGGACAGCGGTCCACAGGCGCCAGAGCCGTGCCTCCAGAGTCAGGTTCAACGCCACCGACGAGACATGTCTGAACATGCCCGGCTTTGCCCAGGGCTACGAGACAGAAATGAGGCTGGCACTAGTTTGTTCACCGTGCATATAAATACGGCGCAGGTGAATACAGAAGCACTTAGTCTTACTTAGTCAGAAGTCAAGAGTTACCCAATAAGTTGAAGCCTCACCCACGATACAACGTGCGGTGAAGTATGGCCTGTTTGGCCCCAGAATAGAGCATTGAGACCGCGTGCGAATTAATAACTGAATTGTCAGAGTTTGGCGCTATACCGTCGAGTGCGACATATTTCTATTAAGTCAGTAATAGTCTATTTGTGTATAGTGTATCGTGCGGCTAAAGTTCTACAGTGACCAGCATCACCAACGCTTCCTCGTATTAGCTAGAGTTCTTATCCAGGCTGGGCTGCTTTCATGGCGCTTTCACCCGAGGAGACCTAGACGAGAACCGTGTGGACATGTACACTGGATTAATCTACCCGACGACTACATAGCCCTTTGCGGCTGGATTATATTTGCTTTGGTCCTGTGATTTATGGAGCGGAGAATCGCCGACGCTTACACGTGTTGGATTTACCCCGCGAGGAGCCAAGTCGAGTCGGCGCCTCAGAGAGCCTGAGGCCGGCTAGCTTTCTTCACTGTGGAGCTACAGTCTACGGAGAACAGCTGTATTCGTCTGTGGATCAAGAGGCTATTGCACCGTCTCCTGTACTTGGAGTCTCCTTAGTCATCGTTGACCAGACTCTCTACTACCGACAGATCTTCTACCCCTGCTGGCTTACAACCAGGGGGACCCTTCCAGTATCTCCCGCTATATATTACTAGTGTACCATAGATATAATTCCCTAAGATTCAGGTTGTATAATTACCTCCTGCGTAACCAGAGAATGGACATTCATTGTTGATTTGCCTACGCACATTCCTTTGCCTTACAAGTGCATTCAAAGTATAATAGAGAAGTATTATGTACCTTTTGCTGCAATAAATACTTAAAGACAACTTTGTGTAGAACCGGTTCATTGTGGGAAGTGTTCATTATATTTAGATATCATGTACTGTATGGCCAGTAATTAAAGTACATAAAGCGGTAGTGGTTTAATGATACCATACTTATCAATACAGTCAGGGAATTGTACCCCTCAGTTACAATTACACTATTACACAAAATGTGCAAATTTTTGTTTTTCATTTTGGGATATGTTGGGGTACTTTGGGGTATTTTGGGGTACTGTGGGGTATTTTGGGGTATACTTTGGGGTATTTTGGGGTATTTTGGGGTATTTTCTGGTACTTTGGGGTATACTTTGGGGTATTTTGGGGTATTTTCTGGTATTTTCTGGTATTTTGGGGTATACTTTGGGGTATTTTCTGGTATTTTCTGGTACTTTGGGGTATACTTTGGGGTATTTTGGGGTATTTTCTGGTATTTTCTGGTATTTTGGGGTATATTTTGGGGTATTTTAGGGTATTTTGGGGTATTTTGGGGTATTTTCTGGTATTTTCTGGTACTTTGGGGTATACTTTGGGGTATTTTAGGGTATTTTGGGGTATTTTGGGGTATTTTCTGGTATTTTCTGGTATTTTGGGGTATACTTTGGGGTATTTTAGGGTATTTTGGGGGTATTTTCTGGTATTTTCTGGTACTTTGGGGTATACTTTGGGGTATTTTCTGATATTTTCTGGTATTTTTGGGTATACTTTGGGGTATTTTAGGGTATTTTGGGGTATTTTGGGGTATTTTCTGGTATTTTCTGGTACTTTGGGGTATACTTTGGGGTATTTTAGGGTATTTTGGGGTATTTTCTGTTATTTTCTGGTATTTTCTGGTACTTTGGGGTATACTTTGGGGTATTTTGGGGTATTTTGGGGTATTTTCTGGTATTTTCTGGTACTTTGGGGTGATTAGTAGGACCCGTTTGGTTGTACATTTGAACAGTTCCATGATACGTGGCTGCGTTGTGCTGCGTTGGGTCTCTTCCTATTTCCGCCTCACCATCACTCTGCCTACCTGGGCCGGTCTACACACCTGAGATTCATCTCATCATCACTGAGCCAGGATAAGAGGCCTGCACCCCTGCCACTCCTGGTCCGAGTGTTGTTTCACCTGTCTTGGTATTAGGACTCTATCTGGACCTTCCATACTATATATATGTAGACACATGAATGTGTCTGTCAAAGACTCCGGTATTCATAATAGACATTGGAATACGTTTCATAAGACTTTCAGACAATTTCCCTTAGGAGGACGGACACTAGGGGGTGCTGCGAGACAGTCAGACTGGCAGTGGCGAATCCTCATGGAAGCCAACGGAAGCCAGGCCTCCCTATAAAAATATTAATTAATATCAAATATGAAATATGAAAAAAGAAAAAAAATTATATATAGTTTACAATAATAATAAAAAATCATTATTTTTCATCTGTGTTATAATTTTCTTTTTTAAATGTTTCCCTCTTCTCCTTCTCACTCTCTCTAACACACTGTCAGACTCACTGCAGCAGAGGAGACTGGAGAGGAGGCAGGGGGAGGTGTCTTTCTCCAGCCTCCCCATGTATGTGGACTCCAAAACCATAGCCAATCAGATTCGAGCTGACTAAAGCCCTGCCCACACCTTAAAACGGGCCTGTCAGCAGACTAAGGTCGCTTTCACACAGGGGCTGTTTGGTCCGGACTATCGGACCAGAAGTCGATAGTCCGGTTTTTCGGGTTTGTGTGAATGCGCAGTCGAACTCGGTCCGCGGACCAAACACGCGAACTCGGTCCTCCAAAAAACATAGGTCTCGGTTCGCCTTCATCGGACCAAACGCGGACCAAACGTAGTCAGTCACCTGATAAACTGCATCTTGGGTAGAAGGAACACCGCAGCTTATTATTATTATTATTATTATTATTAATACCGCAGTGCGCAGCACACTGCATCTATCTATCTATCTATCTATCTATATATCTAACTGTGCATCTTGGGTAGAAGGAATAAGAAAAAAACACGGCTTATTATTAATACCGTGGCGCTCGGCATTACAAGCACACTGTGTAAACATGTCTCGTGGACAGACTTGGGTGATCCGCTGATCTGGAGTCAGACATGGCTCGCAGTCCACACACACAGACACACATGGGCTCGCAGCCACACACACATTTCCACTCTCTATCAATGCCACGCCTCTGCTACTATCACGCCTGCTCACGGCTACGCAGTTTGTGTATTTCCGCATTTCACTTTCTGAAGGGGAGGGATTTCCACTCTCCATTGTGTCCAATGGACGAGCGCCCTTTTCGACCGCGTGACATTGTTCAGAAAGTTCGGTGCGCTTGACAAATTGCTATGTGAACGCAGGCGAACCAAATGAAGAATGCAACAATATTCTTTTTTTGGCATCCCCTGTTATTTTACCCACGCGACGCCACTGCAGACTGGTGGTCCGAAGAAAGACGGCAGGTGTACTGAAACACACGAAGAAGCGGTGTGCACACCCCTTCCTGCGACATCCGTGAACGGGATCAGACGCGTGTGGAGAGGCTCTCCCGATTGATAAGCTAAAGGCTAACAACGTGGCCGAACAATAGTATATAGCGTAGAATATTTGCTAGTTAGAACCCCAGTATAGGCATCGAGGCGTCGGGTTAGAGGAACGACTGTCGCGGACCTACGGGAGAAGACTGCTGGAGTGGACGTATTAGAAGTATAGGTCGGTAGCTATTGTAGCCACACTGGCTACTAGTTAACACCAAGTATTGTGAGTTAGCTTTGTAGCTTAGCTCGTCGAGTCACGCAGGCTACAGCAAAGAGAAAGACGTTTCGCCGGGGCTCTACTGGACGTCGCCTGCAGCTACGGAGACCACCAACTGACTGTCTGCAACACCTCGGGCGGGGGTGTACTAGGTGACGGTCGTTAGAGGCCATTTTGATTTCACCGTCAAATAAGCACAGACTTTATAAACCCGCATGCTGGAGCCAGACACGGTTAGACTATTCATTGGGACTTGTGACATTGTATAAGTGGGACTTCAGCGCCGTGTCTGTGAACTGAAGTAATAACGTGCTGGTTAATGAATGAATGAATGAAAACTTTATTTAACAGATTGCAGAATGGGTACAATACAGTACGGCTCAATACATACAATTGTTAAGGGGATGCAGACCTGAGAAAGACGTTTGTCTTGTTTCCATCAGGGTCCCCCATTTTCAATTCATATAGACATTTATGACATACACAACATACATGACATTTATGGCATAGGGACATATAGGTATTTAGTACTGATACATTTGTGACATAAGCGGTATTCAAATATACAGTACTGTTACCCCTAGATCCTGACAGAGTATATACATATGATGGGGAGGGGACTGTACATTAGGAGGGGGTGGGTGGGTGGGAGGGAAATATACATATGGCGGGGAGGGAATATATACATGTGGTGGGGAGGAGACTGTCTATTAGGAGGTGGTGGGGGTTTTGGGCATTTACGGTGGCCAGTTTCGAATTGCAGCCTCCCGTAGGTGCTCTTTAAGAGCGGTTTTGAATGTGGGCAGGGATTCACATTCCTTTACAGCTTTGGGTAGGGCGTTCCACATTGTTGTGGCATAATTGCGAAACGTGTTTAGTCCCTTGTTTGAGCCGAATCTGGGTTTAACATGATTTGTTGAGCTTCCTCTGGTGTAGTGGTTGTGGTATTCACTGACCTTTGGGAAGTATTTTGACATGTACATGGGCACCCCGGTCGTATAGTGTATCTTGTAGACCAGGCCCATTGCAAGTTGCTGTACTCTGTCGTCTACTCTAAGCCATCCTAGGTTGTCAAAGTGGGCAGGAGTAAGGTGGGTTCTGGGGTTCAGGTCAAGTAGTAGTCTGACCAGTTTGTTTTGTGATGTTTGTAATTTTGTTTTAAGCGCCTTTGAGGTGCTTTGGTACCATGAGGTGCACGCATAGTCATAGTACCCTTGAATGAGTGCTCCTGCCAGAGTCTTCAGGGTATTCTTGTTTACCAGAGAGGAGATGCGGTACAAGAATCTAGTTCGTTGGTTGACTTTTTTTATTACATTGGATGCCATTTTGTCACAGGAAAGATTTGCCTCTAGGATGGAACCCAGGTAGGTAATTTCGTCTTTCCTTGTGACAATATTGTCACCCACTGTAACTGAGAATCCGTCGGTCTTGCTGAGTTTGTTATTTGAACCGAAGAGAATGGACTCTGTTTTGCCCATGTGTAATGATAGTTTGTTATCAGCGAGCCATATGCAGATTTTGCCTAGTTCCGTGCTGAGGGTTTTTTCAACCTGCAATTTGTTCTTGTCAGAGACCAGCAGGGCTGAGTCGTCCGCAAACAGGAACAAGTTGCAGTCACAGGCTGACGACATGTCATTTGCATAAATTAGGAAGAGTAGCGGTCCTAGTATGCTTCCTTGTGGAACACCACAGCTCACTGTGAGGGGGGGGGATAGAGTACCGTTTACCTCTACCATCTGTTCTCTCCCCTCCAGGTAGGATTGCATCCAGCTCACTGATAAGCTATCAAAACCAATTGCTTTTAGCTTGTCCATTAGAATGGAGTGATTGACAGTGTCGAAGGCCTTTTGTAGGTCCAGCATGACCATGCCGCAGTATTTGCCCGCGTCCACCTCTTGTTTGATGTGGTCGTTCAAATAGAGGAGGCATGTGTCAGTGGAGTGGGACGTTCTGAAGCCAGATTGGAATTCGTAGATTAGATTTTTTTCCGCCAGGTACTTTTCGACCTGTTCGTAGACTATTTTCTCCATGACTTTCGAGATGGAGGTAAGAATAGAAACAGGGCGGTAGTTGCCTGGGTCTAATTTGCTGCCCTTTTTGTGCAGAGGGGTCACTCTCGCAATTTTGAAGTCCTTGGGGACGTGCCCCTGTTTTATAGAGAGGTTTATTATGTGTGTGATGACTGGGGTGATGGCGGCTGCTGCGTCTCTGAGGAATTTGGAGGGGATGTTGTCATGGCCAGTGGCCTTGTTAGGTTGGAGGGCGCAACATTTTTTGAGTACCTCATCGGTTGTTACCATTTCAAGTTTGAAGTCGTCTTTGTGGACCCCTAGGTTTTTGTAGTATGCTACTATGTGTTCTACCCCATAATGCCCTGAGTGGGAGGGTAGTTTGTTTACCAGTGTTGTGGCTATGTTTGTGAAGAAGATGTTTAAGTAATTGGCTACATCCAGCTTGTCTGTGATGAGCGTGTTGTCCGTCTTTATGTTTATGTTTGAGAATCTGGTTTTAAGTTTTTTACTGCAGCCTAGTTGATTATTGAGTAATTTCCAAAGTTCGCAGGGTTTGTTTTTGTTTTCCTCAGTTTTGTCGTTGATGAAATTTCTTTTTGCGGTTCTGATCATGGTGTTTACGTCATTTCTTAGTCTGTTTCTTTGGATTTTTAGTTCAACCACGTGGGCTTGGAGTTCACTGTTTGAGCTTTTGGAAAGCTTTGTCTGACTTTTATGAAGTTCAGAGCATTTTTTGTCTCTGGTTTTCATAGCGGTCAGTTAAAGGTACACCCCGCGCCGTTCCTCCCTGTTGGATTACAAAACCCTTTTATTTGTTCATGCTCGAGAAGGGGTCATACCGTTTGCGGCCACTACGTTCCCCAGCCACGACAGGGCGCTCCAACGGGGGGTTTGTTATTTTGTGGTGCCGGCTTAGTATAGATAAAGTGCATTTCAAACGTGTGGGCCCATGCAGGTTATATATATATATGCTCCAGGTTACTCACGGGGTTGAACCGTGACGCATATGGTGTTCAGCATCTCCTTGAGACTGTGTTGCCGCTTTAAAAGGGCAAAGGTGATTATCATTTCATTGCTATTGTGTTGCCGTCGAAGGTGATTATTATTCTGGTGCTACTGTCCTGCGGCCGCATGAGGCCAGAGTATTATTGTCTCGCCGCCATAGGCAGGCACGCGGGAAGTGAGTCAGACTTGGGGGTGCGGCGGTCGGAGTCAGAGATAAATAATAATAATAACGTCATATTAAATGCATGCGCGAAGCGCATCATTCGTGATTTTCCATTCATTTGAAAGATCAATATTATACACTACAACAGACAAACTTGAACACCAACATGTGGACAGTTCACACACGAAATGCAGCAGTTTCGTTTCGCACACCGCACAGGATCTGTGTGTGTGTGTGTGTGTGTGTGTGTGTGTGTGTGTGTGTGTGTGTGTGTGTGTGTGTGTGTGTGTGTGTGTGTGTGTGTGTGTGTGTGTGTGTGTGTGTGTGTGTGTGTGTGTGTGTGTGTGTGTGTGTGTGTGTGTGTGTGTGTGTGTGTGTGTGTGTGTGTGCGTGTGTGTGTGTGTGTCACTGACTGTCACAACAACAATCCCCCGCAGGAGCGATAATAAACACACATTACCTATTCCGGAGACGGTAGAACACCGATGGTGGTCTTGCGTTCAGAAGTGGTGGAAATAAACTCCTTCATGACAACATGAATGTCCAGTGAGTCCAGAATATCCTGATGTATATGCAGCAAGTCCAGGTTATTATTATTAAAGA
The DNA here is from genome assembly GCF_963971535.1 of Notolepis coatsorum. Taxonomy (NCBI): domain Eukaryota; kingdom Metazoa; phylum Chordata; class Actinopteri; order Aulopiformes; family Paralepididae; genus Notolepis; species Notolepis coatsorum. The sequence continues at coordinate 139,581,842 of NC_140171.1, forward strand.
AATCAGATATTCGTTTTTGAGACATTTCTTTTCTGAGACACAAGTAAACACACTCTCCACTTCAGTCAGTCCTCCCTCTCTGCAATTCGTTCCCGCATACAACATCGCCGACAGATATATTCCTTTACTGCGAATTGTCCCAAAAACTATTCCAGGCCGCTATTTCTTTTACCAACGGATTTCCAGTTCCGCGTTGACGCTTCCAGGCTTCCAGGCCGCGTCTATTAGAATCCCAACTGGTTCATGCGTCGGCTACACGCTTGCGGCTTCTTCTTTAATAACACTGCATTATCGAGACAGCGCCCCTATGAGGATCTGGCAATGCATTCCAAGAGTAGGGTAAATCTGCAGTGCCGCTCGCTCAGTGACATTGAGTAGCCTCGGTATTACAATGGAATAAAGGCCAAAACAACCTTACAGTTGCAGTTACACTCCCCGCCAGCAGGGGGTGCTGCAGCCCCCACCGCACCCCCCCTTGCCGCGTCCTTGGCCATAGGGCGAAAGTTATCAGTAACATGGTAGGATTATGAGATGTGTTACGTCGTGTCATCATTAACCGTAGAAAGTCTCCGGTGAGGTAACACGGTTATACACTGTACACTGTGGTGTTAAATTACTTAAGTAAAGGGAGAGACTGATAATTGGATTCACTGTGTGTGTGTGTGGTTTAATGGTGCATTACTGTCTAACCTCTTTTAATACCCTGGCTGTATTCCACCAAGCAGAGTAGGTGCTAATTTCAGGTCTCCTACAGAGAAAAGGTATATGGTACTGCTTTGGGGAGAATTATACCAACCACTACTTCCACCGGGTGTGAGGGGGTGTGGGACGTACTAGGGGGAGTGTGGGGGTTTAGGGAGTACTGAGTATTGCCCTTAAGAGGCGGGAAGGACCAGTACGCAAGTCCTAGGTTAGTAAATCCTAAGGCCCTATATGCCGCCCTTGTCAACCTTAAACTTAGTACCCCAACACTGCAGTCGGGGGCCCAGCTGGACTCTGCCGGGTTCCTACTATCCGGTGCCAGTAGAATATCACCCTCACTAAGTAGGGATAATCCACCCTTCTACATATATATATAAAATATATATATTTATAGTGTGTTTCGTGACTTCTGACCTGCCTCGCTCTAACCCCTGTTCTCCTGTGTGTAGGATCACACACCTCCGGCCTGCACCGCCACCCCTGGACATCACCAGCCTGGACTATCCCCGGTACCTCATGGACACACACATCCCTCACCTGTATTCCCTCACTACCTGCCTTGTCATCTGCCGGGTTTATCATTGAATACTAGTGGTGTAACGATGCATCGATGCATCGAAATGCATCGATTCTAATGTGACGATTCAACTGCATCAATTTGAAAATGTTAGAATAGATTATAATCGAAATTAATCTAAAAAAAAAAAGAAAAAAAATTGTATTGTATTGTTTTTATTGGCCTATAGTCCATTCATGCTGAGGGAATCAGTTCTCCCAGCCACATTTGTGTATACATTTTTTGGGGGGGAATTAACTGATAGAAAATGAATCGAATCGAATCGTGGTCAAATGAAGAGATTTCGTGATGCATTGAATTGTTGCCTGAAGAATCATAATCGAATTGAATCGTTGTGAGGTCGCATCATTACACCCCTATTGAATACCCTAAATTGCCTCATTCTCCTGTGCCTTGTGTTCTGCTCTTGGGTTCTATAGAAGCCACCCTAACAGGTTCTCTGTTTAGTGTTTGTCTGCTTGTTTTGTCCCGGTGAGTCCGCTAACAGCAGATCGCTAACCCAAATCTTTGAACGGGTCTGAGTCCGCGGTGCTTCCGGTGAGTCCACTAACTAACAGCAGATCGCTAACGCGAATCTTTGAACGGGTCTGAGTCCGCGGTGCTTCCATTTCAGAATCAGATGAAATATGAATTAAATTAGGATAGAAGCACAATAGAATAATCTTTTTTTAAATAGGCCACAGGGCTGTACAACTGTAAAATAAAAAGGTGGAATAAAATTAAATGGGATATAAACTAAATTAAATAAAAGCACAATAGAATATAGTATATGTTGCACTGTTCATATTTATGACACGGATGTCTAGCTACATATACTTATTATGTATGTTAATAATGTACTTTTGTTGAGTTGGACTGCAGGAACAAAGACGCATGTCTACACATGAACTTGGCGGGGCAGGGAGAGAGTTTATTGCACATGCGCAGAGGTTATATATATACACACATGTATGGATACCCGCAATGGTCAAATGTGAGACTGTACATTACATTATGTTCAACAGTATAGTTATAGTAAATATATATATATGCTTACAACTGTGCAAGATGTGGTCAAGTAATTAGAATAAAAATAACAACAGTGGGATGAGATATATAGCAGGGATATATTGTGTGCAATTGAGCATTTTGTGTGTGTGTACTTACAGTAGCAGGCAGCACTGCAGCAGCCAGCCAGTCAGAGACAGACAGAGGACTCATAGGACCTCAGACTTGTGATGCCTGATTCAGTACAAAGATTCAGATCTTTAACCCGGATGAGTCAAGAACCGCCAAGCACTAATTTAAAAGACAAGATGAATAGGCAGACATGCGTCCAGATCACATCAGCTCAAGTAGAAATACTCAGTAACGTGAACAAAATTGAGTGAAAGGAGTGGTTTACTCTGCCATGTTACACAGCATCCGCGACTTCAGCTTCAGCTGACTGTTGTTTCATTTGCAATTCCAACTTATTCCATTCTCAGGCGCCCTGAGAATTGATTTTCCTGATAGGTTTTTAAATCTGTAGAGCCCCTGGTGTGTTGATTCCATAGATTGTCTTCCATATGGAAAGTGATTCCTCTGGGAGACTGGAGCAGTGTTGTGATTGATTCTGTGAACCATGCACAATTTGATTTGTCTTTGTCGCCTTGGTCTATTGTTTTGGTCTATTGTTGTATTTGTTTGCGGTATCGGGGGTTGGCATTTCCTGATGCTTTTGAGGTGATTGGTGGCTGGGCAGGGTAGCCCATGATGAGTGATGATTCATGATTGTGCATGAAGGTTGCAGTGGGTTTTTCACTGGAATATGAGGTCAGAATATAGACGTACTGGTCTGCTGCTGGTGCCAAGGCTCTGAAGCTCTGAATATTTAAACGAGAAAGAGAGTCATCCATGATGTTGAGGTGACCAAGGATGTGTGCTGTGCGGATAATGAAATTATTACCAAGAGCTATTCAGTTCAGGCAGCAGGGGAGGGAGGAGATTTTGATGGGACTGTTGTTTATTGATGGAGTGGACGACTGCTGTGTTATCTGAGCGGAAGAGGATGGATTTCTGCAACTGGTTTCCCCCCCCCCAAAGAGCCAAATATATTATACTGTATATATTTGTAATATCTTGCTTTAATGGGGGGGGGGGGGGTTAATGCAAGTGAAGGCTGCTATGCCAAGCACAAGTATCCTTGATCACCACTTTGCTCACCTTCGCTGTTAAGACTGCGTTGATTGGCTTAGACGCTATTTCTGTTTAATTCCGCTTTGATTGGATATGTTGTTTATTTAGTTTGATCAATCACTTAAATTGAAGGCACAATTTTATTCATTGCTGTTTAATGTGTCGTTATTGTGCTTTTAGTTTCAGCTGAAGTTGGGTATTTTGGACAATAATAAAAGCATTTTGCGATTCAATGGTCTGTACAATAGTTGACACACAACAGTATCATCAGCATAAACCATTAAATTAGCACCTGACTATATAAGCCTATTAAGTCGAGAGGCATTTCATTGACGAGATGGAAGTTAATAGAGAGAAAGTTTTACGTAGAAGAAATTACATCTATAAGGGACAAGCCAGTGAAAAGTCTGGCTAGGTGGTATAATGAGGAGTTGAATGATGGTGAACAGATAGAGCAACATAGGAAATATGTTGTAGAGGGGAGAGGAAGGTTATAGAAGCCAGGGCTTCCAGGCAAGTTGTAGTTATGGTGTTTGCAGTTTGGTTTATTCCCTAAGTTGATATGGCCATTGTCAATATATGAAGTTCCACTATCAAAGGTAGAAAGGCTTGAGAGATTGGATAATTTGCCTATTAGGAAATGGCTAGAAGTTCCTCTGTGTATTAGTAGTGTCTAGTCTAACAGAGGAGTTTAAGGTGAGAATAGAGTTGTTGCTATCAGGGAGCAAAGATACAGTAGTTAGTCATTTGGTCCCAAATCCAACTAGAGAAAAGGAATGGAACCCAAGACAGGCAGTACAGGAAGCAGAGGCAGCTCTTAGGCATACAGAAGTACCTTTGTAAATTGACCTTTGACTTGAGGGGCCTACAGCTTGTTTGGCGGGGCTTGAGGGGCCTACAGCTTGTTGGGGCGAGGCTTCAGGGCCCTACAGCATGTTGGGCGGGGCTGCAGGGCCCTACAGCTTGTTGGGCAGGGCTTGAGGGGCCTACATCTTGTTGGGCGGGGCTTCAGGGGCATACAGCTTGTTGGGCGGGGCTTGCAGGGCTTACAGCTTGTTGGGCGGGGCTTCAGGGGCCTACAGCTGTGGGCCCCGTTCTGCAGTTCTGCAGATCAAATCAAATCCAATCAAATGTATTTGTAAGGCCCGACAACACACGTTAATGTCCCCATGGGCCGGACACATCTTCTTTAAAGGAACACGCCAACTTTTTGTGAAATTAGCTTATTTGCCATCTATCCTGGAGTTAGACAAGCAGATACATTTTTTTCTCTGTGCATGCATTAAACCTGCAATGAGTCTCCTGGCCATTTTAGTTTTCGTTTTTGATGACTGCATACTTTTTCTGCAAACCAAAACAACATACTTTATACTTATAGCACATGCATGAGCCTGATCTCTTTTGAAAGATAACTTTCTGAAGTTTCTGATTCCAGAAGAAAATGCACTTTTAGTGCTAACGTAATAGAGTTACATAGGTCTGAACTTGAGTTGTAAAAAAAACTTGTTATTCATGTTTTTCTGTAGTAGTTAGTAGTCCAGAGGTAGTATTTACCCAGAAGGTTGTATGGCTTACAGACGGAGCCATAGCCTGAAGCCTTATGTAGTACATATCCAAATTTCATAAAGATCCATTCAGAAATGAGTGATTAGGAGTGATTCTGGTAAACTGTGTACAAAGAAAAACTCAGTTTTCTCATAGACTTCAATTCATTTGGCTTCCTGTTAAAGAATTTAGTTGTTCACCTAGATCCCTGATTCACACATCCCCACATGGGGTATCATTGGAAGCCACCCTCATTGGCTACAATGATCCACAATCATTTTCGAGATCGGATCTAAATAGACAGAACTACTGCAGCCTGAGTCGGGAGTGGTATTTTGCGCAATACCGTGTACTTTGCACAAGCCTCAAATGTAACTCGAGAAACGCTTAACGGATTTTGTCGGATTTTGACGCTATTGACAGGCAACAAATAAGCCTTCAATTCGATCTATATATTGTATTACAAAATATGCACACCCGAGCCACTAGGGGTCGCCAAAGTGCCAGTTGCAAAAAGTCCAAAAAACGTCCCTGATATGGGCTGTCGCATGCTGATTGATTGATTGAAAACTTTATTAACAGATTGCAGAATGGGTACAATACAGTAAAGCTCAATACACACAATTGTTAAGGGGATGCAGACCAGAGAAAGACTTTCGTCTTGTTTACATCAGGATCCCCCATTTTCAATTCATCATAACATATATGTTGAGGGTTTCGGTCAAGGATAGGAGAGGAGACCCCACATGCAGGAAACACGAGCAGAGAGAGAAGAGGCTGAGGCGACGGAATGAAGTGAACAGGCTTTTACTGAGCAGTTGCAAACAAGAATACAAGTTGAACTGTTACAAACAAAAGCGAACTGCAAAACCCGAAAAGAATACTCAGCAGAGCTGGAAAAATATGGACTAAGTAGGAACGGACTCACAGGGAATACTGGTGACAAAGGTGAGTACGTGACCGAACACAACTGTGATAACAATGAGACAATACACTGAAACAAGGCAATGGCGCGACAATGAATGTGAGGAACGGGCAGCTCTATATACTGCCCGTGATTACTAACAAGTGCCAGCTGGTATAAGGCCAGGCAAGGCCAAGACAGGTGAACACAGAATTAGTAAAGAAACTCACATCATAAATTAAAGCATGTGTAAAGGGAATATCTTAAGGAACACATATATAAAAAGAACAACCCTTAAGGAAACATATGTAAAGATGTTTAACACTAAAAGACATGTGAAAAGGGGTGAACCTTAAAGGAACACATGTAAAGTTAAACAATTACAAAAAACATATGTAAAGGGAATTAACCTTTTAAAGGAACACATATATAAAAAGAACAACCCTTAAGGAAACATATGTAAAGATGTTTAACACTATAAAGACATGTGAAAAGGGGTGAACCTTAAAGGAACACATGTAAAGTTAAACACTTACATAAACATATGTAAAGGAGATGAACCTTTAAAAGGAAACATATGTAAAGATAAACCTCTTAAAAACACAAGCTAAAACGCACCACACAACATGAATAGAGAACACAACAAAGCATTAAAGGAATCCAGTAAACCTAGACTCAAATGCCATAGGCATAGACAGTCCAGTATCTGGAGTTGCTGCGTTTGGCCACCAGAGGGCGGCATAAAACCACTGTTCATATTGTTCGGGCATGATCCCTGGCTGGGACCATGACAGTACCCCCCCCCCAAAGGGTCGGCTCCCAGACGACCGGTAAAACCACCCGGGAATGGGCGAGGACCCGGAGAGCCGGGACCGGGAGGCCGCGAAAAGAACCCAGGAGGGGCAAAGCAGCAGGGGACCCGAGGAACAGGACCAGAGGGAAGCCCGGGGAAGGGCAAGCGGGGCACAGGGCCAGGGCGGCCAGAGACGGGGACAAAGGCCCGACGACGGGGGCCGGAAACGTGGACAGAGGCCCGGTGAGGGGGACTGGACACAGGGATGAAGGGCCGGTGAGGAGGACTGGAAACGGGGACGGAGGACCGGTCAGGGGGCCTGGAGCAAAGGGGCGTGGGCGTCAGATCCGGAGCAGGACCCCGGATGAGGGACCCTCCAGGCGCAGAACTCGGGGCCGGACCAGAAGGGCCGGAGCGGAGGCGCGCAGACGACAACCCCGGAGCAGGACCCCGGACGGGGACCACTCCACGTGCAGACCTCGGGACCGGGTGCAGAACCCTGGACGGGGGTCTCTGCGGATGAAGACCACGGCGAAGACCACGGCGAAGACCACGGCGTAGGGCTGGACCAGATGAAGAGCCGGGACCAGACGAGGAGCCGGGGCCAGTCGGAGAGCCGGAATCAGTCGAGGAGCCGGAATCAGTCGAGGAGCCGGAACCAGATGAGGAGCCGGGACCAGACGAGGAGCCGGGACCAGACGAGGAGCCGGGGCCCGTCGAGGAGGCCGGGTCAGGCGTGGGAGCCGGACCGGGCATAGCACCTGGGGCTAAGCTAACAGGGGCTAGGCTGGCAGTAGAGGCTGGGTTAGCTGAAGAAGCCCTGCTAACTGTGAGGGCTTTACTAGCCTTTCTAGACTTGCTAGCAGTAGCAGGGGGAGCTAAGCCTTTACTAAGGGCCGGAACCACACTGAGTCTCCTAACTGAGGAAGCCAAAGGTTTAGCTGTAGGGCCTGTAGAACTAGCAGTGGCTAACCTAGCAGGGGATGCTAAGGAAGTAGCTGACACGGCTATATTGGCTACAGGGGCTACAGGGGCTAGCAGGGAGAGCGGAGGTGCTAGCTTTAAGTGCTAAGTTGCTAGCTGAAGAGGCTAAACTAGCAGACAGGGCTGGACTAGTTGAGAAAGCCTGGCTAGCTGAAGAGGCTAAACTAGCAGACAGGGCTGGACTAGTTGAAAAAGCCTGGCTAGTTGAAGAGGCTAAACTAGCAGACAGGGCTGGACTAGTTGAGAAAGCCTGGCTAGCTGAAGAGGCTAAACTAGCAGACAGGGCTGGACTAGTTGAGAAAGCCTGGCTAGCTGAAGAGGCTAAACTAGCAGACAAGGCTGGGCTAGTTGAGAAAGCCTGGCTAGCTGAAGGACCTTTGCTAGCCTCCCTAGACTTACTAGCAGTAGCAGAAGGAGCTAAGCTAGAGATACAGACTGAGCCCACAGTGAATCTCCAGAAGAAACCATTGACTTGGTTGTGGGGGCAGAGGTTCTGCTAGCTGTGTTAGCTACGGTAGCTATGCTAGCGGCTATGCTAGTAGCCTGGACTGTGTTAACAGAGCTGGGGTTAGCAGTACTAGCTGGGGAAGCTAGGCTAACGGCTATGCTAGTAGCCTGGACTGTGTTAACAGAGCTGGGGTTAGCAGTACTAGCTGGGGAAGCTAAGCTAACGGCTGTGCTAACAGCCTGGACAGTGTTAACAGGGCGAGAGTTAGCAGTACTAGCTGGGGAAGCTAGGCTAACGGCTGGGCTAACAGCCTGGGCAGTGTTAACAGGGCAAGAGTTAGCAGTACTAGCTGGGGAAGCTAGCCTAACGGCTGGGCTAACAGCCTGGGCAGTGTTAACAGGGTGAGAGTTAGCAGTACTAGCTGGGGAAGCTAGGCTAACGGCTGGGCTAACAGCCTGGGCAGTGTTAACAGGGCGAGAGTTAGCAGTACTAGCTAGGGAAGCTAGGCTAACGGCTGGGCTAACAGCCTGGGCAGTGTTAACAGAGCGAGATTTAGCAGTACTAGCTGGGGAAGCTAGGCTAACGGCTGGGCTAACAGCCTGGACAGTGTTAACAGAGCGAGAGTTAGCAGTACTAGCTGGGGAAGCTAGGCTAACGGCTGGGCTAACAGCCTGGACAGTGTTAACAGAGTGAGAGTTAGCAGTACTAGCTGGGGAAGGTAGGCTAACGGCTGGGCTAACAGCCTGGACCGTATCAACGGCGAGAGGACTCTGTGTACCTGCGGATGACGGCATGCTGGTAACCGGAGCTTCGAGAGCAAAGGACAGAAGCTCCCGAATGAGCCAACGGATCACACGGCTGTGTGCTTCCAGCTGGAGCGCCTGCTCCGTGCTGTGTTCACCAACCGAGGTGAGCAGCGTGTACATAGTCCATCTCTCCTCTGAGGCAGTGGCGGCTCGTGGATGCTTCGCCACTAGGGGCGCTATACCAAACATTTTTGCAAACATGTACAGTACCACGCAACCGACTCATGGCAAGACGTGAGCGATTCGACTCACGCTCACGGCAATGAATCGGCTCTTATGAACGAGTCGCTCAGCTGTTACTACAACAACACACAACCAGTCAAATAAAGTATAGTCTAATTCACAACTTGAAACACAATATATAAATAGAAAAGTTAGAAACAAAACTCGCTCCGTCTCCAAACACGCAGATCTCTCCCTCTCTCCTTCTCTCTCACACACACAGCGCGACGTGGAATCGATTCGTTACACAATCAGACCTATTATATACCAAGAATAACTTCAGTATGAGTACAGGGCTGTACACATATTTTGCATATTGTTAAACGAGCCAAGGCTAGCTATTAAACTATCGATATGAATCGAAAATCTGGGACCCTGATGTAAACAAGACAAACGTCTTTCTCTGGTCTGCATCCCCTTAACAATTGTGTGTATTGAGCCGTACTGTATTGTACCCATTCTGCAATCTGTTAATAAAGTTCTCATTCATTCATTCATTCAAACATAGACGATATTGAACAAGCCATAATCCACGTATTTTCAATCCAAAAGCGAGAGAGAGAGAGACTCACTGTTTAGTTGACACGTCCAGGGCAGGAGGGCTTGCCTTGATAAAGTAGTGTATAATCCACTGTTGATGTATTCCAGACCACTGTCCACTGTGTCCAGACTGCATCCGCCATATAGCTTGTTAGCCAAGTGTTAGCTTGTTAGCAGAAGCACCACACAACACAAGTACTTCATTCCTTTGTCCATTTCCGCTCGAACAGACTGCAAACTACCTGGCGTTCTATCGCCATGCTCTAAGACAAACTCTAACCTTAACCAACTTTGAAAGAGTGCCTAAGCTTAACAGTCTAAAGAACTTGCAGTCACGGCACGCTCTGCTGCCTGCATCTCACAACAACACAACAACACAACTATCTCTCACCAATGGACCAACCTAGGAATAAGCTAGAATTGGAACATTAGAAATTGGATTCGGCCAATCAGAGATCGTCTCTGTGAAATTGCGGCTACAGAAATTCTTGACGCTACTGGCTAGACCGCTTCAAATCGCGCCCGGATTCCAACATAATAGTCATATTTCAACGCACAACGCGTTATGCACTGATTGGCTGTGACGGATACAGCGATCAAACTGTGACGCGCACTCAGAGCGCTATCGCGTCTAGCCCGGGCCGAGAAATACGAAAAAATAAAAAAAATAAAAAAACGTAACTTCCTGCTCAGGAAAACGAGTGTTTTTTTATTTTAGATAATAACGTTATATTGTGCATTGGAAATACAAACATACTTAAAATGAGTAAATATTATTCATTTTAAACATGTTTATATTATTTATAGGGCTATAAAACAAAAAACTAAAAAGTTTTATTTTCTTCTTCTCTGATTTAACAGCAGGTGGGGCGGCGCCCGTGCGCCCCTAGTGGCAGAGCCGCCACTGCTCTGAGGACGAGGAGAGAAAATCTCCCTTGAAGAATCTCTCCATCGAGAGGAGCGCGTCGCTAGCTCTTGCTGTCTTCGTGCGTGCTGGGATCAGGAATGGTTGCGCCATTCTGTGAGGGTTTTGGTCAGGGATAGGAGAGGAGACCCCACATGCAGGAAACACGAGCAGAGAGAGAAGAGGCTGAGGCGACGGAATGAAGTGAACAGGCTTTTACTGAGCAGTTGCAAACAAGAATACAAGTTGAACTGTTACAAACAAAAGCAAACTGCAAAACCCGAAAAGAATACTCAGCGGAGCAGGAAAAATATGGACTAAGTAGGAACGGACTCACTGGGAATACTGGTGACAAAGGTGAGTACGTGACCGAACACAACTGTGATAACAATGAGACAATACACTGAAACAAGGCAATGGCGCGACAATGAATGTGAGGAACGGGCAGCTCTATATACTGCCCGTGACAGCGCACTCCTCCCTGTCTGACAATATACGACGCTGACGTCGTGTTGTCCGTCCTGACCAAAACATGCCTGCCCACCACAAGGTGGCCGAGCCGTTTGAGGACCAGAAGGACAGCCTTCAATTCCAACACATTGAATGTAGCACAGACCGGGCAGCATGGTCTTGCCAGCTGCCCTCTACTGCTTTGGCCGGACATGTCCCTCCCCATCCCATGAGGGAGGCGTCGGTGAAGACTGTGACGTGTGACAACCTGCTGCCCACGGGGACCCCGCTGGTGAGGGCACTAGTCCCTCCCCAGAGGACGAGGTCCCCCAGTACTGACATGGGAACCTTCAGCCGCTTCCACATGTCTCTCACCGGGCCATTTCCATACTGGAAAAAACCACCTCTGTATCCTCCTCATGAAGAGGAGGCCAAGAGGGACCACAGCAGCAGGCACATCACGGACAGCACCGTAACCGTCCTAGGACGGAACCTCCCGAGGGCGCCGAGAACCAACCACTCGCCGCCGCTCTGAGAGGGATGCCCATATAGACCTTGAGCTTAGAAAAAGCCCAAGTACTCCACCCGTTGACTGGGAAGAGGAGTACTCTACTTCCAGTCTACAGCAAAACCCAGGCTGGTGAGACACCACCTGCCTGGTATGAGACCTGGCGATCTACCCTGACCTGCCAAGGACCAGAACGCCGTCCAGGGTAGAATACAATTCGTAACCCCCGACGACGCAGAGGCCCCAGCGCGGTCACCACGCACTTGGTGAAGATGCGGGGAGCCAGAGAGTAGCCGAACGGCATCCTCTGGTACCCGTACGCTAAGCCCTGCAAAGGAAGCGTAGGTAAGCCCTAGGATGGAAGATCGGGATGCGAATACGCATCCTACAGGTCTATGGAGGTGAACCAGTCCCCCACCTGACAGCGTCTAACAGGTGGGAGACGGTCAACATTCTGAACCTTCCATGGGACAGGTCCAGTATGGGTCTGATACCCCCCCCCCGATTTCTCGAGAGAATACCGGGAGGAAACGCCACACATCGTGTCCACCTTTGGGACCACGACGATGGCTTGCTTCGCCAACAGAGATTGGATCTCGTCGGCCAGCGCTGTCACCGCTGTTGACCCTGACAATAGGGTCTGTACCAAACCTGAAAACGGAGGGTGGGGTTGTGCAAACTGCAACACAAGTCCTTGCCTCAGCGTTCTCCCCATCCACCTCGACATATGGCACTGCTGTAGCCATATGCGTGATAATCCCAAAGCGCACCCGCCGCCACTTGGCGCTGGTCCGCCAGGAACCATAGATAGGCGGCCCGGTCGCGTGTATCCTTTCCGCAACGGACTTCGGTTTCCGGGTTCCTCTGATTGGCCCCCACGTGACCCGCCCCCTTATCCACCACTGCTGCCGCTGCCGCTCTAGCGGCAGAGGTCCCTGCCTTCCTCAATTTATACGCATGGAAGTATCGCGATTTACCCGCTGGCTACAACAACACACAGTGACTGCATGTAGTCACTGTGTGTTGATGTTGTAGCCACCTCCTCAGAGGCAGGAATACTAAGCTCCCCCTTAAGCTCCGCGAGAGAGGAGAGAGGCTGAAAACCCGCAGTTCTTGCCCGACTGATGGACAAACCAATAAAATATCACATTGCCGGCTGTCTCTGGCTTGCTCCAGCGGACACCAGAGCTCAGCCAGCGGCGAGAATATGCTGCTCCAGCGGACACCAGAGCTCAGCCAGCGGCGAGAATATGCTCAGCCATGCCGCTCACGGCAGCATATTCTCGCCGCTGGCTGAGCTCTGGTGTCCGTTGGAGCAAGCCAGAGACAGCCGGCGATGCGATATTTTATTGGTTTGTCATGACAAACCAATTACATAATCCAACATATGTGTAAAGGCACAACATATTCCAGTTAACGGTATCTTTTTTTAATTATTCGTTACGGCGCAATCAATACTTCCATGCATTCGGGACCTCCATGTTTTGGGGGTATTCATCAGACAAATCGGATCCGGGGATGCGGCTCCCATCAGTCGGGCAAGAACTGCGGGTTTTCAGCCTCTCTCCTCTCTCGCGGAGCTTAAGGGGGAGCTTAGTATTCCTGCTTCTGAGGAGGTGGCTACAACATCAACACACAGTGACTACATTCAGTCACTGTGTGTTGTTGTAGCCAGCGGGTAAATCGCGATTTTTTTATTTGTTTGTCATGACAAACCAATTACATAATCCAACATATGTGTAAAGGCACAACATATTCCAGTTCTATTTCATTATGGCTGCCGCTCAGCGTCATCTGCACGCACTTCACTTCGTGCACGAGCACTGAATAAAAAATTCCACAATGTACCTTTACATCCCAACATTCGTCTGGCCACACCCCTATCCGCTTACCTTCATAAGCAGGTGTGTGCTCACCTACTCGCCTCCTTCTTCACTTTCACCACAAGGAAGTGCCTTCGGTAGATCCCACACTTGACGAGGTTGTTAGCTGAAGAAAGTTGAGACGTGTTTACATTTTTTCTTGCTTTTTTCTTCTCTCATATATTTCGAAAGAAAAAAGCGAAGTCATAATGTCTACTTCAGAGGGTCGCGCTCGCAACGCTACTCTTCACCAGCGGTTCTCCATCGCCGCCTCTGTCGTGCGTCTTGGAGCGGGGTTGAGGCCTCTCTCGTGGTCGGCAGCCACGCCCGGTAGGCGTCCGATGGGTAGTTTGCCTCTCCAAGGAGCTGGTGCACCAGTGCCGTCTCCTGTGCGATGGCCTGGTTCCGGCTCTGGTTCCTCTGCTTCCGGGGAATCGTCCGCTGTCGGGCGGCCGGCTCCTTTGGTTGCGGGGGATTTGAGACGCAAACTTTTTGCGTCAGCTTGCTCCCGTCGCAAGATGGTGGCTTGCAGACGCGAACGGCCTGGTTTTGGTGAGTTGCTGGAGCCAGATGAGGATGCGTCGGTCTCTACATGCCCGATGGAGACAGAGGACTACATGATAGAGGCGGACAGGTTCTTGTTTGAAGGCCCGGTGGAGACATGTCCCCTGCCTGTCCAGGTAACACTGGAGGGGGGTGAGATGTCTCCTTGGGGTTCCTCGTCCGCAGATGTTGGGTTAGAACCTCCGACTCGGCGGCGGGATGCCCTGCTATCAACCACATCAGAATGTGGCTCCTTGACCAGTAGTCTGCTGTATGTGAGGGACGCAGGCTCGGAGGAGGAAAGTATGCAGGGGGAACTGCGTGCTTTGTTTCCCGAGCTCATGGCGGCGGCGGCAGTCGCAAACGGCGTGCCGCTGCCGCAGCCACTGCCTGTTCCTGTCCCTGATGATCTCATAGGTCATCTATGGCAACGTCGCCCGGTGAGAGGGGTGGACGTTGTCTACCCATTTTCCCCCTCAATGGCGGCCTATGTCCGTCAGGGCCAGGTGGTCTCCCACATCATGGGCCTTACTCCCGCCTACGTGCAAGTCACACGGGTGGCGGGTTTGGTAGACGGCATGAAGGAGGGCGTGCCACGGCTTGATAGGCCGATGGCGGCGCTCCTTTGTCCTGAGGTGGTGTGGGAGCCGTTACGGAAGCCGGTTCCCCAAGGGAAATCGGCGAGGCGGTTGGCATTTTGGAGCGACCAGTCATTTATCTCCGGAACACAATCTCTAGCTGCCACTTCTAACATCGCGCAGCTGGCGAGATTCATGTCCGGGATATTTACGGGCGGCACGGAGCTGACTGATTTACAGCATGATCAGCTCGCCCAGTCGGCAGGAGCCATCCTGCATCTGATTCAGCCGCAGGCTATAGCCGCTGGGAAAGTGCGCGCCCTGGCCACTCTGACCCAGCGCCACCTTTGGCTGGAGCAGGAGCGTGTGCCGGAGAAGAAGAGGACTCCCCTTCTGACGGCACCCCTCTCTGAGGCTTGACTATTCGGGTCGGCACTGCAGCTGATGACCTCAACCTGCAGGGAGATGCAGGAGGAGCGCTCCGTGCTCCAGCCTCATTTCCCCCCGCCCGATGTTGCCGGTGGAGTCAGACGGCCGCCGCGTCGTCGAGGTTCCTCCGCCGTGGCCGCCGCTGCTACCACCGCCACTGCTGGACCTTCAGCGAAGAAGGCCAGGAGGAGAGAGGGCGCCTCCGCCACTGCAGCCGGCCCATCTACGCCCGGAGGTGACGGTAGGGATCATCGAGACCAGCCGCCGATCGTTTACCGTCCCTCCGGGGCTCCACGGGTTGGGAAGCCCCGAGCGGCTCGTGGCAGGCGTCGCTAAGACTTCAGTGACTTTTTCCCTCTGTGGTCCCCCCCTTCCCGGCCCCTCTATGATTTTTTGTTGAAAAATAAAGAGTCCCTCCTAAAGGGGGACTGTATTTTTTGTTAACAAACTGTGTGTTTATTCACCAAACATATGATGGGGATGCATTGTGTGACTCTTTCGCTAGTATGGGTTTGATAGGAGGGCTAGACGTTATTTTCATGTTAGAGCTTAAGCAAGGCCTGCAGCCTACACTCGGTTGAAAAAGGTTTTTTTCTGCCTCGACTTGAATCTCCACATAACAGTAGAGGTTAGTTGTGTGCTCTGTTGCTTAAACAGTGATATTGAGGTGCAACACTATTGTGTTGGTTTGCAGTAATGCTCGTATGAAAACGTACCGCGGCTCAGCCGCTCTCTCTCTCTATCAGATTTTCTGTGTTTTACAACATAGATACGGGTGTCGGGTTCACACACACACAACTTGGTCTTGCTATAAACCCTGTTCACAGATGTGTCTGTGGTTAGCGTGCAGTGATTTAGCTTGCACTATTCATTAGCATTGCTACTGAAGGTATCATATGGCTATTGTTGTTGTCGTATGCAAGGGTTGGGCTTGTGAGGGGGTACCGGATAAACCCCTCCTTCCCTCTTCTGATTGGTCGGGGGGTTATTGGAATCTCTTTTCATTCGATCAGGGCCAAGCTGTTAGGCGGCTTGGCAAGGAGGGGGGGGGGGGAAGGGTTTCCCAGACTCCGCACCTATCATGGGCGGTTGAGTCTTGGGTTTCCCGCCGTCATAGCAAACGTCACTAGGCACGTTTCTATTGGACGACGGCTTCCGTGAGTTTAGACCCGTATGTAGGGTCTGTTGTTGTCAAGTTGTCGGGGCAGAGCGTAGGAACTTACTGTTCTACTACGCTCGATATACGTGTAACTTGAGTCGGTTGGTCACATGACTCAATGTTACCGTGACTTTTCAATCTATGGCTCACGTGGGAAGTCTCGCTGAGGAGTTCCGTCTCTCCTCTGTAGTGAGGGTGGTGGGATGTGAAAATGTAAAAAAAAATTACCCTCGGCTGCGTCACGTGGGATTCATGTCAGTCGGTGTTTCTTTCTTTTTTTATAAAAAAGAGTGGAGAATATGAAGCACGACAACCTTCTTGTCGTTCTCCCAGGCGCCTTGAAGGATCAATGTGGGGTCTGGTTAGACTGTCTGTTGATATGTTTTGGGTCCCGACGCATACATAGTGCTGGCTCGGGGTGTTTCTGTTAAGAATCATGCAGGAGGCTAGTACGCCTTGGTTGCTTGTTATTAAAACAGTGTTTTTATAGGGCAACTGGGATGGGGTTTTTTTCCTCTTCCGAGAGCCTGTTACTGGGTCTCGACGGATTCTCGTTCATATCTGGGGGATGTTAACGGAATAGATCAGAACATAGGTAGAGGGGTCTCACGCCCTTGGGGTGGGCCACTGAGCGCGGTATAAATAGGACCGTCTGGCTTCCTCTTTTCATGTTTTAGATCAACACGCATTCCTGCCCCCTCTCCTGGGCCCTCATTCATCAACGTGCCGTGGAAAATGTTCTATTTCCACACGTAAGCACAGAATTTAGAATCAGTGCACGCACAGAAATATTGGGATTCATCAACCGTGCGTACACAGGTCCTATGCTCCTCCGTGTTGATGAATACCACTTTGTTCTACCGTCAATGCTCGTGCATGATTATCCATATATGGTCATGAAAGTGATGAATCACCCCCCATGGGATGTGAAATAATGGACTGACCCGAGCGGAACTCTGAGAAACTTCACGGAGATTGTTCACTGCTGTCGAACCAAGAAGACACAACGCGTGTTATGGGATAAATAAAAGGCGGACTTGTAAACGGTGATGTCAGATATCAACGGTTCCCTAAGACCATTGCTGCAATTCTGCCTGGACAGCTCAAAATACTAATAAAGACCGTTCGTTGACCACTGTTTGGCGTTGGTTGTGTGTCATTATAACCGTGCTGTAATATGAATGCCTTTATTAGTTGTGTTCGATTGGCTATATGATTTTTAGAGGCATCTATTTTGTTGTCGGTATTACCGACAACAAAATAGATGCCTCTAAGAATCATATACTATTAGGTAGCCTATATGGATTACATATAATAGCAGCCATAGCCTACATTATGCAACAGTAACTTGCGCATACCAGTGTATGCGACGGACCAGTGTATACCTTATATCATATCATATTCATATAATAGTTTACTCTATCAGCATACCAGCATGTAATATGTTCTTTGTTAGAACTCAACTCGTTATTATTTTGCACATAGATTGCAGAAATACGGGAACGTTTTGATTTACATTAAAAGGCTTTGACATTGTAAAACTAAATACGTGGAATTCTGTAAGCATAATACAAGTCATATCACCCACACGATATGCTCTGTGTCCAGAGCATGTATGCTTTTCATTCATTTAAGACACATTATTGCAAGGGTTTTGTAATACACATACACCCTGGTGTCATTGCAATGCGTTTTTTTATTCTTTCTTATACAGTAAAAAGGGGGAAGAACACTATATCGTGGGTGTTCATATGACTTGTATTCTGCTTACAGCTTCGAAATTCCACTTTTTTCGTTTAACGTAAAGCCTTTTAAATATAATCAAAACGTTCCCGTGTTTCTGCGGTCTGTGCGCAAAATAATAACGAGTTGAGCTACGCGGAGCGCAGTCAGTCAGTACACCCCGTATATTCCGATAACGCTATATAAACCTTGCTGCATTCATTCTGAGAGAAAGATCTATTATTCCAAATACTATTTATAGGGTTTTGACCATAATTACACTACTGTTGCTATTTTACAATGAACTATAATGAATTACGGTTCATACAGAACATGCCAGTGTTGAAACTAATGCACAGAAGCTCATTTCCTTGTTGTAATAATATATTCTACCACTGGGCGTCAGCTAAGTGTGCTCCGAGCTGTGCGTAGACATAAGCACGGAGTCAAGTTCAAGTTGAAATTGATGAATCCCACTCTTTGCTTAGAAATGGTCGTACGCACAGGTTAAGCACAAATCTGTGCGTAAGACACGTTGATGAATGAGGGCCCTGGAGTGGGCATGTCGGCGTGGTTAGGGCACGGGACTGGTTCTGGTCATGCTGGTCCAGGTCAGTTAACCCGTTGTCCGCCGGGGATGCAGATCTGCTGTTCTGGTACCCTGAGGGACTTGTGCTTTTTTCAGGGGGAAAAATGCCGGGTCGGCCCGGGTGTCACAGGGTTAGGCGTTATGGAGACCCTTTGTTGGGTACACTTTGTACCTGGCACTATTATAAGGGGCTGGTTCTCCTTTCTTTCGCTCCTCTCTCATGCATGGCGAAGAGGGGGCTGTTGGGGTGGTCTTCTGGACCTCCTCTGGTAACCCTGTGTGCTTCCCGAGCCGCCGGGCCCGGTCCGAAGTAATGTTTCGTTGTAACCGTAGGCCTGGGATAACCCTTTTTTGGAAACTGAAACACTTGTACTGTGGTATAGCTGGTGTATACCCGCAGGTGTGTTTTGGAGTTTTTCTTGAGGGGTTATAGGAACAGCCACCGTCTGTGTACCGAGAGGGTGGTTGATTCCCTGGTGTGTTGGAGCAGAGTCAACTCCCGGGTTACCCGGTTGAGTGTGCCCGTGCACGTTCATGACGTCTGCCAATCGTGTCAGCCTTCTCTGCCTCGACCCCTCTGGGTGGGTTTTTTTTGATGGAGGCTTTGTCATGGTGCTCAACAACGCCAGCATACGCCCCTTCCGCCGGGGGGGGCTGTTTTCAGTTGACCCCTTTGGCGCCTGTCTCGTCCGCAGTGCTCCAGGCTCGGGTCTACAGCCTGCTGCCTGGTTTCCCCGGTGCGCTGCCTGCTTCCGTTGGTTAACCTTTTTTGAGTGCTTTATGGCCATGCTGACTGCCTGTGTTGCAGGGTCAGTGTGCCAGGTGGTGTACTATTGGGGGGAAAGGGCCCGCTCTTGGAGGGGCCCTATCCGAATACGCTGGCGATGTGGGGGGCGGTGTCACTAAGTGACTGCCTGGTGGGGTCTTGATGCCTGGCGTCATTGACCTCTCCTGGCCCCCCTTTTTTCCAGGGGATCCATTCCCTTCAGTGGGTCTGGGTCTTCCTTCGCGCTCCGCTGCTACGGCCTTGCCACGGGGTTGAGTTTGCTCTTGACACCGTGATTTTGGGGGCAGTAACAAGGGTTGTTCCTTCCGTTCGTTCCCTGGTGGCATGCGGGTTGTGCGTAGTCGTGGGGTCAAGCCACGATCTGCTCACCCTGTGCGTTGAGTTGCTTGAGTTCCTCTTCGCACGGTCGGATCCGTCTCCCTCCCATCCTCCAATAGGGAGGGTATCCTCCATTAGGGAGGGTCGGGGGGCTCGGTCCTCCCCGGTCTGATGGTTGTGGGGGGCCTCAGTGGGGTACATTTGTCGAGCTTCAGGCTCCCGCTCAGCTCCTGTAGTGCAGATGACGCTGAGTGGCAGCCATAATGAAATAGAACGTAAGGTTATGTATATAACCAAGTTCTATGAATTATGGTGACGCTCAGCGTCAGGACGCCACTGCGGCCCTTGATCTCACCTTGTGGTGAAAGTTTGGGAAGGAGGCGAGTAGGTGACCACACACCTGCTTATGAAGGTAAGCGGATAGGGGTGTGGCCAGACGAATGTTGGGATGTAAAGGTACATTGTCAAAACATTGTCAAAACCTGAGCTGACTTCACTGTGTTCTTGCTGAGTAATGTAAGTTAGTACTCAATCCATTGTATATTTTGATAATTGTTTGTTGTTAATCAATCAGGCTCTGTGCAACCCCATTGGGTTTGACTTGAGCAGCCTGTGGTAATTAGTCCAATCAGTCAGAGGCAAAGCTTGTTTAAATACATTTGCCTGTGCACACATTTCTCTAAAACCTGAGCTGACTTCACTGTGTTCTTGCTGAGTAATGTAAGTTAGTACTCAATCCATTGTATATTTTGATAATTGTTTGTTGTTAATCAATCAGGCTCTGTGCAACCCCATTGGGTTTGACTTGAGCAGCCTGTGGTAATTAGTCCAATCAGTCAGAGGCAAAGCTTGTTTAAATACATTTGCCTGTGCACACATTTCTCTAAAACCTGAGCTGACTTCACTGTGTTCTTGCTGAGTAATGTAAGTTAGTACTCAATCCATTGTATATTTTGATAATTGTTTGTTGTTAATCAATCAGGCTCTGTGCAACCCCATTGGGTTTGACTTGAGCAGCCTGTGGTAATTAGTCCAATCAGTCAGAGGCAAAGCTTGTTTAAATACATTTGCCTGTGCACACATTTCTCTAAAACCTGAGCTGACTTCACTGTGTTCTTGCTGAGTAATGTAAGTTAGTACTCAATCCATTGTATATTTTGATAATTGTTTGTTGTTAATCAATCAGGCTCTGTGCAACCCCATTGGGTTTGACTTGAGCAGCCTGTGGTAATTAGTCCAATTCAGTCAGAGGCAAAGCTTGTTTAAATACATTTGCCTGTGCACACATTTCTCTAAAACCTGAGCTGACTTCACTGTGTTCTTGCTGAGTAATGTAAGTTAGTACTCAATCCATTGTATATTTTGATAATTGTTTGTTGTTAATCAATCAGGCTCTGTGCAACCCCATTGGGTTTGACTTGAGCAGCCTGTGGTAATTAGTCCAATCAGTCAGAGGCAAAGCTTGTTTAAATACATTTGCCTGTGCACACATTTCTCTAAAACCTGAGCTGACTTCACTGTGTTCTTGCTGAGTAATGTAAGTTAGTACTCAATCCATTGTATATTTTGATAATTGTTTGTTGTTAATCAATCAGGCTCTGTGCAACCCCATTGGGTTTGACTTGAGCAGCCTGTGGTAATTAGTCCAATCAGTCAGAGACTAGCCCCCTACAGGTGTGGGACAATATTCAATAGGGATTTAAGTGTAGTCTATCCAAGCGCCAGCAGAGCGCCGGCGACCGACTAAGACAGACAAAGACTTGGAGTTTTCCTGCTGGAGTTATCCGAGGAGGCAACCGAGTGCACTAGAGTATCTACTGCCCCTCACCTGCCCTCCTCTAGCAGGCCACTCCTTTGTACCTGCATTGCGACCCCCTCTGCGTGCCCCCCTGTCTTCGGAGGTCTCGTAGTGGTGACCGGAGTGCCGGATGTCCCGCGATGATGTCGGGAGTTCGCGACCCTCTCTGCGCCACCCCCCTTCCCCCTGTCTCCGGCTGTCCCTGAGCAACGACCGGAGTGTTGAATGTCCCGTGACTAAGACGGGGAGGACGTGACCCTCTTGCGCCGCCCCTGTGCCTCAAATAGATCCGCTATCAACTCTATCTTTAATCTTTCAAAATGTTCAGTTGCTATCGCTATTAGCTCTATCTTTAATTTTTCAAAATGTACAGTTGCTATTGCATGCACTCATCTGTGTCTCACCACACACATGAGTGCATGCTTACCAACTGTCCGTCTGCAACACTACTATCACCGACATCTAAGAAGGGAGATCCCCCCTTGAACGGCCCTTCTAAGGTTTCTCTCCTCCACATTGCCTGTGGAGCTTTTTTTTCCCTATTGTTAGGTTTTAGTGAGTTTTTCCTTACCTTCGCGTGGGGTATGTCTGGGAGTGCTTGCATTCTTTCATTTATTTGCATTCATCTAAAAAATGTTTGGACCCTATGGTGTTCTTGTTCTGTTCTTGACTTATTGTTATGTTGTCTTCTTGACTTGTTTAAAGAAGACCTGTACGGCCCATGGGGACATTAACGTGTGTTGTCGGGCCCTATAAATAAATTTGATTTGATTGTGAAATTTTTTATTCAGTGCTCGTGCACGAAGTGAAGTGCGTGCAGATGACGCTGAGCGTCACCATAATTCATAGAACTTGGTTATATACATAACCTTACGTTAACGGTATCTTTTTTTAATTATTCGTTACGGCGTAGTCAATACTTCCATGCGTATAAATTGAGGAAGGCAGCAGCGGTGGATAAGGGGGTGGGTCACGTGGGGGTCGCGGCCAATCAGAGGAACCCGGAAACCGAAGTCCGTTGCGGAAAGGATACACGCGGCCCAGTCCCAACAGTGGAAGTTTCTCTATGACAACACGTGAAACACAAATTCACTCATAATTCATAATTATTATTAATTTACATATACCTATATATATATATTTTTTTTTTTTTATTATTATTATTTTTTTTTATTATAAATGTTTTCCTCTGTAAAAAATGCCAGTGAGTTTTTTTTTCTTCAAAAATGGACAAAATTGACAGCTCTGAGCAGGCCTGCACTGCAGTAATGCCTGCAGTAATTATTCGTGCAGAATAACTGCACAGGTTGACCCAGGGTTAAATAAATAATAGCCAATCAAAATAGGCTATTAATGTCATCTAAGCACGGTCTGTGCATTTAAACTCTTGCCATTGAATGGAGGATTTAATGATTGACAGCCCTTGACATCCGAATATGCGGAGGTTGAATGATTGGCAGCCTTGCAAATCCAATCAGAGTATGGCTCCTACGACTGCAGCTCTGTAGCTACACGGCTGTTTCTCCCCTCGCGGGATTGATTGATTGATTGATTGAAAACTTTATTAACAGAGCACTGAGAGCAGCCACGTTCGAAACCTCTATATTAGTGTATCTAACATTTAGCACTTTAATAGCGGGACATTTACTGAGGACCAGCACAACACACATGTGGATATTATGATTTAACAAGTCTATTTGTCCAGGAGGATGACAACATTATTGCAGGTACTGTAAGCATAAGCAGGCAGCCTAGCAGTTTCTAGCTTGGATGCTAATAACTACTAACGTTATCACGCTAGCTTGGATGTAATGTATCACGTTGGCTGCTGGCTGCTAATGCAGCCTGCGGATAATATTTGCATGTGCACGGTGTTAGTGATGCTGGCTAAATGAATGAACGTTTGGTCTGAATGTTTGCCACTAGCTTGTGGCTAGGCTAACGCACTTCGCTGAAGGTGCACAGCTGAGCTAGTGTCTTTGTGGCTTTCCCGGTTTGTCACGGTGAGATTCATGTGGGGAACTTTGGTGTGTGTGTGCAGCTCTGATGAATGAGAACTGCTGTCGTGCCGTTGTGTGGGTTTGTGTCTGAAACGACCGGTGGCTTGTGTGTGTTGCGTGAGATGCAGAAGTAAACATTGCCAGGTATTCTGGTTAATGTAGTCATTGTAGTTCTCCCTCGCTTTCACCCACAGTTAACACTTTGAGCGCCACTCACGGCTAATCTTGGGTTTACGATTGTGACGTTGAAAGCCACGTCACGGCTTTTCTCTGAACTTTTTTTATTTATTTTTTTAGCGATCTGAAATCATATTGCATCACGCGAGCCTACCATTGGAGATCCAGGGGCCGCCGGCGATCAGATGTGAAAAAAGCGCCCCCTATCGTCTCCCAGATGGTAAATCACCCTTTTGGAATGGACTCAATGAAAATGGATGGGGGAAAAAAATATTCCAGTCCACATTCTCCAGTCCACTGATGCAGCCGGAGTTACCAGAGTTCATTCTGGAGCCTCTGAGCCGCGGCGAGCATGGGTTATACTGTACACACAGGGCCGCCTGGGAGAAATGCGAGGCCCTGTGCGAGATTTAACGCGAGCCCCCCCCCCCCCCCCCCCCCCCCCAAAAGGTAAAAAAAAAAAAAAAAAAATTATATATATATATATATATATTTTTTTTTTTTTTTTTTTTTTTTATACAGTCAACATATTCTTAAATAATAGCGCTGCCCGAGGCGGGGCATGATACAGTCAACATATAGCAAAAGAGAGAGCGAGAGAGAGCTCCCGTTCTACAGTCAATATACAGTGTACAGAGAGAGAGAGAGAGAGAGAGAGAGACACATTGGAAAGAAATTGAAATGCTATTTGGCCCTAAACAGAGAGTACACAGTGGCAGAATACCTGAGCACTGTGACTGAAGATCCTTGAGCACAGCCTAGCCATCGAGAAAGGCCGCCATAGGCAGACTGTGTGTGTTAGAAAGAGAGAGAGAGAGAGAGAGAACATGTGTGTTTGTCATGTGTGTGTGTGTTAGAGAGAGACTATAGCATGTATGAGAGATTCAAAAGGACAAAGATCAACAATCCAACAAGAAGAGCGTCTATACCAGAGAAACCAAAGCAGCAAGGAGCCAATGGCCGACATCAGCTAAATAGGCTAGCCAGGTACTGTGACACCAGGCCACGTGACACACAGCTTTGGCCAACGGCCCAACGCTACCCAAGCTACACAAACGACCATTCACACACAGCACATGTCGTATCTCCAAATGTTGTGAAGTAGCATATGTTTTGCCTGGAAAAAAACATCGTTATTAACAAAACATTCGGGAGGGGAAGGAAGGAAGAGTGGGGTAATGTCATGACATTTTACCTGCACGAGGAACACAGGTCTCCACGTTGACGAAAGGCCTCTCGCTGTCGGGACAAAGCTATGGCCAGAGCCTTGTCATGGTGCAGGCCCGACTACATCTTCTGTCAAAGATGATGTCGTAGTCAGAGTGCCAGGGCCTGCTATTCTCAAGGCTAACTGATAGCATCAAACGAACGTTCCCAGCTGACGCTAAACAGCTAACTGGCTAACAGTTCGCTCAATCAGGCACCTGGCTGCATGTAGTAGCCGCATAGCTTGCTTCTGCGTTAGCTAACAGCTAACAAGCTATGCGGCTACTGTCTACATACAGCCAGGTGCTCTCAGCAGGCACACACAGTTAGCTACTAGTAGTACTATATATTAGCTGTCGACCAGTTTGGCTCCAGAAAGAGAGAAAGATAGATAGGTCAGGACAGGTCCACGGCGGGTATTTAATCATAGGTTGACTCACATAACGCAGTATCAATGAATGCGGCGCGGCCGGCGCCAATGGTGAAGTTGGAAGCAGACTTGGCCCACGGTGTAATTCTTCTTCTTCTTCTTCTTCGAGTACTTTCCGGCAGACTGGACACCTTTCGGCATATTGCTGCCTAACAGATTTATCTGCTCACAAGTTCTCTTCTCCTTCTTTTGAAAAGACATCCACTCGCCTCGCTCCTCTGAATAGCGCTGAATTATCTACCTCGTGTGTCTTCTTCTTCTATTTGGTATTACGGCGGTCGGCGGACGGGCCGGAAACACTATCCTAAAATCTGTAGAGCAGCAAATCCGCAGAAACCGGAAAACTGCAGTCTGCAGAGCCAGGAAGTCAGACACATTCTACAAACGTGTCTAATGTGAAATATATAAGCATATAAGCAAAACTAGATTTTAGGTCTGTGATGAAAAAGGGCCTCGCGGGAAGGGGGGCCTCGCAAAAAAATTAAAAAAAAATAAAAAAAAATAATAAAAAATAATAAAAAAAATAAATAAAAAATATTTTTTTTTTATTTTTTTTTTATTTTTTTTTGCGAGGCCCCCCTTCCCGCGAGGCCCTGTGCGACCGCACTGCTCGCACACCCCCTGAGGCGGCCCTGTGTACACACGTTGGATCAATATACTTATCGATTTTTTCGAATGGTGATCAGGAATTGGAATATACCATTTGGATACCATCTGATGTCAGGTAAGGAATCTATGTTATCAGTGTTAGGATAATCAGACTCGTTTTCATGGAGATATAAGCGTTTCCACTATATGTGATATGGCTGTTTCACTGTAAAAGCCATGAGGAAATAATAGCAGCGATTATCAGCGCACGGCACGAGCGTGCGTGCGCACACATATACTATCGACCATCTAGCATTTATTTGAAAACAATTCATAAATAGACCGACAAATGATAACGTTCTGGAATATTCCAGTAAAAGGCGATTATCAGGGAATGTTTTTTTTTTTTTTTTTTGAAACCGAGTGGTTTTCAAAATGCTATAAAAAGTAAATGAAGCGATAAAAACACAATCTGCTTTGCCAATGTTGACTGGAAAATGATTCTTTGATAAGCGATGGGCAGATTAGACACATAGCATAATTTAAAACATAGATTAGGCGATATTAACGTTACATGGGCCGTGGACCGTGGCATCAACGGGGTAAAAAGGAAAACACGGCCTGGCACTGAAAGTGTTAAAGGAGACATGACATGCTGGTTTGATGAAATGTATAGTGTAAATGAAATGAATAGTGTATGTATATTCAATAGTAGTATTGATAGTATATTAATATGTATATTGATATTGATATTAATATTAATTAATAGATTGATTGGTGTTGGTATTAATATTAATATATAGTGTATGTTGTGAAGGGCCAGATTAAACCGAATATATATATTTATTTATATATATTTAATTGTATTTGTATATTCTCTAATATTCCCTGATATCCCTTGTATATTCCTTGTACAATATGCATTGAATATCCATTCTAGCCTACTGAACATCCCATAATAGTCTCCATTCTACTATTGGTCGAGACCTTGGTGCCAGGCTGCCATACCCCTCAGACCCAGTTCAAACGTACCGCTCCACATGTACGAACAAGTCCTAGTTCCGCGTAGGAATCTGGCTACCGCACCACTAATGGGACTATTTGTTCATAGTGCGTATATATACTGCGCTACTAAAGTAGGACTTTCTTTTCAGTCCAGTTTCTTACCCTCCAATAGAGTCACAGACGTAAAGCCTCCCCGCGACGCCACGTGTGGGAGTAAGGCCAAGTTCGCCTACCATCGGTATTGAGACATCGTGTATATTAATATTTGAATAGTCATATTTGGCACTATATCGTCGAGTTGGACGTAGTCTATTAAGCTAATAATAGTCTGTTAATATATAGTGCTTCGTGCGGTGAGAATACTACCGTAGTCAGTACCCCATCGTTTCGGGCAGAGAACTGGCTGCTTACCCAGGGTGGTTGACCCCATGTGAAGCTGCACCCGAGGAGCCCCAGAGCCGACGAGCGAGTGGACCTGTATACCGGATTATTCTACCGACGACAGCCCGCCTTCCCAGGCACGGATTATGCTTTGTATACTTTGATTATTCCATGGATAAAGACCCCCGACACTGCCGTGTGTTGGAACCCCCCCCCCTGGAGAGGACGCAAGGTGAGGAGACGCTCTGCAAGACGAGGTCGCTTCACGTCTCTCCCCCGTGGACCGGAGAGAGCCGGCCCACAAAGAGTCCACCTGCTTTCATCTGTGGTCCAAGGATCGCCGGCGCATTGAACGGCACTACAGTGGGTTCACCTGGGATACCCTTGGCCGGACGAGGCAGCCGGATTCTACCCCCCCCCCCCCTCCTACTCCTGTCGGCTTACAAGCGACCGGATTAACCCCCTCTAGTGTATCTAGTATATAATCATTAAAGTATCATTGCTGTTATTCCTTAACTATTCCAGGTCGTATATTTACCACCTGCGCCTTCAGAGATTGGACATTCTCTATTGATATACCGACGAATACTCTTTGCCATAAAAGTGCATACTATTTCAATTCATAAATGTAATTAAGTGATTAAGTGCTTGTTCTACACACCATCGCTGTGTAGAAATAAAGACCTGTTTCGACTTCGTACATTTGTGTTGGATCCGTTTCATCTACGTGAGAGTGTTTATGATAATATATTTATGCCGTGTACTGGGTGGCCGAATATTAAGTACAAAGGTAGTGGTAGTAAGTATCATATCTAGTAATACAGTCAGGGAATTGTACCCCTCAGTTACAATTGGTCCTTCGAGCCGGAGGGTAATTAGTGTAATATTAATATAGTGTTATTAATATTGAAATGGCCTATGATGAACACTCCACGAAACGATCCTCCTAACCAACGCCCGCAGCGCGAACGACGGCTCCCTCAGTACTTAGAGGCTTACGCTGTCAGTCAACAACCTAGTCTTCTACTAACAGTAAGCGCGGTAAAACTAGAAAGTAAAAGTATGTCTAACCCCAACGCCCAGACTACCCCGACCATAGAGGCCCCTACGGGCTCTAATGTAACTGACCAAGTTC
This sequence comes from Notolepis coatsorum, assembly GCF_963971535.1. NCBI lineage: Eukaryota > Metazoa > Chordata > Actinopteri > Aulopiformes > Paralepididae > Notolepis > Notolepis coatsorum. Next base: position 139,610,089 of record NC_140171.1, read on the forward strand.
ACGGTGGGGACCAGTGGGAACCAGACATGACTTCACACCCCGCCAGTACTGAAGAAGTAGTCCCCGATGAGTCCCGGGAGGAATACAACGCTACCGAGAGAGAACTCGGCACGGAAGAAGACGGGGAGAGCACCGTGGAGATAGAACTCCAAGGCTCCGCAAGGAGTACCCCGAGGGAAGGCTCCCCTATACAACCGCCTTCTCCCAGCGAGGCAGAGAGGACCCTACAGCAGGCCTTCCTCATCAGCCTGAACGCCGCTGCTGAACGCGACCGACTGCAGATCCAGCAGCGAAGCGAACACGAGCAGATACGTCTAGAAATAAGACGCATTCAGATGGAAGAGAATGTGGCCCGAGAACGAGCCGGTGCTCAACGGGACGCAGCGCGCGACAGACAGCAGTCGCAACTAATAGAACAGCTGATCAGACGGACAACACCCTCTCCCTCCGCCAGAGGCTCCAGGAACTCGTCTAGACACACCTCCAGGGCGGCATCCCCTAGCCGAGTAAACAACCCTGAACTTGACCAACAGACGAGGTCTATACCCCCCACAGACCACCTCCCCCCACCGGTCCAAGCGAGACCTAGCAACCGGGAAGGAGCAGCATATCCTGTGGAGAGGCTAAACCAGAGACTACAAGCACTGGATGACCTAACTGAAGACGAAGAGGAAGAGGAGGAGAACCACGCCCGAAGACAGCACAGTACTCTACCGGACCAGGAGGCCCGGTACAGCCCAGGCTATACTCCCGCGGAGCTGCGCTACAGACCCCCGACTCTATACCCGGGTGAGCACGACGCACGACCCGCACCGAGGAACAGCACCTGGACAAGCGGGCCATGGTACACTGCCGGTACCAGCCCATACCAAGGAGCGGGAGGAGACTCGCCTAGGAGGCCTCTCCCCCAACGCTCGCCGATGTATCCACAGTCAGCGTCATACATTGGCACGCCTATGGTACCCGACTTCACCCAAGAGAACCGGGCCCAGTATACAGAACTCCGCATGTGTCTGGAGACCATGTTGGTGGATGTATTGGATGAACGCCACAAATACGCCATCCTACTGAAGCACTTAAAGGTACCCCACGCACATAATATAGCGCTCGCCTACGCGACTTCCACCACCCCATACACAGCAGCGCTGGTAGCATTGGACCAGAGGTATGGGCGCATATGGGATTACGTGATCCAGGAGATCCGACACATCGACCGCTTGCCCCCAGCAATAGACAATCGAGCACTGGACGACCTGTCCATCAGAGTGCAGTCCCTGGTAGGGATGTTGGGAGCGCAAAGAGAGAAGGGGAGGCATGAACTTTACGCCAACTCAAATGTGGAAAGGATTCTGGAGAAGCTGCCGCCCGCTCGTCAGGAGCGCTTTAGGCGGCAGAGGGACCACAGAGACCCGAATGGCCCCGAACCGAACCTCCTCGATCTAGCAGACTTCCTGGCGAGAGAAGTCAGCAGCCTACGGCTAGATACATTCGGACGGAGCACCCCTGGCTCCAGAGAAGGAACCAGACGACTAAATGATGGAAGAAGATCGGTGACCGTGATGCACCAATCGGAGTCAGTACCGAGCAGCAGGAGCCACAGTACCCCCTCCAGAACGGAGAAGTGGAAGATAGTGTGCCCCTACTGTGAGAAAGAACACTGGCTAGCGCAATGTGACTCCTTCCCCAAGCTGAACGCGGAGGAAGCCAGTCAATGGATAAAGTCCAACAAGCGCTGTTTTCGCTGTGCGCGCTCACACATGGCAGCCGAATGCTGCTTAAAGAAAAGGTGCACCAAGTGCGATGGAGCCCATCTGGACATACTTCACGACAGTAACAGACGGCGCCCTTCACCTGCACCATCCAGCCGCAAAGCGAGCGTCATGTACATCGATCCCGCCAGCAGCAGTGGAGCCCGAGTACTCCTAAAAGTAGTGCGTGTGACACTAAGCTACCAGAATAAAGTCCTGGACACTTACGCCGTCCTCGATGACGGGTCAGAGAAGACCCTGCTGCTCGCCTCCGCTGCGGCCCAGCTAGGGCTGCGGGGAAGCGAAACCCAAATGACAATTCGGACAATAAGACGAGATTTGAAGACGATAAAGGGCGAGAATGTCTCATTCTCTATCGCAGCAAGCGGCCAGCCTGAGCGACGGTACCAGATTGCAGACGCTTTCACCAGCCAAGAAATAGGACTGTCGCGGTACACATACCCCGTCGCCAAGCTGATGGAGAAATATGCACATCTGCGCAAGTTACCGATCCCGCTCATAGACAATGCTATGCCGACCCTGTTGATAGGCTCCGACCATGCAGACCTCATTGTCCCGATAGACCGGGTTCATACCGGACCCCGAGGCTGTCCTGCAGCAGTCGAGACCCGTTTGGGATGGACTCTCCAAGGCCCGCTCGCCAAATCTCTCAACCGAAGTACAGCCACTAGATGTCTCCACTCCCGAGTCACAGAGGGAGAAACCGCACTCCTGCAACACGTAGAGCGGCTATGGACCTTGGAACAAATGCCCTTTAAGAACGGAAAGAAAGACATTCGCTCTAAAGATGACATTTACGCCATTCACCTCCTCGAGACAGGGACCAAGAGAGTCCCGGTCAACGGCGTGTTGAGATACGCCACGCCACTCCTGCGGCGAGAAGGAATGCCTACTTTCCACACCAAGACAGACGCCACAGAACGGTACCTGCTGAACACGGAGCGGCGCTTAGCCAAGAACCCCGCCCAAGAGAGTGTATACCGCGCTGAGATTGAGAAGCTCATCACAGCGGGACACGTCACAAAGATGGACATTAAAGAGGCTGACCAGACCACTGAATCGTGGTACGTGCCCCACCACAAGGTCCATCACAACGGTAAAGACTGCATAGTATTTAACTGCAGCTACCAGATCGGATCCCAAAATCTGAATAAAGAGTTAACCGGAGAAACAGAGTGGCGCTACGTTGATACGAAACAGAACCCAGCTGACGTCATCACCCGGGGGATGCCCCTGGATGACCTCACCCGTCGCAATGTCTACAGTGACGGCCCCGCATTCCTAAGACTCCCGGAAGGACAGTGGCCCATGCCTATCCCGAGGGAAGCAAGTCCAGAGGAGGTGGAAAATAAGAAGTCTGTGTTCTGTGGATTGAGCACCGTAGCCTCCACCGACCCTAACATAGACGATTGCACGTCCATAGAGAGTGCACAACAAAGAACATTCCTGCGGTACCACCCAGAGTGCAAGTCCCCCGCTGATATGTCAGCAGCTAACTACGAGGAAGCAGAATTGCTTCTACTGCAGCGAGCCCAGAGAGACTCGTTCCCCGATGAATTGGCCTGTCTACAGGGAGGAAAGCCCGTCCCATCCGACAGCAGATTAATTCACCTGGCCCCCGAGAGCGACGCTCATACCCTCATCAGAGTGGGTGGTCGCCTACGCAGAGCCCCCAATCTACCGGATGACATTAAATACCCGATCGTATTGAACAGCCGACACAAGGTCACAGAGCTGATTATAAAGAAATACGATGAGGATGTACATCACGCAGGAGCAGAAAGAGTCTTCGCGGAAATCAGACGTCGTTACTGGATCCTACAAGGAAGAGAGGCGGTACGACGCTTCCAGCGAACATGTCTAGACTGCCGCAAGTGGCGCGCGCAGCCCAGCATACCAAGGATGGCTGACCTTCCTCCATGTCGCCTCCGAATCGGTGACAAGCCATTCCACTCAACGGGTATGGACTGCTTTGGCCCGCTGCACATAAAGAAAGGAAGAGGAACCGAGAAGCGGTGGGGTATTGTATTCAAATGCATGACCACCAGAGCGATACACATCGAGCTTCTCCCGACCATGAGCACAGACTCATTCCTTATGGCCTTCCGAAGATTCACATCACGGAAAGGAAGACCGTCTACCCTATTGTCCGATCATGGGACAAACTTCAAAGGCGGCGAAAGAGAGCTGAGAGAGAGCTTCCAAGCTATGGGCCCAGAACTTAAGACCCACCTCGCTCCAGCACAGGTTGATTTCCAATTCAACCCCCCAAACGCACCCCACTTCGGTGGCACTTGGGAACGAGAAGTGCGCTCCATAAAGACAGCCCTGTACGCAGTACTTGGGGCCCAGACTGTGGCGGAAGAAGTCCTAATGACAGTCCTCACAGAGATTGAGGGAGTACTTAACTCGAAGCCCCTCGGATATGTCTCCAGTGATGTGGCGGATATCGACCCAGTTACCCCCAACACACTCCTGATGGGGCGGCTAGATCCTGCATTACCCCAGACAATGTACCGGCCTGAAGAAGCGAACGGCCGACGAATGTGGAGGTACAGCCAAGTATTAGCCGACAAGTTTTGGAACAGTTTCCTACTGCACTACCTACCGTCTCTACAGACCCGCCAGAAGTGGGTAAAGGAGAGAGACAATTTGACAGAAGGAACAGTCGTCATGATTATTGATCAATCACTGCCCAGAGCTATGTGGCCGGCCGGCCGCGTAAGCAAAGTGATCACCGGTGCCGACGGCAAGGTCCGAGCAGCTGAAGTGCTCGTCCAGGGTCGCACTTACACCCGTCCCGTGGCGAGGCTCATAGAACTGCCTCGACTCCCAGACACAATCGATGATGACCATGACCCTACAACCCTATGACTTTGTGAAGTTGACTGACCCCTACAGCAAACCCTTATGTGTAAATAGACAACGCGATTAATCTGTCTCTGTTTAACTGATTAGGTCTGGGACCTATTCAGGGGGTGGCTGTTGTGAAGGGCCAGATTAAACCGAATATATATATTTATTTATATATATATATTTAATTGTATTTGTATATTCTCTAATATTCCCTGATATCCCTTGTATATTCCTTGTACAATATGCATTGAATATCCATTCTAGCCTACTGAACATCCCATAATAGTCTCCATTCTACTATTGGTCGAGACCTTGGTGCCAGGCTGCCATACCCCTCAGACCCAGTTCAAACGTACCGCTCCACATGTACGAACAAGTCCTAGTTCCGCGTAGGAATCTGGCTACCGCACCACTAATGGGACTATTTGTTCATAGTGCGTATATATACTGCGCTACTAAAGTAGGACTTTCTTTTCAGTCCAGTTTCTTACCCTCCAATAGAGTCACAGACGTAAAGCCTCCCCGCGACGCCACGTGTGGGAGTAAGGCCAAGTTCGCCTACCATCGGTATTGAGACATCGTGTATATTAATATTTGAATAGTCATATTTGGCACTATATCGTCGAGTTGGACGTAGTCTATTAAGCTAATAATAGTCTGTTAATATATAGTGCTTCGTGCGGTGAGAATACTACCGTAGTCAGTACCCCATCGTTTCGGGCAGAGAACTGGCTGCTTACCCAGGGTGGTTGACCCCATGTGAAGCTGCACCCGAGGAGCCCCAGAGCCGACGAGCGAGTGGACCTGTATACCGGATTATTCTACCGACGACAGCCCGCCTTCCCAGGCACGGATTATGCTTTGTATACTTTGATTATTCCATGGATAAAGACCCCCGACACTGCCGTGTGTTGGAACCCCCCCCCCTGGAGAGGACGCAAGGTGAGGAGACGCTCTGCAAGACGAGGTCGCTTCACGTCTCTCCCCCGTGGACCGGAGAGAGCCGGCCCACAAAGAGTCCACCTGCTTTCATCTGTGGTCCAAGGATCGCCGGCGCATTGAACGGCACTACAGTGGGTTCACCTGGGATACCCTTGGCCGGACGAGGCAGCCGGATTCTACCCCCCCCCCCCCTCCTACTCCTGTCGGCTTACAAGCGACCGGATTAACCCCCTCTAGTGTATCTAGTATATAATCATTAAAGTATCATTGCTGTTATTCCTTAACTATTCCAGGTCGTATATTTACCACCTGCGCCTTCAGAGATTGGACATTCTCTATTGATATACCGACGAATACTCTTTGCCATAAAAGTGCATACTATTTCAATTCATAAATGTAATTAAGTGATTAAGTGCTTGTTCTACACACCATCGCTGTGTAGAAATAAAGACCTGTTTCGACTTCGTACATTTGTGTTGGATCCGTTTCATCTACGTGAGAGTGTTTATGATAATATATTTATGCCGTGTACTGGGTGGCCGAATATTAAGTACAAAGGTAGTGGTAGTAAGTATCATATCTAGTAATACAGTCAGGGAATTGTACCCCTCAGTTACAGTGTATATTAATATTATGTTTTCATCTGTGTCCACTGACCACTGACACACAGTGGGGGATGTTTTAAAAATATAATTTAATATATAATATAATATAATAATTTGTGCTTCACCTAAAAATTTGGTCACCAGCCTCCACTGGGTCCCACCCACTGTGCATTGCCAAACCTGGACTCGCCAACCGCGCGAGCAGGGCGTCTCGCGGAGCCGGGATATCGCACCCTGACACTACCAACGAGGCAATCGCACCCAAGGGGGGACCCCGACAGAAAGGGCCGGTTTGATACCGGGGAAGCTGACATCACACTGGGTGACATAAACAAAAAAAAATAGCTCAGAGCGCTTCCCTGAGGCCCTGTCCACACGAGCGTTTGCATTTAATATGACCGAAGTTTGAAAAAATAAAACTCCGTCCACACGGTGAACACAGGTGGACAACCGTGTATAACTGCGTACTCACGGCAGAGCTGGGATCCCAGCAACCGATACATTTAGTACAATGTAATACAATGCCAAAGCAGTAGGCGGCGATGTTGTTCAGACATGAAGGCCATTTCAACCAATCAGAAAAGGCTGTACGCTCACTAAACTTCCTGTTGGGTCGCGATCTGCCATTAATTAACTGAAGAAGAAGAAGTAAACTTCCTGTTTAGAAGCACAGCTGGACTGGATCATTTTGCCAACGGAACATATTATTTTCAGCAAAGAAAGAAACTGCAATAAACAAACGGATACATTCACTGTGTTCTGCCTCTCATTTTGTTGATGAAACAAAACCATCAGCAACACAATTTACCACCAAGAGCGGATAGTTTAGTCTCACAAAAGACCGCCGGTGTTGTTAGCTACATGCTAATGTGAATGGCTATATCCATGTATAGTATATAGCTTAAATGCTAACGTATTGTGGTAACGTTACCGATATGAAATGGATGTAAACGTTATTTAACACATTGCAGAATGGGTACAATACAATACGGCTCAATACAAACAATTGTTAAGGGGATGCAGTCTGGACTGGGTTCCTTATAACAATAACTTGACAACACATGAGTTTAGTTTAGCTGCAGCTACAAGTTTACTCTCAGCGTCAGGTCAGGAATGCGACAAGACATCAGTCGATCACAACACTCTTCAACACAGACGATACGTTTCGAACAAAAGTTTGTTACAATCATTTTCATATAACGCTACTTGGGACTGCTGTAAACACTGGTGTAGTTGGCTCTGCTATAATCTCTCTACCCCGCGGTCTGCCGTGAACATGGGGAATAATTGCGACAGCTCTGCTGTAAACACTGGGAATAACCTCGGTTGCTATGCCCACACGCAACTGCAAAACCGCACAACTCCACCCTGGCCACCGGTTTCAAAGACCGCGTTGCAGTGTAGCAAATCCCCGGTTGTGTGTGGCCGAACAGTGCAACTGCGCACATACAATCACGGTTACATTAAAACCAGCGTTCGTGTGGACGGGGCCTGAGTCCGCGGCTCCGCCACTTCCTCGATGTTGATTAGTCGGTCGAAAAGAGTTACCTTGATGAGCGCGCTCCTCTCCAAAAGTTTAACTAGTTTCAACTTTATGCCCCAAACGCTGGGAAAAGGAGCGCGCCTGTCGCATAGAGATGAGAGAGAGAGAGAGAGAGAGAGAGAGAGAGAGAGAGAGAGAGAGAGAGAGAGAGAGACACCCGCGAGAGAGAGAGATAGAGAGAGAGAGAGAGAGAGAGAGAGAGAGAAAGAGAGAGAGAGAGAGAGAGAGAGAGAGAGAGAGAGGGAGAGAGAGAGAGAGAGAGAGAGACTCCAGCTCACTGCCACGGAGAGAGAGAGAGAGAGAGAGATAGAGAGAGAGAGAGAGAGAGAGAGAGAGACTCCAGCTCACTGCCGCGGAGATAATTACATTTGTTTTTCTTGCAGTTTTATTAAAAGTCACTCATCATCTCCAGTAGGCAAAAAATTCAACATTATCGCCACCCACCTGTCCTGATGGTCTGCCCAATTCTCAAAATCTGCATGTCTGATATTCCGTTTAACTTTCGACATTATCCTGGATGCGTCTATTTGTGCCTGCAGACTGCAGTGCAGCGCCGCCACACTCAGAATGGTAAACACAAGAATAGCATGCATGTTGCATGCGTATTACGAGTAGGGTATATCTGCAGTGCCGCAACCCCATAGATTTATGCTATTGTCTATTACTGTGAATTAGTGCGCAAATCATTAATCATACATCAAAATAGCCTAATTTTATTATTATACACGATGATGACGATACAGAAAAGTACAGAAAAATGAGAAATGCATGGCAAAAATAGCATTTATTTTCAGTAATTTAGAGACCCCCCAAAAATTCACAAATCATGTTTTCAGGGGAGCTGATGTCTGATCTAGGGGAGCCAATGGCTCACCGAGCTGCCCCATGGCACCCTGCCTACCTGTGTGCAACGTAGCTCGACTGCTAACCGTCGCGCGATGTCCCTCGATCCGCTGTCACGAGATGAGGAAACCCCAGGACAGGCCCGATGCGCTGTTAGGATGTGCCGAGAAGATTCCAGGGGCTGGTGAACCTCCGGCGAAAACCCAACATTGTGTAATTTCTCCCTGCGTTTCATAACAACTAGTTCATGGAGTACACTGCAACGTCCGTGTTGGAAACAAAAAAGAGGAAGGTAGAGTGTGACCATGTCCGGCGTCATATAGTAGGATGCAGGGGCGTGGCCTGGTCACGTGCATGTGAGTGCAATTGTTTGTTCGTGAGCACAGTAGGTGCTAGGAGATAAGAGATATCTCATAATGGGCGAAGAGCGAGACGCGATGGCCAGTATGATAATATAACTTGTTCTTGTCAGAGACCAGCAGGGCTGAGTCGTCCGTGAACAAGAACAAGTTGCAGTCACAAGCTGACGACATGTCATTTGCATAAATTAGGAACAGTAGCGGTCCTAGTATGCTTCCTTGTGGAACACCACAGCTCACTGTGAGGGGGGGGGGGGGGGGTAAAGTACCGTTTACCTCCACCATCTGTTCTCTCCCCTCAAGGTAGGATTGCATCCAGCTCACTGATAAACTATCAAAACTTCATAGAAAAATTCATAGATTAGATTTTTTCCCGCTAGGTACTTTTCGACCTGTTTTTTAGTTCAACCACGTGGGCTTGGAGTTCACTGTTTGAGCTTTTGGTAAGCTTTGTCTGACTTTAATGAAGTTCAGAGCATTTTTTGTCTCTGGTTTTCATAGCGGTCAGTATTTCAGTGTGCATCCATGGCTCAGCGCGATTTTTAACCCTGGTGGTTCTTAGGGGTGCCATGTTGTTAAGTATTGTTGTGAATTTGGTTTTGAATCCAAGCCATGTTTCTTCAACCTGTGTACCACTGAGCTCATCTGACCAGTCCATGCTCTCCAGTTCTTGGTTAAAGGCCTCTCTCTAGAGTAGGTTTTGAGGTCCCTAGATGTGACTGTTTTGTGACAGCCGGCCTTTTGTTTTAGCTTTTTGCGGGTACAGAAAATCATATAATGATCACTTAACCCGCATGCTATCACCCCTTTGTTGGAGATCATGGACTTGTCAGAGGTCAGAATGAGGTCAATGGTGGTTTGTGTTGAATCACATACCCTTGTGGGTTGGGTGATTAGCTGGCTGAAACCGTGCAGATCACAAAACCTACTGAAGGCCTTGAAGACGGGTGCTGCTTTACGTAGCATATCCGTGTTCCAGTCCCCAATAAGAATATTTTCTACACCCTCCACCCCAGCTAAACACCCATCGAGTGTGTCATAGAAGCGACTCTGTTCTGGCGGTCTATAGATTGTGCCTACTAGTACTGATTTCGCCCTTTGTCCTGGTTAAGGTCAGTACGGTTGATGGATTTGGTATCTTTGTGAATATACACACAGACACCACCTCTAAGAGGTTGTTAAGGCTTAGGGAACAGCCGCACTGTTAGCCTAGCTTAGCGTCATTCACTGGACGTAGGTGTGCCAGTGAAGCCTAGTTCCCAACAGTCACGAAATACACTACCAAATGGTTAATCCTTTCACGGCGACAATGCAGAAGGTTAACCTTTCACTACCACACTACAGAAGTGTGGTTGTGAAAGGGTTAACCTTATGTAGTGTGGTAGTGAAAGGGTTAACTGTCTGTAGTGTGGTAGTGAAAGGGTTAACCCTTTGTCGTGTGGCAGTGAAAGGGTTCTGTATTCTCGCTTGAAAGAATGAACAATTTGGTAGTGTGGTTGTGAAAGGGTTAACCCTTTGTCGCGTGGCAGTGAAAGGGTTAACCATTAACCAACCATATCCAGGCAGTCTGATGTGACACCCGTGGCAATGTTTTGGGAAAGGAAAAGGGGAATTATGGAATTATGGAATTTCCCCTAGGGGACAATAGGCCTACAGTTCTTTAACAGCACTACTGCCTAAAACATCACAACAATCGCTACTAGGACTACTACTGTCCCTGTTAGCAAGAGTAATTGCAGTCAAACATAAAGAATCAACTCAGAACATGTTGATCTCACTCCTCATACAGTTATTGTTCAAATAACATAGAACATAAAATGTTGTTAGTACATTTTCATTTACTCATTTAGCTTACACTTTTATCCAAAGTGACTGACAAGTTCTGTACAACAAGTCAGCAGGAGGGGTACATCACTGGCAGCTAAGGGTTAAGTGATATTGTTCATCAAATAGTGTTGAACTTGAGTGCATAGTAGTATAGACATATTAGCATAGTAGGTAGTAGTATAGGCATAGTATATAATAATAAACTGGACTTTTTGAAGAAGTCTTTATTCATCATGCAGTGCTGATCATCAGCATGCAACCTGTTACACATGCGATGGGCGGCACACACAGGAACACACACATGCAGGTTTTTTTGGGTTGCCAATGAAATTGAGTCTCTGCGCTTGACCCATCCTGTCGTCCTCCCCCCCAAGGGCAGCCGGGAGCAGATAGGGGCTGCGGCGTGGGGCCGCGCCCCGGGGACCAATCCAAGTGCTCCTGTCCGTCTTCGTCAGGGAACGTGACAGCGTTAGTGATCTGCTGTGCATGTCTTTGGTTTATCTTATCGAGGGGGAACCCTTGCGAGCACGGGAAGAACATGCAAAATCCACACAGAAAGGCCTGGGAGATACCCCATCTGGGTACCTGGCAACATGGAAACCTGGTCCCCAAGCGGGAATCAAACCCTGTACGGTCTGTACCTTCTAGCTGTGAGGCGACGGTGTTAACCACTAAACCACCGTAAGTATATTAGTAGCAAAGTACATAATAGTAAAAGACAGTAAGAAGGTTAGTCGTTGTTTAATTACAATGTTTTAAAATGTCAGATATTGATTGTAGAAGTGTGTTTTTAGTCGACAATGGAAAATTGGGCAGGTTTTGGCTGTCCTGACTGTGGTGGGGGAAGTTCATTCCACCACCGTGGAGCGGTGTATTTGTCTTTCATTTCCCACAATGCCTTTAGTCCTTTCTCCTCAGCCACTCTAGGCTGTTAGGATGCCATCCAGATGGTGAAGGGGATGAGTAACGTAGGTATGGTGGAGAGTGGCGTCACACAGCCCAGATACAGCATGGTTCCCACGCCAGACAGGGCTGTGAGGTAAGCACACATCCTGCTGAACACTATCTTTCTCACCGCCGTACAGAACTGCAAGAGAGAGGCGAAGGATTAGAGACAATTACAGCAAATTATAAATCACTGTGAAACTGTGTAGTGATGGGAATTTGAAGGGAGCCGGATCTTTTGGCTCTGTTCCTTTCCAAGAGCCGTTCAAAAGAATGGCTCATCGTTATTTTCTTCTTTTTTTTAGGGGGCGGGGGTTACTTTTTATCAGTTTATCAGTCTTGAATCAAAATCTTTAGTTTATCTGCAGAATAATCACTAGGATAGGATGAGATTTGGATCAGACTTAGATACTTAAAGCCCCTGGAAACAAAGCCTCAAATCGTTAAAATGTATGTAATATCCAACTTGAGTGTGATATTAACCTGTTACTGTCACTCATCATAAATAGATCAATACAGTCCTTATTAATGTTGCGTTTCTTTTTCAAATGTAGCCAAGAGTAAAGACCCTAACACCCTATCAAAACAGCAGTCAAAGTGTATATTTTCAGCACTACGTTTGTTTACCAATGATTTTAAGTGTTATTATTGAAATATGAGTTTAAAGAATTCTCTGTGCATTCCGGCGGATATAGACCTAAAAAAGATAGAAGGAGACCCAGGGCTTTCGATGGGTTTTCGAATTTCATAAAATACACTTCCTAGCTCACGCCAGCCGCTGTCAAACTTCTGACTGCTAACATGAAACTTTATGAAAACGTGATAATATCTCACGGGTAGAACAAACCTGAACGTTATTGCCATGAAATATAACGTAGTTTGTTTCTTTACCTTTCTGTGAACGTCTAGAAAAAAAACACATCTCAATATGACGAGCATTTTGCATTATAAAAAAGTTACTGTACTTATAGTAGATTTCATTCACGGTCTGTGCTGCCCTAAAACGGGCGGCTGGTGCTACTAAATCTAGATTGAACTCTGCCATTGGAAAGAGGAGATTTGTCCCAATCCATAGATGTATGACTTGGCCATAATAAGGTCATTTATATTCTATATTCTATATTCATATTTAAAATTGCATGTATCCAGATGGCAAAATTCAGTACTGTATCTACAAAAAACCCTGTAAATCATCTGCCCTTTGTTCATTTGTTCATCTTTGGTTCATTACAATTTACTCAAGCATAGTAACAGACACACTATTTCTGACACTGGGAATACATTCCCTGTGGTCCATAGATGTCCCTAGAATAGATACCAAGGACATGCAAATGGACCTTGTAGAAGTGGAGCAATCTTCCATTTACTTGGGTATGTGTACTTTTAGGCAGATTTTCTGAAAATATCTTACAGCTTACTGTAACAGGTTAAGCATTCACCAAAGCGAGTGACAAGCAGGGCCGTGCACAGGACTTTAGAGAGGCAGGTGCTCAAAGGCTGAAAAGGGCACTGGGCCTGTGCTATTTTTGGGGGCCCTTTTTGGGCGGGGATGGGCCTTTTTATGCTTTTTGGGGGGTTTTGGTGATCAAATATACCAAATATTGAACTATAATAATCAGTGCAGGAGCTCACTTATCCTTGAAAGACACTTTTATCACTGACTTAAAAGGCCCATACATCTCCATAAATGTTCAGGGCGGAGGGAATAAGTGCTTACCCTACAGACCCCAAGTCTGTATATTCTGTATTATATGCGACAGGTCATTAGGACAGCAGACTCGGTTGGTACTCCTCAAAACTTACCTTTTTAAAATAGCTTTTAAATGAATTATTATCTTTATTTCATTGTCTTATTATTCTTTATTTCTATACATTTTATTTAAATATTTTATTATAATTTGTATCATTGTTTTATGTAGTTTTTTCTATCATTTTATTTGTTCTTTTTTAATGTCAATATATTATTTAAATTATTCAAATGGACCTCAAACATGTTCCATTGTGATGTCACAGTATGATGTCATAATCAAACATCCTAGAACATTTGTGTGTCAACAATTATCTCAGAAGATCTCAGATCTCAGAAGACAAGTGAAGATATCTGTTTCCGGCTACTTGTCTGTAAGCTTGAATATATTCTGTAGATACCATTTTTAAATCCCCACATTGAAAAGGAAACAATGTCCTGTACAATCCTTAATGAACTGCGTCTGGAGGGAAGGTTCTGTGATGTGGTTATTAAAGTCAACAGCACTGAGTTTAATGCCCACAAGGCAATCCTGTGTTGCTGCAGCGACTATTTCAGGTATGTTTATCTTGGTTCAGGTTAGCTTGGTTCAGGTTAGCTTGGTTAGTAAACAGATACCATACTGTACTTCTACTGTAAACAGATACTATACTGTACTTCTACTGTAAACATATACTATACTGTACTTCTACTGTAAACAGATACTATAATTCTACTGTGCTAAGACCCTATACTTCTACAGTGAATATATATTAGTACACAGGATAGAATGTTGCTTACTGATCAGATATCTCTATACTCTGCATCCCACAGAACCCACGTCACTCACTGGAGCGACTCAGAGAAACCAGTCTACACTATCCCTGGGGTGTCCCCGGGTATGATGAAGCTCATCATAGAGTACGCCTACACCCGCTTTGTGCCGGTGACAGCAGAGAACGTGGAAGAGCTTCTGGTGGCTGCAGACCAGCTTCTCGTCACTGGCATAGTAGGAGCGTGCTGTGACTTCCTAGAAGGCCAGCTGTCTCTGGAAAACTGTGTCAGCATCTGGAGGTTTGCGGACATCTACTACTGCCCTGACCTGATGCGCAAGGCCTATTTCTTCATCGTGTGCCACTTTGAGGAGATGTTGCACGTCTCACAGGAGTTTGTGGAGCTGTCCCTGCAGCAACTGGTGGACATCATCGAGAGGGATGATCTGAACGTGTAGAGCGAGGAGACAGTGTTCTAGGCCGTCCTCCATTGGATCGACCACTCCCGTGAGGAGCGTAGAACACACATCCCTTTGCTGCTGCCCAAGGTAACTAATTGTATTACTGTGCATTACATTAAAACAACACTAGGTTCCCTAGTACAGTGGTTCTCAAACATTTGGGTCCAAACTGTTCCCTAGCAACAGAAACCGTCTACAACCGATGTCTAAGTTGTACCCGCTGTCTGCTTGTCTCTTCCCAGGTTCGCATGGGCTTGATGAGGCCTGACTACTTCAGGAGCAACGTCCAGAACTACCCTGTGGTGAGGGACAGCCACGACTGCAGGCCCCTCATCCTCAGCGTCCTGAAACCCCCTGGCTCCGACAGGCTCCCAAACCCCCTGACCCGGCCACGCCTGCCCCAGGAGGTCCTATTGGCCATCGGAGGCCGGAGTGGCAGCATCTTGACCAATATACATTTACATTTAATGGAAACCAATGTCATGAAGGCTTACAATATCCGAGCCGGTGGATGGATGGACGTGAGCGTTGAAGCGGAGAGTCCCCGGGTCTACCACGTCACCGCTTATCTCCACGGTCTGGTCTACTGCATCGGCGGCTTACGCGGCGTAGAGTATTTGAACAGTGTGAGCAGGTTCAACCCCGTCACTCGCAGCTGGCTGCAGGCGGCTCCCATGCACTCACACCGTTGTTACGTCAGCGTGGTCGCGTTGGACGGCTGTATCTACGCCATGGGAGGGTTCGACGGACACCAACTGAACACCGCCGAGCGCTACAAGCCTGAAACCAATCAGTGGACACTGATCTCACCCATGCTGGAGCACAGGAGCGACGCCGAGGCAGCAGCCCTCCAGGGCAAGGTTGGTATCATTCAGAATCAGAAATGTCTTCATCAAGTCAGCTGCACATACAAGGATTTTGTCTTGGTCCTTTGGTCCATCAACATTAACAGACAAGACAATTAAAGTACAATGAAATAAAATGGAATATATAAACTAAATTACAATATTCTTTCTTATTACAGGTTTACATCTGTGGTGGCGACAACGGGGGGAGTGTCTGCTCACAGCTGAGTGCTACAGCCCAGACACTGACCAGTGGACTCTGATCGCCCCCATGAGCAGTAGGCGTTGGGCAGTGGGAGTCGCTGCGTACGGAGGACAAGTCTATGTGGTAGGTGCACACGGAGACAAATGCTTTATACTAGATATTTCTATAGATATGTATCATTTGACTTGCAATGCTGCTGTGATGCCCTAATTTCCCTAAGTGGATTAATACAGTGTCTGCCTGTCTGCCTGCCTGCCTTAACCACATACTAAAACATTCCTCTCATGTGTCCTGTCCTCAGGTGGGAGGGGTAGATGGTGAAAAACACACCTTCCATGGGACAGGTCCAGCATGGGTCTGACACGGACACCTCCCCTCCCGATTTCTCGGGCACCAGAGAATACCGGGAGGAAACGCCATGCATCGCGTCCTCCTTTGGGACCACGACGATGGCTTGCTTCGCCCACAGAGATTGGATCTCGTTGGCCAGAGCTGTCACTGCTGGTGACCCTGACAATAGGGTCTGTACCAAACCTGAAAACGGGTGGGGTTGTGTAAACACAAGTCCCCGCCTCAGCGTTCTCTCCATCCACCTCGACATATGGCACTGCTGTAGCCATATGTGATGATAATCCCAAGTGCACCCGCCGCCACTTGGCGCTGGTCCGCCAGAAACCGTAGATAGGCGGCCTGGTCCCGCCTGCTGTGCGTAGCCAACCCTGGACCCGCTAACAAGATACAAGATACAAGATACAAGAGTTTTATTTGTCACGGCATACAGGTATACAGTGAAATGCGGGGGGTCTCGCCCGCAACGATGTGCATAATACAAGTAATAATAATAAAGTCCAACCAATAGAGCGACATAGTGCAATAAACAAGTAAACAAAGTAGGCATATCGGTATCTGTACATGAGCTATTTACAGAGCATGGTAGGACATGCTAGGTCCTGTGGCAGTGCAGTACACTGTTAGCTACGGATGAGGCATTGGGTCTTTATGTACACTGCTATACAATGCTATATTATACGATCTCAAGCTATACTATTCTTAAAGTGATCTTTCCTTCTGTAAAGTGTCCATAGTGTGAGCGTGTGCAGCATGAGTGTGTGTGTGCTCATGTTAAAGTGGCTGCTAGTGTGTGAGCGTGTACAGTGTGTGTGTTGTGTGTGTGCTCATGTGTGCTTGTGCGTGGAGAGTTCAGTGTTCAAGGCTCTGATGGCCTGGGGGAAGAGGCTGAGCCTAAGTCTCTCTGTCCTCGTTACTGGTGCTCGCAGGCGTTTGCCTGACCGCAGCAGCATGAACAGGCTGTTGTTGGGGTGGTGAGGGTCTTTCATTATCATGCAGGCTCTGGATTTGCACCTCTTGTTGTATAGGACCTGCAGGGTTGGTAGTGCAATACCCGTGGTACGCTCTCGGCTGAGCGCACCACTCTCTGTAGGGCCTTCTTGTCCTGTAGGGCCTGTAGGGCCTTCTTAACCGCGCGAGCAGAGCGTTCCGTGGAGTCGGGACATCGGACCCTGACACTACCCACGAGGCAATCGCACCCAAGGGGGGACCCCGACAGAAAGGGCCGGTTTGATACGAGAAGCTGACATCATACTAGGTGACAAAAGCTCCCCCACTGAACACCCCTCCAGAATAGACTGCTGAGGAATTGTTCTAAGGCTGGACATGCAAGGTGTGAGGCCCCCACACTGCCCGATAGGGTGGGTTCCTACACACCGTAACCCTGCAGTGATATTACTACCACCCAAATCACGCGCGCCTGCCAGACCACTGCCGGTCTTCCGGGAGTGGGAGGCACTAACGTGATACCCGGCCTGGCGAAGGCGAGGTCGGGGGAACCCGCACTGTTTGCCTCAAGAGGTCTCGAGCCCCCCTGCTGACAACCTTTGTAGTTGACAGACGTAACACCAGGATCAACCAAACACAGACGCAGAACGTGTGGCGTGGGAGCCGCTTGACAGCACAACATTCTCACGGACAGACCCAGTTTCAGCCATCAACTGGGTGTCAGCCCCTGTCCCCATGAGAAGCGAAACGTGGGGCCACTTGCGCTTCATTGAGGACACGCGACCCACAACCAAAGGAAACAAATCAGAGCCCTTATCCCGCTGGTGTTGGGGGGGGGGAGTGACCGGAGAGCGAGCTGCACACAGCTAGACGGCGACGTTTTTTTAGGGTGTGCTCATCTAATGTAGCCGATCCCTCGGCCGCCAAGGCTGTCGGCCTTGCGGTCACCTGTTGACGTTGTGCCCAGGGTACCTCAGGCGGGGGAAACATGGCCGCTGGTTGAGGGCCTCTCACCTCTGGCTGCACGGTGTGAGGCGGTGTGGGGCCTAGGTCAAATACCGCCCGCGCTCCTGCGGAAAGACCAAAGTCCCTCTGCGGAGAGGGGAGCCCTGAGGAGGGGAAAAACTAATAATAACGTCAAAACCTTGCATGATGTTTCGACGTCGGCTGGCCTTCAAGGCCCCGCCACCCGACACAATTTTTTACAGAAAAAACAGCAATTCGAACAATGTTACTAATCGCTGCTAATTCTATACCGTGGCGGTATAGGCTTAACAGCCCACCAGCCACCTGCCGGGCCGACTCACCTCATGGCGTCGGCCGGGCGGGGCACCGTTCCAACATGCCAGAGGCAAAGGACTGATGCCACCTGCTTCACAAGTACGGAGCACCAGTGGTGGTTGCAACCAGCAACCTCCACTGTGGTGTGCACCCATGAAGGGGTAAATGAACTAAAACTCCACCAACACACTGCAGAATGGGCTAGCCCATACACACAATGTTAAGGGGATGCAGACCAGAGAAACACCAGTCCCGCACACAATTCATAGATTCACAAAAAGCACACCGGCCCTAGGCCTCAGCCCATTCACCCATGAAAAAGGTAAACAAGCCCCTGTCAAAACTCCCAACAATAGACACTGATTGACCGTCAGCATGAATGGTTAAGAGATTTGATTTGATTGATTTGATTTTTATTTAGTACATACAATTTATACAATAGTATAAAAACAAGGGGTACACGGATAACATGTGAAAGTCTGTCGACTTGTTTCCCAAGAAGAATACAGTAAATCACAAAGAAAGAGTTAAGAAGATAAAATAGATACAACAAGTAGATAAAATAGACAACACAATTTTCTGAAAGAGCCTCATTACAGCATGTCATTTTCCTGTTCTTCAAGAGTGGTGGCCAAGCACCCTCTGCAACCTATTGTTGCAGATGTCGCTTCACACCCCTCTTGGATGGCCCTGGGCAGAGAGTTCCACAGCCGGCAGGCTGTAGACAGAAAGCCATTCTGTGAATAGGAACCCTTTCTAGGCTCATAAACTGAGAGCTGTCCAGACCGTAACTGTCGTCCGTGGACCTGGCCACGCAGGACAATACGAGAGCATAAATATCTGGGGGCAGATCCATTTAACATTTTATACATATGTCCCAGTTTCAGAGGAGGGAAGACCTTTTTAAAAAGACAGCCCTCAGCGGGGAATCAAAAGAACAGTAACCCAGCATCGTAGCATTAGCCGCGCGCTCCAGGATAGCCGGGAAAACGACAACGTTTACCCAGATATCCTGCCCCTTGCGCCAATACACAACTCGGTTGTCTCACGGGACAACGAGCAGTATCACTAACGCCAGCATTGTTATGCCTGGTGGCGCAGGCCCTACCTGAGCGCGACCTAGCCACGACAGCTAACCGCCGTGCGGCGTCCCTCGATCCGCTGTCAGAAGACGAGGAAACCCCAGGACAGGCCCGATGCGCTGTTAGAATGTGCAGAGAAGATTCCAGGGGCTGGAAAATCTCCGGCGAAAACCCAACATTTTTCAATTTCTCTCTGCATTTCATAACAACTAGTTCATGGAGTGCACTGCAGCGTCCATGATGGAAATGAAAAAAAGAGGAAGGGCGAGTATGACCATGTCCGGTGTCTTATAGGGGGACACTGGGGCGGGGCCTGGTCAAGTGCATGGGTGCATTGTTTTCGTTAATGAAGTACAGTAGGTACTGGAGATAAGGATATATCTCGGTATGGCGAAGAGCGACACGCGAGGCCAGTACGCTATATAACCACACACCTTTTTTTTTTTTTTTTTTTGGTCTTTTTCCCCCTCCATTTTTCCTCCGATTTTCTCCCATCCCAATGTTAGTCGTATGCCAATTCCCAGTCCCTTCCTGGTCGCTGCGCTTTACCCCCCACAGTCAGATCATTTTGGGAGAGTGGAGGCTACCACGTGCTTCCTCCGACACACGTCCAGCCAATCACCACTTCTTTTCACCTGGCAGCGCGGATTCTCATTGAGAGAGCGTAGCGTGTGGGAGGACCACACTATCCCCCTCACGTCCAATCCGCGCTTAGCAGGCGCCCCGACCGAACTGTAGGAGTCGCTGTTTACAACGACCCGGACCCACCCCGCCAGCTTCTCCCACCCTCTGATACAGCCAATTGTATCAGTGCAGACGGCCAGCCAAGCTGGTGACAACCCCGGAGCTGTGAGCTGGATTCGAACAGGCGAACCAAGCTCACAGCTCCGGGGCTGGTGACGAACGCAATCTCCGCTCGACCACCTAACCGCCTAACCACACACCTTTCTGATAGTGGGGTGCCTGGACACTCAGTCATTTAAAATGTATGCTGAAGTTTTGTTTTCACTTCTAATTTGAAGATAAGGATCTATAGAACAATTTTAGCTTGAGTGTCAAGTAACCAGTTGAATTTTATAAAAATGTATCCAAAATGGCCACAATCGAAATCATGAATTCTTTAAAAACGTCTTAATGTTCACACAATTGCTGTGTAATATAATTTTGTATTGCTATTTTAAGTTAATATTATGTGAGGAATCAACTGGAGTTCAAATATTGATGTTTTGAATATTCTGGTATGGCAAAGATGGCTGCAATTTCTGTATTTATTTCGAATTACGCTTCATAACTTTTATTCTATTGAACCTAGAATGGTGATGTTGGTGCCTGTACCTAGGTTTTCATGAATGAGTAATTGAATAAAAATAAAATAAACATGATTGGAGCATATCTTATATGATATTTCACACAATGAGACAATAAATATGTGGATAACTAGAGTTAGATATGAAAACTGTAAACAACAGTTGATTGTGAAGAACAAACGATGATTGTGAAGAACGTCCTCATCACAAGAAAGGATCTGCATCTCAGCACCAATGTCAACGCCATGCCAAAGACCTGATGGAGGTGTTGCTGAGCAATGGGAATCCCTTTGAGGAGGGCAGTAAAGACCTCATTAGACAATAAGGTGTGTGAGTCTGCGGCTGCTGCCCTATCTGTCCATCAACTCGAGTCTACGGGACAAGAGCAGTACAACAATTTCAGGAAGAGTGCTTGAATCAAATGACAGACTTCTGACAGCACCGATCAAGCGAAATAACTTACTGTTGTTCCATGAGAAGAAAACACAAAAGAAGACAGCAAATAAGCTGAGAATGCAGCACTTCAAACATCATGCAGAGCTCTATGGGAAAGCTTTTATTGTGCTAGACACAATACACGTCAAGTAGAGATATTTCTGTTGACGAGGAGTTAGTTGCACCAGGTGTAACAAGACATTTTCTCATTCCTGTCAAATAAGTTGTTAACAGATGGACAGTTCCCAGATGACAAGGATATCTGTCTACATCACTGCAGGTGATCAAGTCCACCATGGTTGGAAACAGTGCACCAATGGATCAATGCAATACTATAGGATCAATGTCCTATAATACATCTCCTCCACGCCCAAACATCATCACTTGGGAGGGTGCATACTGGAGATACAGATGTTTGTCGTAATCCTTCTGACTAATTTCCATCACATCAAGCCACTAACAGATACACACCGACAAGACATCCTCAATTTAAAATCCATTCCCCTTGAATGAATGAATGAATGAATGAATGAATGAATGAATGAATGAATGAATGAATGAATGAATGAATGAATGAATGAATGAATGAATGAATGAATGAATGAATGAATGAAAACTTTATTTAACAGATTGCAGAATTGGTACAATACAGTACGGCTCAATACACACAATTGTTAAGGGGATGCAGACCAGAGAAAGACGTTTGTCTTGTTTACATCAGGGTCCCCCATTTTCAATTCATAGTGTACAAATTTACTACATTCATAATTACTTTTGACGTGAACAATAACGATTCAGCGAACATCGCATCACTAGAACTGTGCCTGTCTGTCTATGGTCACAAAGATGCAGGAAGATTAACTGCGTGCAGGTTGTTAGTTATCAAAGAACAACGCTAGATGGCGGTGCTCACCAGGGCACCTATGTGAGAGTCAACTTCATCTTCAGTAAATTGCCCCCTGCTGTCAAAAATATCAACATATGACCAAATGTCAATGAGCTAAAACGTTCATAGTATTCCAATGACGTGTCATTCCAACCCGATATGGTGCAGCAGTGTCGCAGCTGACTGGCCACGGTTGTCATTTAATAATGACCACCTGTTATTTAATTACAATCACCAGTTTTGCCGACCAAGATGTCTGTGATGGAATAATATGAATACTCACAAATCTACATATCCAACTGTTCTCATTTCAAATGAATTCGTTGGCAAAGGAGATAATTTTGTGCAATCATCTAATTGTTAAGAGTGGATCAAAGTGACTTGGATCAAGGGAGTGCGGGACCTGGAATCTCTGCACAAGGCCGACGTGCAAGAAAAGGTTTCGACATCCACGCTCAGACCTAAAAAGACTATACATCCAGATGAACCCTTTCACTACCACACTAAAGAAGGTTAACCTTCCACTACCACACTAATAATAATAATAATAATAATAATAATAATAATAATAATAGATTGAATTTTAAGAGAGAAGCGCCTTTCTCAGACTCAAGGACACTGTACAAGTGTAGCAGGGTGGATTATCCCTGCTTCGTGGGAACTGTGGGGTGCGGTCAATAGGTAGCGAGACACAGTAGCACCCTGGCCAGCTGCACCTCCGTCTTTGGGGTCCGGAGCGTCAACTGGAGGCTGGTAGTGGGGGTGAATGAGGCCCAGGGTTTACAAACCTGGTCCGGTACTCTGGTCTTCCTCCCTCTCTCTGGAGTAGTCTGCAGTACTCCCCAACACACCCTCACCCTCCACAGTTGCCCCTTTTTCCCTCCCACACCTACTGACCGGATGGTAGCGAAATAACTGGGTTCCCCCCGCAAGCAGTACCCTCCCTTATGTGAGACGACCAGAACCCTTACAATGGAAATGGAAAAGGTAGAATAGCAAGGGGTTACGATTACATATATTACCCGTAGCAAAGGGTTAGGGTTAGGGTTAGAAATAATGAAAGACACACACACAAGACTCCCATCTACATCCTTTACTGTTATTTAAAGACTGGTCATCTACAAATATTTAATAGCAATGGGTCAAACGGAAGGTAGTTCTACTATTACTCAAGTTGTAATTCAATACCTTGCAAACACTTATATTGTACACCCACACAGTATAGACTCAGGTATTGCAGACCCAAAGTTAATAGACCCAGATATTGTAGACTTCAATATACTTGACTCCTTACCCACGTCTGGGCTAGTACCAATAATAATACCTCTTCTTAGGCTTTACTTATATGGCAGCGTTACGTTTACCCCCAAGAGGGGAAGGGTTAAATAGATGGGAAAGTAATATTACACACACATGGTATCACGCTCAAAGAAAAGGAAACAAAACCAAAAGTGTGGGCCCACAATTACCAAAACAAAAGCCCTATGCTAATGCCGGCATGTAATGTTTATGGGGTACCCCTATGCACTGTGGTTAGCAAACACCAGCTTCGCCCGTAGGCTGCGACACACTGTGTGATGTACGATAGGATCCTGGGCGCCGAAGCCCTAATGTTTACTCTACCAAAATGGCGGCCGCGCCGCTCCACCACCGTCCTGGTGGCAAGATGGCGTCGAACACTCGCGCCGCAGGTGCTAGCAGGCGGAGCTATAGCAGAGAGGCAGTGCTGGCTGAGCTGGTGCTGGGCGAACTCTGCTGGTGGTAAAGAACTCCCCGTGTCCTGCAGGCAGCCTGGGGCAGGGTGTGCTGCTGCTCTCCGGTGCAGACAGCTGTTGACGACCGGGCAGACTGCTTGGATGTCCCGTACGTCTCTGGCACGCAGACTATACCGTCACTGTAACTAGGTATAACACGAGCAATGCTACTGTGATCCTTAGCCGCACGCTACCTATACCGCTCACTGTAACTAGGTATAACTCGACTCTTAGTGCCCGACTCTGCACTTAATGTTCATAATATCATAACACTGGTACTGCTAGGATATCGTCTCCACTAGCCAGTACTTCCTATCCCCCGTCACTGTTCCACGGGGCACTCCGGCATAAACGTCAGCAACGGGGCTGTCTAGAGCTCCCCCGTTAGACGTGACTTCTCGTGGTCAAGTTCACTGCCGAGAAGAGAGCGACTTCCGCTCGGCTCCTCCCTTTATCATCTCTCAGCTCTCTCCGCCACTCTCTGCCTGCTACTGCCCCCTGCTGGTCCCGCCTGCCAGTCACAAGGGGGACGCACTGTAAAATATGAATCAATACTGTCATTTATGATCCGTATTCACATGTTCTTTGGACGGGGCGTTTGTGTCATTGTTCGTGTGAATCAATGACACTAGTTAGAATGTCTTTGTGTACAAAAAGGGATATAAACACAGTCAGCAGTTCTGAATAATATACCATATTTTCCAGACTGCTACATTTCCCCCCACTTTGAACTTGCTAAGTCCTCTGCAAGTTAACAACAAAACAACAAAAACAAACGCATGCATGAAAACGGTCCTGAGACCAACAGTTTCACACATCGGTTGACAATTACACATTATGCCAACAGTTTTACACACTCCCTCAGGAGTTGGACACACTGTTCCGCGAACACGCTCTTGAGCACGTAGTCCTGGCGATACCGAGCGGGTAGCCGACCTCTGGTGCTCCTCTGGGGCCGAGCGGCCTCCACTCTGGGGGGTTCCACCTCCCCCGCCTCCGATTCCGTGTCGGATTCCTCAGTGTCTGTCGGCGGGTCCTGGACCACGGCCTCACCCTCCGGGGCCATCGATGGACCGCCCGCGGCCTCCTCTTCGACTCCGTCTCCGCCGCCTTCCCCCTCCTCTCCTGAAGGGGTCGACTCCACCTCTGACTCGGCGCTTACGGCCTCCTCAGGGGCGTCCCGCAGGGGACCGGGGTGGTTACACGCCCTAGGATGCGGTTCCCGCCGGTGCCCGAAAGCACCTCCGATGTCTGATTCGGACGAGCTCCGCGGTGCCACCGGGATCTGTCGAGGGGCCCTCCCCCGCACTTCCGGGTCAGAAGCCGGGAAGGGACAGGTCTTGAGCTGGTCTCGATGCACGGTCCTTTCTGGACCCCCTGCTTCGGGCCTGACCGTGAACACGGGCGTCCCTTCGTGGCTCTGCTTAACCACCACATATGACGTAGGCTCCCACTTGTCTTGTATCTTATTACGGCCCCGGATTCGGTGGTCGCGTATCAGGACCCGGTCTCCGGCCCGCAGGAGTGCACCTCTGCTCTTCCTGTCGTAAATTCTCTTGCGTCGATGGGATGCCTGCTTCGCCGTGGCCTCAGCGGCCTCCGCGGCGGCCTTTAGTCGCTCGTGGTGACTCTGCACCCACTCATCTAGGTCTGCCGCCCCCTCCTCAATGACGTCTCTGCCCCCTAGGACATCTCGGGGCATCCTAGCGTCCCTCCCGAAGAGCAGGTAGAAGGGAGAGTATCCAGTGGAGGAGTGCTCGTGGCAATTGTATGTAAGTACCAACTCGGGTAGGTGCTCCTTCCAGTCCCGCTTCTTCTCTGCGGGCAGACTACGCAGCATGTCGTGCATTGTCCGATTGAATCTCTCGCACTGCCCATTCCCCTGGGGATGGTAGGGCGTGGTGCGGCTCTTTGAAATCCCATACAGTCGGCAGAGCTCCTTGATGACGCTCGACTCGAAATTTCGCCCTTGATCGGCATGGAGTCGGGCAGGGCAACCGTAGTACACGAACCAGTACTTGATGATGGCAGCGGCGGTGGTCTTCGCAGTCTGGTCTTTGGTCGGTACGGCAATAGTGAATCTGGTAAACATATCGGTCAGCACCAGTACGTTCTCGTAGCCACCCACCGACCTCTCCAACACGGTGAAGTCCATGGCCAGGACCTCCATGGGGGCCGTCACGTTAGTGCAGGTCATCTGGGCCTGGGCTTTAGGGAACACGTCGCGGGCTAATGCACATCGCTTGCATCGCTTCACCCATTGCTTCACCTCTTCTGCCATTCCGATCCAGTAGTAACCTCGCCTCATCAGGACCACCGTCCCCTGTCCCCCGTAGTGTCCCGCGTCTTCGTGCTGGGTCTCGTAGATCCTCCTTCGCAGGGCTGTGGGCACCACCAGCTGGAGAACCTCCTCTCCATCCCGGGGATCGCTTACGCGCCGAAACAGCACTTGCTGATGCAGACGGAGTCGTTCCCACTGCCCGTATAACTTGCGGAGTTTCGGGTCTCCTTCCTTCAGCTGTACCTTAGTGGGGGGGACCCCCTGTGTCACCGCCCGCCACACCGGACCCAACTCGGGATCGTCCGCCTGGAGCTGCCGCATTTCCGCCCAGTCATATCCGCTGTTCCCCTTCTGTGCCGCTATCCGTCGTGCGCCGACACTCGAGACCTCCCGCGTCTCTGTCGGTCTCCCAGGGCACAGCAGGGCCCGCACTTCCTCCGCTGGGACCACGACGTAGCCCTCGCGGGGGCGACTGGGGCGGGGACGGACAATGGAGCGGCCCGTTCCTGGAGACCCTGACGGGTGTGGGTGCCAGCCGCGGCTATCATTAGGAAGTCTTTCTCAGTGTCTTCCACTTCAGGTTCTGATCGCATCGGCATGCGAGACAGAGCGTCTGCGTTCTGGTTGAGTCGACCAGGTTTGTAGTGCACCACGAAGTCATACTCCGCGAGCTGAGCGTTCCACCGCTGCTCCACTGCTCCCAGGTTGGCCGTGCCGAGGTGTCTCAACGGGTTGTGGTCGGTGATCACGGTGAACTGGGCGTACATCAAGAGGTCTCTGAACTTCTCGGTGACCGCCCACTTCAGGGCGAGGAGTTCCAGCTTGAACGCACTATAATTTTGGTCATTCCTTTCGGACCCACGCAGGCCTCGGCTCGCAAAGGCGATGACTCGCTCTACGCCCTCCTGTTTCTGACTGAGTACCGCTCCCAGTCCCAAGTAACTCCCGTCGGTGGTCACTATGAAGGGGAGCTGGAGGTCGGGGTAGGCCAGCACCGGGGGTGTCAAGAGGCACTGCCGCAGATGGTCGAAGGCCGTCTGACACTGCGGCGTCCACTTGAAGGCCTCGGGCCGGCCCTTGGCGAACCCCTTTTTTTCTTTCCCCATCAGGGCGTGCAGTGGCTGGGCCACCTGGGCGAAGTGGGGCACGAACCGCCGATAATAGGACAGGAACCCGATCACCTGCCTCACTTCCTTCGCCGAGCGCGGCGCCGGCCAGTCCTCCAACGCCTTCACTTTGTCGGTGTCGACCTGTATGCCGGCCGCGGAGACCACGTGTCCCAGGAACTTGACTTCGGTCTTCAGAAGGAAGCACTTCCGGGGCTTGAGCTTGAGTCCATGCTCCCGAAGCCGTCCAAACACCAGGTCCAGCTTCTGACAGTGGCTCTCGAAGTCGCTGGCGAACACCAAGACGTCGTCTAGGTAGACGAGTAGGACGTCGAAGGCCAGGTCCCCCAGCACGGCGGTCATCAACCGCTGGAACGTCGCTGGTGCGTTACACAGTCCGAAGGGCATACGAGTCCACTGGTAGAGGCCGAAGGGCGTCGTGACAGCCGTCTTCTCTTGGTCTTCCTCTTTCACCGCCACCTGGAAGTAGCCGGCGGTGAGATCGAGCGAGGAGAAGATCTTGGCTTGCCCCAAGGCGTCTAGGGACTCCTCGATACGAGGTAGGGGGTAGGCATCCCGGTGTGTCACGTTATTTAGGCGGCGGTAATCGCAGCAGAACCGCACGGAGCCGTCTTTCTTTATGACGATCACGGCTGGTGACGCCCACGGACTGCAGCTCTCTACCAGGACACCCAGGTTCACCAGATCTTGCACGTGTCTCTTTACTTCTTGGAACACGTGGGGCGGTATTCAGCGGTGCCGTTGCTTGACCGGGTGTGCGTCACCAGTGGGGACGTAGTGTGTGACCGTGGTTGTGTAACCATAGTCCCCGTCGTCAACGGAGAACACCGCCTTGTGTTTCTCCAATACTTGATTCAGCCGGCTCACTTGGGCTGGTGTGAGATCCTGCAGGTTCGCCTGTACGTCCACGGCGAGCCTGTGGGTCTTCCCGTCCGGCTCTGCCTCTGGCGGGCTGGCTCGAGTCTCAATCGCCGTCACTCGGACGCCTCCGTCTACTTCCTCTACGGTCACCCTCTCCTGGGGCCGTACCTGACGGGGACAGTGAATCTCTGCCAGTCTGGACCGGGGTCGGAGCACAATCTCGACGTCGGTCGGGTTCAACACCCGCACAGGCACTGTCCCCTGTTGGGCGTAGGTCACCACGTTCGCCACCAATAGTCCGGGAGGCAGGTTGGCACTCGGCGTGTTCTCCAGCATCACGGGACGCCGCATCCCTGCTGTCGTCGCGCAACGGCCTGAGACGACCATTTCGCTGTGCGGGGGAATGACCACAGACTCTCTGCCGGCCACCTTGACGTACCCCATCTTTCCCGGGGCGGTACACTCTCGGCCTTCTTGGGCCAGGACGGCGACCACACGGCGGATGGCGATGCTTCTAGCTTCGACACGTCTTCGGGTCACCGGCCGCATCCCCTTGATCCCTGCGAACAGGCCATCTACTCCGCCGAGCACGTTCATGCCCAGCAGTCCCTGGACAGCGTCTCCTAGGTCCCCTCGGCCTGGGTCGTCTTTTAGTATGAATATGCATTTCCCCGTGAATGTCATATCTAGGCACTTCACTTCGGCGTAGAGACACCCCACCACTGGGATCTCCAACCCGTTGGCGGCGATGAGAGTGATCCAGTTGGCGGGGGTCAACTTCGACTTCGGGAAGTGTCTTTGAAAGTGGCTCTCGTACATGGTGGTGACTTCGGCGCCGGTGTCGAAGAGGCAGCGGGTCTCGACCCCGTCGATCTGGACGTCTAGAGTGAGGCATTCCCCTTGCGCGTCTTGCGTCTCGGTGCCCTCCGTGGCCGCGCCGGCGACTCCGGTTATGACGGCGTCGACTGTCCTTCGTGCTCCTGGTCGGTGCCCTGACGAGCCCGGAGCTTCGGGGTTGGGAGTAGAGGCGGGGCGTGGCTCGCCGGCCGAGCGGGGGCATTCTCTGCTGATGTGGCCCGGCTGATTGCAGGCATAGCAGATCAGCCGGCCGTCTTCGTCTCGGCGGGGTTCTCGCGTCGCGTCGTCTCGGCGTCGCCGTCCGGTGGCGCCTCTCCGGGGCGCGTCCCGCTCCCGTGAGAAGGTCTGAGCCAGTTGTTCCTGGCGCACGCCTAGTTGCTCCATTCCCGCCTGGATCTGCCGAATAGTCTCCCGCAGTGAGTCAACGCTCGGCGGGGTCTCCCGTCCCTCTCCAGCCGCGGCGTGGACTAAACCCCGGGGGGGACCCTTGTCGGCGGGGTGGACCAGCTCGTCCTCCGTCCAATCGATCGCCGCCTGCAGTACCTGGGGAAATGGCCGCGTCCCGTCCTCCCTCATGTACTTCCGCATTTCTCTCCTCAGGGCATCGTCCCTGAGGCCCACCACAAACCGCTCCTGCAGCAGGGCGGTGGCGTCGGCGACCAGCGCGGGCGCCCGACGTCGTAGGCGACGGATCCTCTCCTGCAGGTCGTAGGCAAACTGGCGTACGGTCTCTCCGGCGGCCTGTCTTCGGTCGAAGAACTCCCCCAGGCGGACGCTGACCGGGACCTTGTCCCCATAGGTTTCTTCAAGTATCTTGAACAAGGCTTCCGTGTCGGGGACGGTTCCCTCCGTCAGGAAGCGTACCGTCTGCTTCGCCTCGCCTCTGAGGTGGAGCTGTACGACCTCCGCTTGTTCCTCCGCGGGCACTCGACTGGCACGGAGATGGGCCCTCATTGCCTGGATCCAGTCCTCTACAGGCAGTTCCCCCCTCTCCTGTTCACCTCCAAATTCGCTGCACTTCCGCTCTCGTTGGACGTACACCACCGGGAGGGGCGCTGGGGGAAGCTGTTGGATCATGGCCTGGGCCAAGGCAAGCGACTCTCGGTGCCTGGCCTGCTCCAGTTGTTCGTGTTGGTGGTCTAGGGCTTCCGCCTGGTCTTGGAGTTGACCCTTTAGGAACTCCATTTCGGCTGTCAAGGTCCGCACCGTCTCGGCTTCAATCCCTTCCTCTTTGAGCGGGGCCGGCGAGTCACCTCCTTGCGTCACCCGGGACGGCCCGGCTTTGGCCTCGGGCTTCGGGGTGTCGTTGTCCGACATCTCAGGTCTCTGGGTCGTCACTTACAAGGGAGTGGAGTAGGATGTTGATCCTGTTCGTGACGCCAAATGTAGCAGGGTGGATTATCCCTGCTTCGTGGGAACTGTGGGGTGCGGTCAATAGGTAGCGAGACACAGTAGCACCCTGGCCAGCTGCACCTCCGTCTTTGGGGTCCGGAGCGTCAACTGGAGGCTGGTAGTGGGGGTGAATGAGGCCCAGGGTTTACAAACCTGGTCCGGTACTCTGGTCTTCCTCCCTCTCTCTGGAGTAGTCCGCAGTACTCCCCAACACACCCTCACCCTCCACAGTTGCCCCTTTTTCCCTCCCACACCTACTGACCGGATGGTAGCGAAATAACTGGGTTCCCCCCGCAAGCAGTACCCTCCCTTATGTGAGACGACCAGAACCCTTACAATGGAAATGGAAAAGGTAGAATAGCAAGGGGTTACGATTACATATATTACCCGTAGCAAAGGGTTAGGGTTAGGGTTAGAAATAATGAAAGACACACACACAAGACTCCCATCTACATCCTTTACTGTTATTTAAAGACTGGTCATCTACAAATATTTAATAGCAATGGGTCAAACGGAAGGTAGTTCTACTATTACTCAAGTTGTAATTCAATACCTTGCAAACACTTATATTGTACACCCACACAGTATAGACTCAGGTATTGCAGACCCAAAGTTAATAGACCCAGATATTGTAGACTTCAATATACTTGACTCCTTACCCACGTCTGGGCTAGTACCAATAATAATACCTCTTCTTAGGCTTTACTTATATGGCAGCGTTACGTTTACCCCCAAGAGGGGAAGGGTTAAATAGATGGGAAAGTAATATTACACACACATGGTATCACGCTCAAAGAAAAGGAAACAAAACCAAAAGTGTGGGCCCACAATTACCAAAACAAAAGCCCTATGCTAAT
Source organism: Notolepis coatsorum (assembly GCF_963971535.1). Classification (NCBI taxonomy): domain Eukaryota; kingdom Metazoa; phylum Chordata; class Actinopteri; order Aulopiformes; family Paralepididae; genus Notolepis; species Notolepis coatsorum. The sequence continues at coordinate 139,641,205 of NC_140171.1, forward strand.
GCCGGCATGTAATGTTTATGGGGTACCCCTATGCACTGTGGTTAGCAAACACCAGCTTCGCCCGTAGGCTGCGACACACTGTGTGATGTACGATAGGATCCTGGGCGCCGAAGCCCTAATGTTTACTCTACCAAAATGGCGGCCGCGCCGCTCCACCACCGTCCTGGTGGCAAGATGGCGTCGAACACTCGCGCCGCAGGTGCTAGCAGGCGGAGCTATAGCAGAGAGGCAGTGCTGGCTGAGCTGGTGCTGGGCGAACTCTGCTGGTGGTAAAGAACTCCCCGTGTCCTGCAGGCAGCCTGGGGCAGGGTGTGCTGCTGCTCTCCGGTGCAGACAGCTGTTGACGCCCGGGCAGACTGCTTGGATGTCCCGTACGTCTCTGGCACGCAGACTATACCGTCACTGTAACTAGGTATAACACGAGCAATGCTACTGTGATCCTTAGCCGCACGCTACCTATACCGCTCACTGTAACTAGGTATAACTCGACTCTTAGTGCCCGACTCTGCACTTAATGTTCATAATATCATAACACTGGTACTGCTAGGATATCGTCTCCACTAGCCAGTACTTCCTATCCCCCGTCACTGTTCCACGGGGCACTCCGGCATAAACGTCAGCAACGGGGCTGTCTAGAGCTCCCCCGTTAGACGTGACTTCTCGTGGTCAAGTTCACTGCCGAGAAGAGAGCGACTTCCGCTCGGCTCCTCCCTTTATCATCTCTCAGCTCTCTCCGCCACTCTCTGCCTGCTACTGCCCCCTGCTGGTCCCGCCTGCCAGTCACAAGGGGGACGCACTGTAAAATATGAATCAATACTGTCATTTATGATCCGTATTCACATGTTCTTTGGACGGGGCGTTTGTGTCATTGTTCGTGTGAATCAATGACACTAGTTAGAATGTCTTTGTGTACAAAAAGGGATATAAACACAGTCAGCAGTTCTGAATAATATACCATATTTTCCAGACTGCTACACAAGGAAAGGATGGAAAAAAATAAAAGTAAGTAATAAAATTGAAAAAATATATATAATAAAATACATAAAATATCTGTAGTGTGGGTGGGAAGATTTGGTTGTTCCTCGAATCAGGACAAAAGGATATCGAATATTAGACACAGGACAATGAGTTCAAACATCATGTATTGCATTTATTGAATAATCAGAAAGAATAATGACATGAATTATCGGGTGGTCCATGGATCACGACAAGCTTGTTGACAGCAATGCAGTATAGCAGAGTGGCCAAGGAGCTCTCCTTTCCTCTATTCTAAAATGGTCTGATATACTGTCCGACCTAGGGTGTCTTCGCTGGCTGACCAATCAAGTGTGAGACACCTGTGTCCTTTCCCATATATGATTCAGCTCGGACCAGGTCCTCGAGGATGCATAGTTATGTAACAGGAAAAATGCACGGGTGCCCACCCTGCACTGACCAGCCACCTTTCTGGAGATAAAGGGGCCCCTTTAACCTTGGCCTAAAAGCCTCTCAATGTAAAGGGAAACATAGTGTCCTCAAATGTTTATGATACTGATTGTACTGTAATCCTATTTATCAATGACTTTTAACTTAATCAATGTTCCTAATTAACTAATATATTTATATATGATATAAGCCTAAAGTCTGACGTTAATTTCCGACATGTGGTAGTGAAAGGTTAACCTTCTGTAGTGTGGTAGTGAAAGGGTTAACCATTTGTCGTGTGGCAGTGAGCGGGTTAACCTTCTGTATTGTCGCAGTGAAAGGGTTATCCCTTTGGTAGTGTGGTGGTAGTGAAAGGGTTAACGCCACTGTGCATTTGAACTCAATGCCACCACCAATTATGTTGTCCAATAATCTGTTTGTTTTTTTCCACTAAACCCATGGATATATTTGTGAGCCTTTTCTCATGCCTCCAAACCACACTTAAAACAAGGTCCCATTCATGTGACCTTCGTGATTCAACAATCTCGTGGGTAGAAAACTAAGAAAATGACGGCGGCTGGGTGGCGCAGCGGACATTGCGCTCGTCACCAACGCAAGAGACACCGGGTTCGACTCCGGCTGTCGGCGTTGCCTCCGGCTTGAGCCGGCCCTCATACTAACTCAATTGGCAGAGTCAGCGGGTGGAAGTCGATGGGTGGTAATCTGGACGTTGTGGACAGCGACTCCTACAGGTCGGTTGGGGGACGCCTGCACAGCAGAGACAGGAAAAATGGCGAGGGTAGTGTGAGCCTCCCACACGTTACACCTCGGCAATGAGAGTCCGTGCTGGCAGGTGAAAAGATGTGACAGGCTGCCTCCACATCGGAGGGGACATGTGATGCAAGGCTTCTATCCTCCCTACAACCGGCCCGTGGGGGGCATATGCGAGCAACGTTCAAGACAGGGGAGGGGAGAATTGGCACGGCTAAATTGGGATGGGAGAACATTTTTAAAAAGAGGAGAAAAGTGGATTTAAAAAAAAAGGAAATGCTGGCTGTTTTTATTCCATTAACAGTCCAACAATGCCGTTGGTCCAAAAATATCTGGTTTTGTGATCCTAGATCAAAACTCTTGACACTTGATGAACGTGACGTTTTACTCACATAAGTGAAAAGCACCTTGAAAAACTACGTTTGACATAAAGCTGCTGATTGCAAAGGTATTCAATCACTTCTAGTGATAACAACAGATGGAAGCTTTCTCATTCAGTGATATGATGTACCAGTTTAGCAGACAGGAGTTTAATAGACTAGGATTATAGGAATGGAATGATAGTCTCTAAATCTAAACTATATAATTTTCACTTGTCACTTTCCCAGACATTCCCAGACTCATTTTCAACATTAGTTATGTGTGCAAAGTAACAAAAGCTTCCTCTTATCTGACATTGCATCTTCGTGGCAGATGAACGCTAACTGTACCTGGTATCTTGATATTATTTGTATTCAATGTTTTAACACATATATACAAACAAAGCAGACAGAACAGACCAAATCAAGACATCAGATATGCACAACGACAAATAAAATAAATAATGAATTTAAAATATATATATATATATATATACCCCCCCTCCCCTCAACAGAAAGGAAAAAAAGAAAAAACAAGACAACCAGTCACTCCTTTGTGCCTCGTGTTAGACATATCAAGTCTTAAAGATTGAAAAATATATCTATAGTAGACGCAAAGTCTTTTTACATGGCTTTTGTGTAAGAGACAGCTTCACAGTTGCCATTCAGTCCACATAGTCCAGATATAATCCCTAATAGTATACAAAGTAGCATCAGGCCATCAAGAGTCCCTTCAGTTGATGCCTTTTTAGAGCAAGGAGCCGAGGGAAGAAACACCACAGAACAACAAACACACAGCAAAAACAGACAAAAACAGTGCTCTATAAGTTCACATTGTCTTAGACATCTGCAGTACGTATTATATATTGTAATGCTTTTTCACAGAACAAGAATTTAGCCCTTCAAACAAGGAAAGTAAGTCCGTCTTGGTATAGGCCATTTCAAACCTAATTATCAGCATTTACGAGTTGACGTGTTGATTGTTGTTTAACTGTAAAGTAAATAGCGATGGACTGCTCTGTTGTATGTTAGAGCGATGGACTGCTCTGTTGTATGTTAGAGCGATGGACTGCTCTGTTGTATGTTAGAGCGATGGACTGCTCTGTTGTATGTTAGAGCGATGGACTGCTCTGTTGTATGTTAGAGCGATGGACTGCTCTGTTGTATGTTAGAGCGATGGACTGCTCTGTTGTATGTAAGAGAGATGGACTGCTCTGTTGTATGTTAGAGCGATGGACTGCTCTGTTGTATGTAAGAGATGGACTGCTCTGTTGTATGTTAGAGCGATGCTCTGTTGTATGTTAGAGCGATGCTCTGTTGTATGTTAGAACTTCGTAAAGAAACTCAAAGTACTAAGAGTGATACACTGCTCTGTTGTTATATATTTTTTATTGAACAATCTTATCACACTTTTTACTGTCCGTTCTATTTTATTATTTTTAGCCTATTTTAAACTGAATCAACCCGCACTTTTTTACTCTATCTAATCTATTCTATTTTATTATTTGTATTACTGAAAAACTGTGATTTACCTTACACCTTGCTACCTCTCTATATTTGTTTTTTTTTATTTATGCTCGCTTATGCCTGTATTTTTTACTGTTGTGAAGCACTTTGAAGTGCAACTTCTGTATGAAAAGTGCTATACAAATAAAGTTATTATTATTATTAACTGTACCTGGTATGTCTGGTAGCTGATGGCCATGCCGTATCGACAGTACATGACGTAGTGTTCACAGTTGTACCACAGTAAACTATACGTGACGACGCCCACCAGCTTCTCCGCCCTCCGGCCCACCTCGTCCCCGTCCAGAGGGGTCCGGCTGCAGACCTTGTCCATGTGGTTGACGAGGATCTCCGAGCCGAACCCGAAGTCCACCAGGGAGTCTACTCTCACGCTCGCCTCCTTGGCGATGACCCCTAGTATCAGCCGGCTGTTGGTCACCATCTTGGCGATGGCGGACTTGTTCTTGGAGATGGCCGGCAAAATGTCCGGGATGAGATGGGCCACGCGGTTGTCGCCCAGGTAAATGCCAAAATGGGTGAACAATGTCCTGGGCACCTCTAGCAGGTCACCGCGCTTGTAAAGGGACAGGTCATATTTAGAGTCCTCCTCGACTTTGGAAGCCACAAAGAAAAGGTTGAACAGTTGGAAGGGAAACATGATGGCAAACAACAATGAACTGTTGGACGCTGGGGCATTTTATTTGTGGCAATGTTGGGTGGAGCTAGGAACATTGGAAGGATTAGGTGTTGGTCAACTTTTCAGTCTAATTTTGACACAAATAAAGGAGCTTTCTATAATCGCACGGTCATGTGCTTGTCTTGATTTCACAAGTCTGAGCACAGTGTATTGAGATTGAGGGGCTCTAATTAACTAAGAAGCCTGGACTATGGCAACTCCATTTTTTTTAAAAAGGTCAGAGCCTAAATAAACAGGCTACTAGGGGGCAGGGATAAAATGTATAATGATTTCATTATTGTTTTTCTTTCCCAGCCACATCTATGCCATAGAATCTCTCTATCTACCATATTGCAGATATGTTTGTTGTTAACCTCTGGGGATGGGATGGGGTGGGAACGTGGGAGGGGAGGGGGGAATGTGGGGGGGGGGGGGAAGGGGAAGGGTGGGGGAGGAAAATGTATAATATGTACAACTGAAATGTTCAATTGATTGATTGATTGAAAACTTTATTAACAGATTGCAGAATGGGTACAGTACAGTACAGCTCAAAACATACAATTGTTAAGGGGATGCAGACCAGAGAAAGACTTTCGTCTTGTTTACATCAGGGTCCCCCATTTTCAATTCATCATAACATATATGACATACATGACATACAGATAGACAGTAGGCTACTGCTACATTTATACATTTATGACATACCAGATTTGCAAATACAGTACTGTTTGTGATACGAAAAGAGTCCAGAAAAATTTACGTAGAAACTGTATATTGGAGGAGGTTGGGTAGGTGGGGTGGGGTTGGGGGGGACTGTACACTGTTTTTGAACGTGGGTAGTGATTCACATTCCTTTACAGCTTTGGGTAGGGCATTCCACATTGATTGACCGAATCTGGGTTTAACATGATTTGTGGAGCTCCCTCTGGTGTTGTGATCGTGGTATTCACTGACCTTTGGGAAGTATTTTGACATGTACATGGGTACCTTGGTCGTGTAGTGTATCTTGTAGACCAGGCCCATTGCAAGTTGCTGTACTCTGTCGTCTACTCTAAGCCATCCTAGGTTGTCAAAGTGGGCAGGGGTGAGGTGGGTTCTAGGAGTAAGGTCAAGCAGTAGTCTGACCAGTTTGTTTTGAGATGTTTGTAATTTTGTTTTTAGCGCCTTTGAGGTGCTTTGGTACCATGAGTTGCAAGCATAGTCGTAGTACCCTTGAATGAGTGCTCCTGCCAGAGTCTTCAGGGTATTCTTGTTTACCAGAGAGGAGATCCGGTACAAGAATCGAGTTCGTTGTTTGACTTTTTTTATTACATTGGATGCCATTTTGTCACAATATTTTCCTGTAATAAAGAAAGTTTACAAAAATAAACACTTTGTTCCAGTGATACATCTGTAATTGCTTGAAATTGTGTCATTATTACTGAGCATTTTTTTGTGTTTAATATGTGTAAAGTCACCATTTGGCAGATGTTGATACTGTTGTAATGCTATTTCTGGAAGTGGAGGAGTATACTGTCTATGATTACAGAGTGTAGACAGAGACTACATTTGGTTTATCATTTGAAAATAACATGTCCTTGCAAATAAGAGGAGCACCACTCCCCCGAGTGTGTTGAATGCAGTTGTCACACAAAATGGCAAAGAAATTATAAAATGTAATTTATTAACCATATTTACAACATTGGTTTAAAGAATACAAAATGCACTACTGCATTGTTAAAAGCGGCATTGTATTAGGCTATATGCATAACCACATTTGAATGTGCCTAATTTTACATACATCCCCATTGTAAACATTTCCTTATTGTCAGTAGGCTATAGGCTAAACAAAAATAAAATAGAAATAGGCTCATTTAAACAGTTTCAAATGTGTAACAGGAATATAGTCCCCTGATTGTCAAAAAGCACGTTGGGACAGAGCAAGTTGTCCATTCATGAAAATGTCACATTTAATTTTTTTTTTTTACATTGTCCTCTTGTTTATGGGTAGAAAATGATCACGTGTAACTTCACAGTAAATAGGCACCTGATAATGTTTATTATTCTACAACAAGGCATCGCGTGGAGTGACAATTAAGCACCACTCACAGAGTTTCCAGTCTTCTATATATAATGTTGTCCAGTGAATGTTCAGTGCACTCACTCAGCCAGCATCCATATGATCCATAGCGTAAAGGAAATGAGAATTGTGGGTAATGTAGTTGAGGGCGCCATGCCAAAGCAGACGATGGAGATAAGTCCTAGGAGAACTGTAATGATGACGCTCCGCGGGTCTCGAACGATACACTTCAAGCACTCGCAAAACTACAGAAGAGAGAAGCACAATGATTATTAGGCGATGTCATTCTAGTATTAGACTCATCAACAATTAACCAATATTATATTTATTCATGATTTAAAACTGATTATATATGGCTATTTTAATTTCTAATAAAAAACAGATAACCTACACAACATTATCTTTCGAATAGACCTAATGGGTATTTTAACCATTCATATGAACATAATTAATTCTGACGCATATTAGTGGAATGTATTATATTGTACTGAAATACCTTGACAGAGCTGAGCTTTGCTATGGGCTATTAATCTATATCAAATATGCCTTATCTGTATATTTATCGGCTGTGGGTTATTCATGCAAATGTGCATTACATATAAATATGCACTAATGACATTTCATTCTGATTAATGTTAAAGTTCGTTTTATGAGACGCATATTACAAGTTCATAAGAAAGTAATTAAAAAACACTCCGCCACAAAAAGAAAGACGTTTTCTCAAATTCTCAGCAAGGCTGTATTTATACCTTTTCTGTTTGTTGGCTCGTTGCACATCCATATCTGCAGTACGTCGCAAAGTGTTCACAGTTATTCCAGAGCAAACTGTATTTGATCGCTCCAATGAGTCGTTCAGCCCTCTTGGCGACCTCTTCGTTCGGAGACGCCAGCAGCTGTTTCTGGACCATTTGATCCTCCATATGATTTACGATTATTTTGGAGCCATATGCGAAATCTTCCACCGAGTCCACGCGCACCGTGGCGCACTTACACACGCACCCGAGGATGAGTCTCTTATTTGTGACGACTGTGTTGATCGTCTTCTCGTCGCTTGTAAGCACGGGTAGGATGTCGGGGATCAGATGAGCAACTTTGCTGTCACCCAAATAGATCCCAAAGTGAGTGAATAACGTCCTCGGCACCGCCAACAGGTCCCCTCTCTTCAAGGGCGATGGAGTGGCCATGTGTCCGCGTCGTGCGCGCTTGGCGCTCATCATCATCGACATCATCACCATCCGACAATTTCAACACAAAAAGTTTGAAGTTAGAGAGAAGGGGTAGAAATGTCAACAAGTGAATCATCATGAGGTTTCGGAGAAGGTATCCATGGGGTGCTCTGAGCGGTATAGTAGGCATCAGGGGCGTATTTGGCACGGGGGACGTGGCAATGGGTCCCCCCCATTTTTTCAGAATGCAGTTAATGTCCCCCCCCCCCGTCTGATTACCTGTATGCAAAGAGTAGTAGATGGCCCAGTAGAGCTGAGTCTGACTACCTGTTCTATTATTATGCAAAGAGCAGTAGATGGGGGTCGCATTCTTGCCCTGCAAGGGCCAAGTACCCACTCGCTAAAGTACTTGTCTTTGCATAATAATAGCTCGGGTCGTCAGCCTAGGTGTGTGTTAAAATACGTCAAACATATTGTTTACACTGTCTTTCTTCTATTATAACCCTCCCAAATCATATTCAGAAAGTATCACAGAGACTTCTATTGACCAAGGAATTAGTTATTATTTCGCGGTTTATTCACATAACGTTATATTGTTTACACTGTCTTTCTTCTATTATAACCCTCCCAAATCATATTCAGAAAGTATCACAGAGACTTCTATTGACCAAGGAATTAGTTATTATTTCGCGGTTTATTCACATAACGTTATATTGTTTACACTGTCTTTCTTCTATTATAACCCTCCCAAATCATATTCAGAAAGTATCACAGAGACTTCTATTGACCAAGGAATTAGTTATTATTTCGCGGTTTATTCACATAACGTTATATTGTTTACACTGTCTTTCTTCTATTATAACCCTCCCAAATCATATTCAGAAAGTATCACAGAGACTTCTATTGACCAAGGAATTAGTTATTATTTCGCGGTTTATTCACATAACGTTATATTGTTTACACTGTCTTTCTTCTATTATAACCCTCCCAAATCATATTCAGAAAGTATCACAGAGACTTCTATTGACCAAGGAATTAGTTATTATTTCGCGGTTTATTCACATAACGTTATATTGTTTACACTGTCTTTCTTCTATTATAACCCTCCCAAATCATATTCAGAAAGTATCACAGAGACTTCTATTGACCAAGGAATTAGTTATTATTTCGCGGTTTATTCACATAACGTTATATTGTTTACACTGTCTTTCTTCTATTATAACCCTCCCAAATCATATTCAGAAAGTATCACAGAGACTTCTATTGACCAAGGAATTAGTTATTATTTCGCGGTTTATTCACATAACGTTATATTGTTTACACTGTCTTTCTTCTATTATAACCCTCCCAAATCATATTCAGAAAGGCACACACAACATATTCCAGTTAACGGTATATTTTTTTAATGATTCGTTATGGCGTAATCAATACTTCCATGCGTATAAATTGCGTTCGCGACCTCCGTGTTTTGGGGGTAGTCATCAGAAACCTCGGATCCGGGATTCGCTCCCATCCGTCGGGCAAGAACTGTGGGTTTTCAGCCTCTCTCTCTGGAGCTTAACGGAGTTTCTGGAGGAGTTTCTGGAGGAGCTTGTCGCGGCTCATGCGCATGCGCACGCTCAACCAATCAGAGAGGGGCTTCGCTCAACCAATCAGAGAGGGGTCTGCAGAAATAGAGTTCAACCAATCAGAGAGGGGTCTGCAGAAATGCGGCTACGGGCCCTAACCCCCCCCCCCCCCCCCATCGACGTCACTCGCCACGCCCCCAAATCTGTCCCCGGCACACATTGAGAGAGAATTACGCCAGTGGTAGGCATGATGATGAGGCTTTTATCCTCAAGTTCGCAAGGAGGAGACGCAAGCTGCAGAACCCAAGAACACGATTGGCCACAAGCAACATATGGCAACGTATTTACCACACGACGTGCGTATTTCCTCTTGCGAAGAAGGCCATGCAAAGCAGAAGTCTGCATATTAATAAAACCACGTTACAACAAGCATAAACCAAACAGATTTTTTATTTTTTTATTGTGTTCAATCACTACAACAAGAGAATAATGGGCTATCTTTGTCATCCATTTAAAAAGAGAAAAGTATGTTGAGTAAAAAAAAAAAAAAAATCTAAATTACTCACTTGGAAAACGTTCACACACAATTGCTATTAAACAGATGCCCTATTTGGGATTGGGATTGATTGGGTGCAGGGGGTTGCAGGGACGGACTGTGACTTTTTGACCCAGACCTGCCCACCACAACCAGCTCAAGGATAGGCTACTCCACCTCCCCCGCCCCATTGATGCCCATACAAACACACCAGTCCTTAATACCACCCCTAGTATGCATAATGGTTATGGCAAACTCACAAGCAATTGTCATTAATGGTTTCCCCTGGCAATTCAAATGCCTCAGGTGTCCCTGTAGTTGTCTAGGCTACATTGATACAGCCCATCACAATGCCCATTTATGTAGTAAAGTCCAAAACAATTGTAGTGAAGTCGATAACAATATAAATAGAGTAATGCAGTAGGCTACACTACAGACAGCCTGATCACCACAAAGTCTATAACTGCAGTTTTTGATTCTCTCTCCCCCTGATTGGAGAACAGGGGGGAGAGACAGAGACACACACACACACACACACAAACACACACACACAGAGAGAGAGAGAGAGAGAGAGAGAGAGAGAGAGAGAGAGAGGGAGAAGACAAGAGAGATATAGGCTACAGAGAGTGGAGGCATACACAAACGGAGGGAGAGAGAGATAACTTAATTTTTACTGTACAAAAGTAGTCGGTAAACAGTTAGCAGGAAATAATCATTGTACTTACTCCATTCAGTGGAATGTGTGACACAATATTTTTGTAATCAGGCTCTGTGCTATCTGGCCGCCAGTTCAGTTTTGTTTTACTTTTTTCAGTCATTTTGTCTCCTTCAGGAAAGTTGGTCGGCCTCATTACTGGACATTGTGTGACCTGAAATTGATTGGTATAGTTACCGGTTCACAAGGAAGAGGAGGAGAGGAGAGCAGAGGAGAAGAAAGGAGGAGAGGGAACAGATTTTTTTTTTATAGGTCAGTGGTTGTAACTAATGGGAAATTAAGTTGTAATGGATTATCACTACTGGATGAATGAATGAATGAATGAATGAATGAATGAATGAATGAATGAATGAATGAATGAATGAATGAATGCATGAATGAATGAATGAATGAATGAATTAATGAATGAATGAATGAATGAATGAATGAATGAATGAAAACTGTATTTAACAGATTGCAGAATGGGTACAATACAGTACGGCTCAATGCACACAATTGTTAAGGGGATGCAGACCAGAGAAAGACGTGTGTCTTGTTTACATCAGGGTCCCCCATTTTCAGTTCATAGTGACATTTATGACATAGTTACACAACATACATGACATCATGACATGTATGGCATAGGGACATACATGACATACAGGTATTAGTACTGTTACATTTGTGACATATGCGATATGCAAATATACAGTACTGTTACCCATAGATCCTAACAGAGAATATATACATATGATGGGGAGGAGACTGTACATTAGGAGGAAAATATGCTGGTGTAGAATCAAAGTGGCCACATCACACTCAATGCCTCACGCTCTGGTTTTTGTATCATGGGCTGCTCACCTGGCCCAGAGTGACCGGAGCACCGCGACCGGCCCACCAGGATTTCTCCCGGCGCTCCCTACGATCAGTCGGCTATTTGGGGAATTGGATGACATGGTGACTCTCCCTGTCTCACATTACAAAATATTTATTTGATTAGATATTAGTATCTCAATAATAGGGGGGAGGGGGCAGTTGCAGGGAGCTTTAACTAAACTGAAATAAGTAGAAGACACAGGACTCTCAACATTCAAAGGAATAGAAAGACAATACAAAATGCTCAGCAGATGGACCAAGAAGAGCAATAAGTGGAGTATAGACAATAAATTGGTAACATCAGCACAAATGCAAGCAGCAGAACAGCACAGACACAAGAAGCAGAACAGACACAAGTAGCAGAACAGCACAGACACAAGCAGCAGAACAGACACAAGCAGCAGAACAGACACAAGCAGCAGAACAGCACAGACACAAGCAGCAGAACAGACACAAGCAGCAGAACAGCACAGACACAAGCAGCAGAACAGACACAAGCAGCAGAACAGCACAGACACAAGAAGCAGAACAGACACAAGCAGCAGAACAGAACAGACACAAGCAGCAGAACAGACACAAGCAGCAGAACAGACACAAGCAGCAGAACAGACACAAGCAGCAGAACAGACACAAGCAGCAGAACAGACACAAGAGGCAGAACAGACACAAGCAGCAGAAGAGCACAGACACAAGCAAGTGGCAGCACAAGACACCGCACATAACCGGAGAGAGGCCGGTTACACCTATTTATGACAGACACAGACAGTTTAGTTTTAGTTTACTCAGTTTATTTGATCGGGGACAGTGCATATCAATCAGACAGACAGACAGACAGACAGACAGACAGACAGACAGACAAACAGACAGACAGACAGACAGACAGACAGACAGACAGACAGACAGACAGACAGACAGACAGACAGACAGACAGACAGACAGACAGACAGACAGACAGACAGACAGACAGACAGACAGACAGACAGACAGACAGACAGATAGCAGAAACAAACATATAAAACAATTCCTAGTTTTCATTATGAACCTACATGGGAGGTGGGCTCATTTACTGGTCAGGTCAACCTTATACCTTGATTTCTCACAAATCATTAACCCTTTCACTGCCACACGACAGAAGGTTAACCCTTTACTATCACACAACCGACGGTCGGGTTAACCGGCTGTTGTGTGGCAGTGAAAGGGTTGACCTTATGTGAATTGTCGCAGTGAAAGGGCTAACCGTTTTGGTAGTGCGGCAGTGAAAGGGTTAAAATTCCATGACATTGGCTCTGCACAAAATGGCACTATAGTGGCACAGACTCGCAGTGTAATGTTTTTTAATCTTCCCGCTCAGTCAGTGTGATTTGTCCAGATAGCTCACCTGGAGCTTAGTATGACCTTAATACAATTTCTTCTTATACAGTGATTGAAAGTCTGTAACAACAAGAATTTGACACAGAACACTGAATACTGAATATTGAATGAAACACCATCATATGAAATGCGGAGAACGCTTGATGCTTTAAAACTGCATATACCAACCAAGGTCATCGTCCGACCGTGTGTGAGGACAATGAATCGTTAGCCAGGCCTCATATGTTCCACCTATATGATCATATACCGGGTTCAGCTGAGTGGGCTTACGTTCTGTGACCACAGGTTGAACCCTGAGGTGGCACCAAAACAAACCTTTGCCCTCTGTCTCACTGAGATTTACTCCATGGTCAGATGGCCCCGTAGTTATTATAGTTGTGGCCACTGGGGGACCCTAACAAACTCTCCCACTTTAGTCCCAGTGAGACCACCTGTGAACTGTGCTGGCTTTGTTCTTTAGCCTGTAAACTTGAGTTGATCGCTGACAGATACACCTCCTAGTGGAGTGAATGCATTAGGGGAAAAATTATTGTTGGCAACATATTATTATGGCTCAGTTTGCAGTGTACAATAAAGTGTTCTATTATGGCTCAGTTTGCAGTGTATAATAAAGTATTCTATTATGTTAGATGTTAACCCTTTCACTACCACACTACAGAAGGTTAACCTTTCACTACCACACTACAGACGGTTAACCTTTCACTACCACACTACAGCAGGTTAACCTTTCACTACCACACTACAGAAGGTTAACCTTTCACTACCACACTACATAAGGTTAACCTTTCACTATCACACTACAGAAGGTTAACCTTTCACTACCACACTACAGAAGGTTAACCCTTTCACTACCACACTACAGAAGGTTAACCTTTCACTACCACACTACAGACGGTTAACCTTTCACTACCACACTACAGAAGGGTTAACCGTCTGTAGTGTGGTAGTGAAAGGGTTCAATAGAATTCAATTTGCACTGTTGCTATGCAACTCTGGGAAGAAACGAAGCCCACGATGTTCAAACTGCAATAACACATCTTATCAGCCGGCACACAGGCATACATACCTACACAGTGATGCGAGTGTCTGACACCGCGTGTCTCCATGGCACTCGAGGAGAGAGAAAGAAGCACTTTCCATCTGGCGTGTTCTCATGAAGAGTTCAACGAGAGTTCAGCACTGTTTAGGTTCACGAGCGCAGCAGTTCGTTCCCAGGTCAGCCAGGCCTTATATCTGTCTTGCGCCTGCTTTCTTTCCCATAATAAAACTAGGTCACCCAAAGGTAGCCGAGGTGAGATTTATCATCTAACGTCAACATGGGGCCCCCGCAGGCGAGGCCGTATTCCGTTTCATATCACTACATGTTTACATTTACATTTACATTTAGTCATTCAGGTGAACGCTTTTATCCAAAGCGACTTACAAGTTCTGTACGACAAGTCATCAGGAAGGGCACAACTCTATCAGCTGAGTAACAATGTTCATCAAAGTGTTGAGTGCTACATTGTAGGTTAGTTTATTAGGACAAGTGTATGACAGTAAGGTTAGTTAGGGTTAGACTATTATTATTATTATTATTATTATTATTATTATTATTATTATTATTATTATTATTATTATTATTATTATTATTATTATTATTATTATTATTATTATTATTATTATTATTATTATATATCTTTTAATTTCAGATAATGGTTGAAGAAGGGCGTCTTTAGTCGATGGCGAAAGATTGAACGGGCAGTTCGTTCCACCATTGTGGGGCAAGGACTGAGAAAAGGCGGCTTCTCCTTGATGACCCTCCCGGAGCTCGGATAGGAGTGGGTCTGAGAGCGTAGGGGTCTTGAGGGTGTGTAGTTAGATACCATTGAACGGAGGTAACTGTTATGGTCTTATTAAAAGGGAGCAATGTAGTTTACCATTGAGCACCCTTACTTGGTCACTTGGCAAAAATATCTTCTTTGCTTATAATAAAGTAGCTTACATGTAGCAGTGAGGTTTGTGTATAATTCCTTGTCTTGCGTGTGGAAAAAAGGATGTGTCCATTAACACACTTGGCTTTTTGTAAACCTACTGTAGATAGACTGAAAAAAGAACTCCCCTTTTTGATGTAAACTCTTTCCGTCACAGTCACATGGAAACAATCTATGCTGCTAACCATTAACCCTTATGTGGTGTAATGTTAGGGTCTCCAGCGACCCGTTTCAAGGTTATAATATGTAATATGTAATAATATGTAATAATTAGAACAGGGCTTTATGATATCCTCCACAACACATATATAAGCACAGCAAAACTATGTTTCACCATTTTGAAAATTCTGAAGGTATCTGCAGAAAAAAATGTATGACTGTGGTGTTAGGGTCATTCTTGACCCGGCAAGGTAAAACTATACTATAAAAATACTAAATATAAATAAATAAAATAATAATAAATATACTAAACTTTTTTTCAGAAGTTATATTCTAATATTATTCTAGTCAGAAAACATTATTATCTATGGGTTTCACATTTAGTATATTATGATTGAACAACCTCATTTTCATCTTAAAAATAAGGGACATGATGTGTCTCGGGGGCCATAAAATCAAATTACAATGGGATTATATGGTTATGAATGCATATAATGTTAGTTAGGATGTAGTAGTAACTATATTGAGTGATACTCCTTTCTTCTTAGTGGTCAACTGTATTCCCCGTACCTGGTTCAACTAAGTCGATCAAGAGTCACATTATCCAGATTCAGTTAACCCGATGTTTGAAGCCGGGATTTTCCTGTTCCTCGAAGGTGGATTCAGTCTCGTTAACTCAAACCAGACTTGAGACCCAGGATAAGTGCGCGCGGCCGCTTCATTTGAAAAGCCAGCACGTATCGATAGCAGAGATCCTGATTCTCTAGCGGCATTGATTGATTAATTGATTTAAAACTTTATTAACATATTGCAGTACGGCTCAATCGCCTCGCCGACAAGTTAAATGCGTTATCTATAGGCTAATTTTAAGTCCCTCATTACCTCAATCAATCAGATTATATTTCTTTAAACTTGCCTGCTGGATTGAATAATCAAATGAGATCTTGCTAGCGAAAATAATTAGTTAAACTGTTATACAGAATAACGATACGGCTCTCTTACCCATTGATTGATGTATGGTCGATCTTTTACTTATCTCCACTGTGGTGTAACGGGTTCTTCTTTTGACTTTCACGCAGACGACCGGGGTTCGAAACCTAGTCTTTTCCTTCTTTTTGCAATATAGGAATAATTCAATTTGGTGCACGTTGAGAGCTATATAAAGAATGACATCCTCAATGCATGTAGATTTATAATATTTTAACTTAAAACTAGGCTACCTTTGCGTATAATCATTAATATTATATTCCAAAAAATTATATTGGAAACACAGGGTTTCAAACACCGGTCGCCAGGTTGCCAGGATTGAGCACTACCGCTGCGCCACTGTGCCAGATGGGATAAATTCATTGTTTATACATTAATGAACGAGAGACCCGTGTTTAGAATATTCTTTATTTTGTTGTTGTTGCACCGAGCGAGCGCCACGGTATATAACGTGCATTATTTAGGACAAAGTGAATTTAGTATCAGCATTTTGGGTCTATTTTACATTTCAAAAGCCCCCTCTGGAAGAATGGAGCACAAAAACGTAATTCAGAATGGTATAATGCAGATCCTAGACTGTGGGAATAATTTCAGGAAACGCGCTGTCACTTCTTTGCGGGGGCGTGGTGATGGTTCATCCGGCTAACTTGAACTTAACCCTGCTCTCGACCAGGCTCAAACTTTTGGATCTGTTGTCATGGTGATTTGGACAATCCAGGTACGGGGAACGGGAAAGTCCGGCTTAAGTCAGACTTCACCGAAAGTTATCCGGCTAACTCAGTTATCCAGGTACGGGGAACGGGGCCCAGGACTGAGTTAGACCCCGGGTCAACATTGACCCGCTAACAACGGTCATTGGTGCCAATTCCTAACACAACATGAGGGTTTTAAAGCTGGCGTAGCCAACTTTGGAGAAATGAGCCAGAGTGAGCTTACAGTACCTGTCTCATCACTTTTCAATCTCATCACAAATATGATGGTGGTGTCAGTTCTTCCAATGCAACCCCATGGAATAACACTCGGCTGGCTAAAAACCTGAAACAAAAGCCCTCCTTACAGATTCTGTGTGGAGTTTGCATGTTCTCCCTGTGCTCCTGTGGGTTTCCTCCAGGTACTCTGGTTTACACCCACACCATAAAGACGTGCATGGTTGATTGCTTGATTGATTGATTGATTGATTGAAATGTTTATTAACAGATTGCAGAATGGGTACAGTACAGTACAGCTGAATACATACAATTGTTAAGGGGATGCAGACCAGAGAAAGACTTTCGTCTTGTTTACATCAGGGTCCCCCATTTTCAATTCATCATAACATATATGACATACATGACATACAGATAGACAGTACTGCTACATCTATACATTTATGACATATCAGATTTGCAAATACAGTACTGTTTGTGATACAAAAAGTGTCCAGAAAAAGAGTGTATATACATTTGACGTAGAAACTGTACATTGGAGGAGGTTGGGTGGGTGGGGTGGGGTTGGGTGGGTGGGTGGGGGCTGTACATTGGAGGTGGGGGGGGGGGGGGTGGGTAGGGGGGGGGGGACACTGTACACTGTACATTGGAATACTGACAAAGCCATACTTGGTTATTTACTGTACAACTGGGTTAGGACATTTGTAGGGGCCAGTTTCGAATGGCAGTCTCCCGTAGGTGTTCTTTGAGAGTGTTTTTGAAGGTGGGTAGTGATTCACATTCCTTTACAGCTTTGGGTAGGGCGTTCCACATTGATGTGGCATAATTGCGAAACGTGTTTAGTCCCTTGTTTGAGCCGAATCTGGGTTTAACATGATTTGTGGAGCTCCCTCTGGTGTTGTGATCGTGGTATTCACTGACCTTTGGGAAGTATTTTGACATGTACATGGGTACCTTGGTTGCGTAGTGTATCTTGTAGACCAGGCCCATTGCAAGTTGCTGTACTCTGTCGTCTACTCTAAGCCATCCTAGGTTGTCAAAGTGGGCAGGGGTGAGGTGGGTTCTAGGAGTCAGGTCAAGCAGTAGTCTGACTAGCTTGTTTTGAGATGTTTGTAATTAGTTTTTTAGTGCCTTTGAGGTGCTTTGGTACCATGAGGTGCAAGCATAGTCGTAGTACCCTTGAATGAGTGCTCCTGCCAGAGTCTTCAGGGTATTCTTGTTTACCAGAGAGGAGATCCGGTACAAGAATCGAGTTCGTTGGTTGACTTCTTTTATTACATTGGATGCCATTTTGTCACAGGAAAGATTAGCCTCTAGGATGGAACCCAGGTAGGTAATTTCATCTTTCCTTGTGACAATATTGTCACCCACTGTAACCGAGAAGCCGTCGGTCTTGCTGAGTTTGTTATTTGAACCGAAGAGAATGGACTCTGTTTTGCCCATGTGTAATGATAGTTTGTTGTCGGCGAGCCATATGCAGATTTTGCCTAGTGGTAGGCAGGGACTACAGAAGAAAACTAGCTCATTAGGCAATTCTGGTACATTTACATTGATGTGGAAACTGAAGATGTTGTCCACTGTCCCTGGGTTTTTTTAATTTTTTTTATAAATAACTTAAAACTTAACTTAACATTTAAGTTATGGAGCATATGCCTCTTCAGTCTTCCTCTGTTGTATTTCCTCATTCAGCTGCAGAATATTCCCCATTTCTCTACTTGGTCGCTACCTTTAACCCTTTCACTACCACACTACAGACGGTTAACCTTTTGCTATCACACTACAGACGGTTAACCTTATGTAGTGTGATAGTAAAGGGTTAACCTTCTGTAGTGTGGTAGTGAACAGGTTAACCCTTTGTCATGTGGCAGTGAAAGGGTAAACCTTCTGTATTGCCGCAGTGAAAGGGTTAACCATTTGGTAGTGCGATAGCGAAAGGGTTACTATTACATGTAGGAATTTCCTGGTGACCTAAAACTAAGAGGTAAAGGGATTTGACAGTGTTCTGCATGATTTATCTTAGATTATTTGTCTAAGGACAACAGGAGGCTCTGCTCTAAAGGAAGTCGGTGATTTCAAATACCTGGGCTCGTGGGTCAACTCGTCCGAGCAGGACCTTAAAGTGAGGAAGGCGCTTGCGTGGAGGGCTCTGAACGGCATGACCAGTGTGTGGAAATCCAACCTCCCCCGTCAAATCAAGCTCAACTTCTTCCATGCAACAGTTGAGTCTGTCCTTTTGTATGGCAGTGAATGCTGGACCTTGAAGCCCACCCTGCAGAAGTCCTTGGATGGGTGCTACACCAGAATGATGCGTGTGGTGCTCAACATCAACAGGGATGAGCATGTCACTAATGCAAACTTGTATGGGGGGGTGCTAAGGGTGAGCGAGAAAGTGGCAGTCAGGAGAATGAGGCTGGCAGGTCACTGCCAGAGACATCATGAGATGCCAACCAGCAAACTTGTGCTGTGGGAACCAACACACAGGCATCGATCACGAGGACGTCCCACATTAACCTACGTGGACGTACTCAGGAGAGATGCGAGAACAGAATACACCGGCGAGCTGATTGATTGATTGATTGAAAAGTTTATTAACAGATTGCAGAATGGGTACAGTACAGTACAGCTCAATACATACAATTGTTAAGGGGATGCAGACCAGAGAAAGACTTTCGTCTTGTTTACATCAGGGTCCCCCATTTTCAATTCATCATAACATATATGACATACATGACATACAGATAGACAGTACTGCTACATCTATACATCTATGACATATCAGATTTGCAAATACAGTACTGTTTGTGATACAAAAGTGTCCAGCAAAGGAGTGTATATACATTTGGCATAGAAACTGTACATTGGAGGAGGTTGGTTGGGTGGGGTTGGGTGGGTTGGGTGAGGGCTGTACATTGGAGGTGGGGGGGGGGGGGGGGGGGTTGGGAAGGGGACACACACACATTTTACACTGTACATTGGAATATTGACAAAGCCTTACTTGGTCATTTACTGTACAACTAGGTTAGGACATTTGTAGGGGCCAGTTTCGAATTGCAGTCTCACGTAGGTGTTTTTTGAGAGTGTTTTTGAAGGTGGGTAGTGATTCACATTCCTTTACAGCTTTAGGTAGGGCGTTCCACATTGATGTGGCATAATTGCGAAACGTGTTTAGTCCCTTGTTTGAGCCGAATCTGGGTTTTACATGATTTGTGGAGCTCCCTCTGGTGTTGTGATCGTGGTATTCACTGACCTTTGGGAAGTATTTTGACATGTACATGGGTACCTTGGTCGCGTAGTGTATCTTGTAGACCAGGCCCATTGCAAGTTGCTGTACTCTGTCGTCTACTCTAAGCCATCCTAGGTTGTCAAAGTGGGCAGGGGTGAGGTGGGTTCTAGGAGTCAGGTCAAGTAGTAGTCTGACTAGCTTGTTTTGAGATGTTTGTAATTTGTTTTTTAGTGCCTTTGAGGTGCTTTGGTACCATGAGGTGCAAGCATAGTCGTAGTACCCTTGAATGAGTGCTCCTGCTAGAGTCTTCAGGTGCATGGAGGATCGGGATGACTGGAAGCACCGATGGAGGGCCCGTCCGAGGACGACCTAGATAGATAGATGTTTGGTTTGTCCTAAAGTTGTAGATTGTGAACAAATGCCACCTCACCCCTGTTTACTCCCGAAGTTGTTTTCCCCCAAAAATAGGTGTGGTCTGATCACAGATCAGTGGTAATGATGTGATGCCTGTCTGGTGTATATTAGCCTGTGAGAATCTCCCACAAATGCCTCTAGGTGGGTGTTTTTTTTTACCTACAAACGCAAGATGTTACTATCTCTATCTGCTTCTTCTTCTTTCTTTTTACGTCAGTTGGCACCCTATATTGTCATCATGAAATCTTCACAAATCTTTTTTTCTCATGCATAGATTTTATGTAAGCTGTTAGAATTCTTGATGTGTGATCTTGATTTCTTTTGAATTAGTGACACCAGAGGAGCCAAAGCCATAAGCAGGCTGAGTTTGTAGTTTTTAGCGGCTGTCACAAAATGCTAAACCAGTAGCCAAATAATTTCTATCAATGTAATGTTTCTGGAGAAACATGAACTATGAAACTATGAACTATGAAAACCCTACTGGAAAACTCATACATGGAAGATATCATTGTTCATAAAAGAATTTGGGAATATATTAATATTTTGAATCACTGATTTCCTATTTTTCATAGCGTCATAGGCCTAGAAATAACGTAGCTACTAGGGCAACAACGCTAACGTTAGCTCCGCGGTCAGCCAGCCAGGGCTTGACAACCAGTAAAAGCACAATAAACAATCAGCAGTTGGCCAGGCTGGCAATCACATGGACGCATTTGATGTCATCAAAATTGTCCATCTATCCCACAATGCAAAGCGACTAGCATTCTCTTTGGCTGTTAGCAAACATTAGCATTAACATTTGCTACCTAATATTAGAGCTGCTACGTCAAATGTTATAGCTAACGCTAGTTAGTGTTGTAGCTAGCATTTGTTGGCTCAACGATCTAACATTCCAGAAGGGCCATTGTCAGTGATTTTGTGATGGGGGGTGTGGCCAGCCTTGGCTGAGCGATGATGGGTCTGAGTGTTACAGTACGTGTCAAGCATTTCTTCTTGAGTCTGATGGTAGTGAGAACAGGAACAGCATGGTTTGTTATTGGAACAAACTGATAGCAGTAGTTTGTCTTATAGACTGAGACTGCATCATGTAGCTTATTGAGCTTTAATTAACACAAGCATTCAATGTCCCCGATGACATCACTGGTGGCCAAAGGAGGACGTGTTCAATCTTTTGCATTGAGGGGTAAAGAGTGACACCATTAATAGGGCAGCCATACTTAATAAAATATCAAATTTAGAATGATTCATGCCTCCCATTGATTTCCACTAGCATGCTTAGCATGATGCTAACAAATGCTAACATCAAGACAAGCGGGGAAATTAATGGGAGGCGACGACCTCACTAAAAACTTCTAAAATATCAGGAATGTCAATTTCAATATTGTAAATCAAATATCTTTTCAATTTGATGTAAAAACTAGCCAAATGGTTAGTCTATAGTTAACCTTCTGTTGTGTGGCAGTGAAAGGGTTAACCTTCTGTGTATTGTCGCAGTGAAAGGGTTAACCGTTTGGTAGTGTGCAGTGAAAGGGTTAAAGGGGCACTTTCTTTTGTTGCACACATTCATTTAGCCATTGAGAGTAAATTAGTTTGAATATGGCCACCAGTGATGTCATTGGGGACATTGAATCTTTGTGTTGTGTTGTATTACAGCACCATACAACTATGTAGATGAAAAAAGAGCAAGACAAACGCAAGACAACATCAGACGGACCTTACATGTAATTAATCATATAAAAGAGCATAATCTAGAGGCAGTGTTGGTGGGGCTGGACGCTGAAAAAGCCTTTGACTGTGTGAATTGGTCATTTTTATACAGGGTTTTGGATACATTTGGCTTTCATAGCAGTTTTATTAAAACAATACAGGCTCTTTATGATAAACCAAGGGCAAGAATTAAGATAAATGGGACAGTGTCTAGTTCCTTCGGACTAGAACGCGGGACTAGACAAGGTTGTCCAATTAGTCCCTTATTGTTCGCAATTTTTATTGAACCCCTGAGTCAGTGGATTATACAGAATACAAATATTAAAGGGATAGATATGAAGGGGGGAGAACAAAAAATTTCCTTATTCGCGGACGATGTATTAGTGTATTTATCAAGCCCAGAACATTCACTTAAACAGTTATTTTTGCTTTTAGAACAATATGGGTCATACTCAGGGTATAAATTGAATGTAACGAAAACGCAAATTCTTAGTTTTAAATATAGCCCTTCAAGAAATATAAAGACGAAATTTAAATTACAATGGGAAGCAGAATCCATGAGATATTTGGGAGTAAATATACCAAAAGATTTGTCAAAATTGTTCGCCATTAACTTCCTCCCCTTGAATCAAAAGATTAAAGAAGACATAAGGAGATGGGATGCAATACCTCTTCTGAATTTTGGATCGCGAATTGAATCGGTAAAAATTTATATTTTGCCGAGATTACTCTATCTGTTCCAGGCCCTCCCTCTAGACCTACCTGACCAAAAATTTCAGGAATGGGACAAACTTATTTCAAGGTACATCTGGCAAGGGCGGAGACCTAGAATTAGATACAAGAGTCTACAACTAGCAAAGAGCAGGGGAGGGGTTGCACTTCCATGTTTGAAGGACTATTATATTGCAGCTCAATTAAGACCAATGACGTGTTGGTGTAGTCCAGAATATTTTGCCAGGTGGAAGGAGATTGAGATGGCGGTAACAGCAGAGTATCCAATTCAAGCTACAATTGGGGATAAGGCTTTGATGAATGATTTAAGGGAGTTGGGAAATCCATGGATTAGTTTACCACTTAAGTTGTGGAGTAAGGTAACAGCCCCAAAAAATGTAAAAGAAGCCATAAAAGTTTTGAGATGGTGTGCGTATGACCCAGAGTTCGTACCCAAAAGAATGGACGTACGGTTTAGACTCTAGGCCTAACAGCATATTGTACCTTTTTACATCAGGGGTCAATGAAGAGCTTTCAAGATCTGAAGTTGCAGCATGGTTTGAAAAATGAAGATTTTTACAGATATCTTAAAGTTCGGCACTATATTGAGCAACTACTGAAGCAAAGTAAACAAACACTTTCTGAAAATATTTTATTAAAAGTCTTCAGCGAGGCTTATGTCTCGAACTCAAATCAAAAAACCATCTCAAGACTCTATACGGGATTACAACAGACGAAAGGTAATTCATTGTATGTAAAACAGAAATGGGAAAGGGAGGGAAACCTAAATATAACAGAAGAGGAATGGGAGGATTTATGTGAAATACAATGGAAAACATCAAGTTCACCAGTATGGAGAGAATTTTGTTGGAAATCCCTGATTAGGTTCTTTAGTACTCCAGCTCAAGGGAGCCACCATAACAAATCTTCCAACTGCTGGAGAGACAGTGTGGCCTCTCAGAGGCAAATCATTACCACATGTTCTGGTCTTGTCCCTTTGGAGGGAGGTCCATACAATTTTTGAAAAAGTATTCCAGGGGGACATCCCATTTAAGTTGGAAAGTCTATATTTGGGCACCAGGCCATCAGAAAATGGGGATAGATATATATTTCAGATATTAAGTGCGGCTAGCAGGAAAGCCATTACTAGAAAGTGGTTAAGAACAGAAATTCCTTGTTTTTGTAGTTATGGAGAAATATGCAAAAAATTTAATCTCACCAAGTCCACATGGCTTTTTTACATACAGTTACGGCTATGTTTGAAGTCTCACGGTGTTCCATTAGACATACCAATTGAACACCACAGATACCACAAATTCTTCTATGAAAGAGAGACATCGAGAGGTTTTGTTTCAGATTTTTATCATCAATTACTAACGTCCTCGTATGAAACCCTCCAACTAGACTCTGTCTGGAGGAGGGATATACCAGACCTGGAAAGTGACTTTGATTGGCAAGAAGCCTGGGCAAATGTCCGACTTACATCAAGGAACCCGGACCATCAACAAATCAATCTTAACTATATTCACAGGACATACTTGACTCCTATAAGACTGAACAGAATGGGTCTTAAACAAGACTCCAAATGCTCCCAATGTACAAATGGGGATGAAGGGACATTTATGCACATGTACTGGGACTGCCCACCAGTTAAGATATTCTGGAAAGATGTGACCCAACAATTATCAAAACTCTTATCTTGGAATATACCTGTACACCCCTCTGTATTACTATTGAATGATGTTTTTGAGTTTGCAGTACATCCACAGCTAAAGAGATTGGTTTTATCGGGTATCACAGTAGCTAAAAAGCTGATCGCATCACGCTGGTTTCAACCGGAAAAAATGTGCCGGAAAGTTTGGTTTCTTACATATCTCGATGTGATTTATCAAGAAATATCTACAGCAAGAATTCTGGGTCTCAATGAATCCAAAATGACAATGTGGTTAGAAGTGGTGGAGAGAATAAAAGCTAGCTTATAATGGTAGTGTCTGGTTAGGAGCAAGGGATAATGGAGGTACTATCCAAAGAGGGGTCCGGGAGGGGGGGGTTCGAGCTGGAGCATATGTGTGTAGGTTTTTAGATAACAGGTATTAGGGGTATATCCTGTATAAGACATTGGTATAAATGGTAATTTCGTTGGATATACACTGTGTATTAATGCTTGTGTATCTTATCGTGTGTTGTCATGTTTGTTTATATGTGTGTTTAAAAAAAAATACAAAAAAAAAAATACAAAAAAAAAAAAAAAAAAAAAGAAATTCCTACAGTGGATGATTGGATTGATATTATTTATGATATTTTTAAGATGGAAATAATTACTTTTTCTTTTAGGTTGCAACAGGATAAGTTTAGGAAGAAATGGGAAAGATGGATAATGTACATTACACCGTTACGATCTTCATTTGTTTAAGGTAGAAATGATCATTCGGGATAATTGTTAAGTGAAACTTGTGTAAAGGGAGTAGAGTATCAGGAAGATGCGCCCCAACATATTATTTTGTTATTTGTTTACTTTATGGTGAATGCAGATGTATTGGAGAGGTACCATAACATATCATTTTGTTATCTATTATTTCTTGTTATTGTTTGTCTAGAAAAAAAATTAAGTATAGGATGTTATTGACTGTATGGGTCCTCATGCATGTAATGGTACTTCTGCACTGCAACTTTTAAGTTAAGTAATAATTATTAACAATTGATGCAATTTGTACAGCAGAAGGCGAAGTCAAGATATTGTTTGTATGGACCATGGTGAAAATCAATAAAAAGATAATTTAAAAGAAATAAAAAAAGAGCAATACCATGTCTTATAGACTGAGACTGCATCATGTAGCTTATTGAGCTGTAACACAAGCATTCATGTCCCGATGCCATCATCACTGGTGGCCATATCAAAACGATCCACTTGTGGCTTTGTACTTTGCCCACTTCCAGTAAATGTAAATAAATGTGTTGGCTGATCAAATAAATGACCTGAAGTCTGTCTCCTCATATGAACTCTTTTTATATGCAGATCCAATCCGATCCAATCTAACTTTATTTGTACAGCACATTTAAAAACAACATGGTTGACCAAAGTGCTTCACAGTAAAAACCATAATATAATAAAAAGAAAAAACACAATACAGAGTACACAGAACTACAAACTAAATTACAGCAGCAGACTACATTTTTTTTTTTTTTTTACCAAATCTTTTTTATTTAAATTTTTTCAAACAAGAAACAACACAGCACAATTATGACAATAATACATAACAGACATCCAAGAACACAAACTAACACAACAATGATTAGACAATAAATTATACCTATTATATATTGGATACACAACCAGTCAAAACAAGTTGTCACAAAGTAAAAGGATAACAAAATTAAATCTTTACTATAAAAAAGGGGCTTACCGAACCCCCTCCACCACCAGGCCCGACACCCGCAAGCCACAACCCCGGAGGACCCACAGCCCGGCCCCCCCGCGAGCCAAAGCACCACGCCTCTTTAGTGCCTCGACCCGCAGAGATCCCGAACCGCGGTCCCCCCCAGCCAGAGCCCACGATCACCAGACCCAGATCAGAAGGGGGTCAGAAAATATACATAGGATCAATATTGAATGAAAAATAATAAACAAAACAAAAATACAAAAAACACCATAACCATCAACATACATGAATATTCGCTCTTCCCCCCCCCCTCTTGCCCCAGGACCCCAACGTGAGACATCAATATAATACCTTATTCAGTACTCAATTTCCAGAGTCATATGCGTTCTTTTAGTTTTTCCACCACGGCCCACCAGACCGCGATATTAGCCTCATTAACACCTATGACACGTGCAGTGGAAATCTCCAAATAAATAACATCAAGATAGGTGAGAATCCATACCTTCGGACATAACTTATCTGGTTGTATCCAGCATGAGGCAATCAGCTTTTTGGCAGCGGTCAGACCAGCCAAAATGAGCCTCTTTACTTGTACAGAGGTCGGCAACTGAGAAACATCATTTAACAACAAAACAGAAGGCAAGGCCGGTATGGTTAGAGAGAAAATCTCTGATAACTGAGTGGTGACATTTTCCCAGAAGATCTCAACAGGAGGGCATTCCCAATACATATGCATATATGTTCCAATGGCACCGTCTGGACTCGATGTCTCTCTGTCATAAAATAATTTGTGAAACCGGTGTCGTTCTGGTGGAGCGTCCCATGGGACTCTGTGAGCCTTTAGAGCTGCCCTCATTTGTAAATAAAAGAAAAAGGAACTACCGGGGAGATCTAATTTGTTGGATAGGTCCTGAAAAGACCGGATACCAGAGTCGTTGAACATATCCCTCAATACATGGATACCCTTCCCCTCCCATCTGGGGAATCTAATGGGTCATTGTCCAATAAGGAGCAAATTGTTATTGAACAGTGGGGAGTGCGTGTGCCATTTATGGCAGTTAGTGCGAGTTCTCTGGGTATCACGCCAAATCTGGATCACATGTGATTTGCATTGTTTAATTGAGATGTTGGTATACACGATATCTTGAAGTCTGTGTGGGGACACCATCTCCTCCTCCAATGGACGCCAGGAAACAGCCGCATGAGCGTCAAACCATGTGATAAGAGGTCTTAGAGAGTATGCTTGGAAATAATATTTGAAGTCCGGAAATGCCAAACCCCTGTCCAATTTACTCCTCTGTGCAGTGGTTCTCTTTAAGCATGGGTGTTTGTTATTCCAGATGAATTTATATGCAGCAGAGTGCAGTTTTTGCCAGTAACCAACAGGAGGAGACAACTGTGGAGCTAATAAAATTTATTCTAGGTAAGACATTCATCTTAATTATTGAGGCGCGGTAATGAGTTCTTTAATTTGGACCACCTGTCAAAATCCTTCGCAATCCTGTCACCCAAGCTGGAGTAGTTATACTTTACAGTCTGGTTAACAGTCGGGACATTTTCAACCCCAAGGCATTTAAAGTGATCTACCATGAGAATATTTGCTGGAAGGAGGGTTGCCTTCGCAGCCTCGTTGAGTGGAAGGAAGGCTGATTTTGGCCAGTTGATCTTAAATCCAGATAGGTTGCCAAAGTCATCTATTACTTGGAGAAGGTAGGGCAGAGAGACGGCCGGGTTCTGCATAAATAGGAGTACATCATCCGCGTATAAGCTGATATGGTGATGTGTGCCCTTAATTGACACAGGGGATATAACTTGTGATTGCCTTATGTACTGCGCTAGGGGTTTGAGTGAAAGAGCAAAGAGTCCTGGGCTAAGAGGACAACCCTGTCTAGAAGAGCGTGAAACAGCGAATAGTGGTGAGCAAAGCTTCCCTGTCAAGATCATGGCAGACGCGCCTGTGTAGAGAACTTTGATCATGTGAATGAAACCCTCGCCCAATCCCATCCTTCCTAGTACTTCCCATAAATACTCCAGTCTGTCAAAGGCCTTCATCGCGTCCAAGGACATGACAGCCGTAGGGGTTGCAACATCCTTTCTGGCGTCAATCACGTGTAGTAACCGTCTGATATTATCCGTGACCAGACGGCCTCTTATAAAGCCAGTCTGATCGGGGTTAACCAGAAACGTCATGTGCTTTTGAAGTCGGATGGCTAGCACCTTAGCATAATAGCTTGAGATCGGCTCAGAGGAGACTTAAGGGTCTATAGCTGCCACATTCCGTGGGGTCCTTATCTTTCTTGAGTAGAACAGATATAAGTGCCATATTGACATCCCTGGAGAAGTTGCCCTCCTCGACTGAGTGTAAAATCATTGAAAGTAATAAGGGACCAAGTATATCCCAAAACGCAGTATAGAGTTCCGGTGGAATGCCATCCCAACCAGGAGCCTTGCCCCGCTGCATGTCCGCAATTGCTTCCCTGAGTTCATCTAGTGTGATAGGTTCAGCTAACCGCTTTGCGTCCTCCTCTGAGATTTGTGGTAGGTTAATTTGACTAAGATAGTCCTCCAGCTTGGCGTGATCAAAGACCACTTCCGACTCGTACAGGTTGGAGTAAAATGAGCGAAATGTATCATTGATTTTTTTGGGGTTGGTGGTTATCTCCCCCTGTTGGTTCTTAATGGCAGGGATATCCACAAATTGATCGCTGGCCCGTATCCTCATAGCCAGTAGGTGACTTGGTCTAGAGCCATGAAAGTAATAGTGTTGTCTTGTTCTGTGCATTTGAAATTCAGACTGTTGTCTTAAAATGGAGTTAATCTCCTTTTTCACCACTTTAATTTGGAGCTCCAGTCGGTTCGAATATTTGCGCTGCATAGAAGACATCATTGTTTTATGCAGCTCCTCCAATTCCACCAACTTGGAGAGACGCCCCTTGCGGAGATTGGAAGCAAATAGCGTGGTATTACTCCTAATAAACCCCTTGACCGCATTCCACAAAGTTCTGGGGTCCTGTACCGAACCAGCATTAAACTGCACGAATTCAATGAGCTTCTCTTTAAATTGTAGATTAAATTCCTCGTTCTTCAGCAGTGTTGAGTTAAAGCGCCATCTAGGGGCACGAGACGTCATTTAAGATGCGTTTCACTCAGCAAAGCCACATCGACCTCCTGTCTTTTCATCCATGTAAGTACACTTGTGCGCTTATGTTGAATATTAAGCCCCCCTGAATTCCAGATCAAGATGTTTAAGTTAGCCATAGTCCAACCAGGTTGCAGTATGATTGAACGTGATTCCCCTGAAGTAGAGCACCACAATATATACACAACCCCATGCTAAGGACCTGTTGGGCAAGAGCAGACATACAATAGAGCGAGCAAAAAGAAATAAAAAACAAAAAACCCTGTGTGTCCGATGTCGATCAAACATCACCTGGCACTGTGACCGGGTCACAGCAACCAGGACCACATTATGTAACTTTACCATTCTAACCAGAATTGTATATTGTAACAAATTAGGAATAGGGGGACTCCCCCGTCTCTCAACAGAGAGTATCAATCTATGTCTATATAGAATTCAGTGCATAGAACATTATTCATATGAAAAAGGCACATGAAACATAGTTCGTCCGAACTGAACTTGATTAAAGTGACGTACTCTTAACACATGTCGAAATAACACCATTGTGGAAACAAACCCCGATCATTACCGTGCTGTCCACGTTGAGGCTGCGCAGCGTCGGCGACAGTCTTGTATTCTGTTATGACAAGAAGGAGAGTTAAATGCACAACATTGTCAGCAGCGGTAGGATAGCCTCGACCTGCCACCCGCATACAGTTCGTTGCAAAGGGGAACAACCCCCTCGAATGGACGAATCATAAGCATATTCAGTCTGTTTGAGTGAAGACCGTGATCTTCATCCCGCCCGGTTAGAGCAGAATAAAGATAATAAACAAACGTAACAATCCTCACGCCGTTTAAAAAGATAAATGATAAAAAGGGCAAGAGATAAATAATAATGAAAAAACTGATAAGAGTATAGGGCATCTGAATTACATTCAATTAGTCCGTAATCATGTTCGTGATTGAAACAGTACCGTATAGAGAAGTCAGGTATTACCGTCTTGAAGATTGAGTAAGCAGCGGTCGAAAGTGATAATGCTGGTCTGGCTAGCTAGCCGGTGTGCTAAAAGCACACGTGCAGTGAGGACGGTAGCTTGGTTAGCTTGTATGCTAGCCGCCCACACGTGGAATCAGCTCCGCTCCTATAGGGATGCTAACCTGGATAGCTAGCATGTTAGCAGGCCACGTGTGAAGCCTGCCTCAGGTACCCGCTCCAGCCCCTCATTGCCCGTCGCTCGGCGCATGCTCCACCGCGGCCTGTCCGCTCCCACCCCATCGGAGCGGCCGTGCTGCTTCTTCGGATGTAGTCCTCCGCCTCGGATGGTGACTTGAACAGCCGGTTGCACGATACCTCTCCCCGTCCCGTCTTTACCTTTAGCGTTGCTGGGAATAGCAGAAACACCTCCACAGCTCGCTCTCGTGCCAGATCCATAGCACCTGCGAATGCTCTTCGCCGTTTAGCTCTGTAATCGCTAAAGTCAGCGGCGAATCTCAATGGACAGCCATTCACAACCGGAGGTTTCTGTCTGGACTCTCTCAGTATATGCTGTCTCGTCTGGAATATCAGGCAGCAGAAAATGAATGTGCGAGGGTTTGCACGTCCGCCCTTCAACTGGGTAGCGGGTCTAAAGATCCTATGCGCTCTTTCGATCTCAGGTCGAGCTAGCTTTGGGAACCATTTTGGGACCATTTCCTCAAGGTACCTTATCGGGTCGTCATCCTCCGTTTCATCAGTCTAGTCAATTCTCACATTGCATCTCCTACCACGGTCCTCCAGGTCTGCCGCCTTCATCTCACAATCACGTAGCCTGTCCTCCAAGTTTAATATTCCCGCGACGTTGGTCTCAGCCGCCTGCACGACCGCGGACATATCTTCCTCCGCCATGGTTAATCGAGTGCCTATTGCAGCCACCTCTTCCTGCAATGCATCCACCCTGCCCGCTAGCTTAGCCAAGATAGCGTCCGTTTCCTCTCGGAATATCGACCTGATGAGATCCCTATCCACGTCGTTCAGGGTTCCCAACTTGCTCTGCGTATGTTTAGACATAATTCCAACTTCTGGAAAATCAAATGGTATAAAAAATAAAACGTATTCAGGGATAATGTGGCCTGGTTGCCGAGCTCCGAAAAATCAGCCAGCCATGCGCTGTGGAACGGAACCGGAAGTCAGACTAAATCTTTCTTAAGATGCAAGGCATGTGGGCTCTTTTTAGGACGATTTGCCCACCGGCACTTTGGCGACCTCTATTGGCTCGGGTGTGCATATCTTGTAATACAATATATATATCGAATCGAAGGCTTATTTGTTGCCTGTCGATAGCCCTTTCACGTGACAAAATCCGTTCAGCGGTTCTCGAGTTACATGCCGGTATTTGAGGCTTGTGCAAAGTACATGGTATTGTGCAAAATACCACTCCCGACTCTTGGGGCTCTAGTTCCGTCAATCATTTGGCGATCTCGAAAATTATTGTGGAGGGTTATAGCCAATGAGTGTGAGTTTCCAATGATACCCCACCTGGGGATGTATGAATCAGGGATCTAGGTAAAAAAAACTAACAAGCGAAAACAGGAAGAGAAAAACAGTCGAATTAATTGAAGTCTATGACTAAACTGAGTTTTTCTTTTGTACACAGTTTACCAAAATCGCACGGTCCCCCCTGTTTTTTAGCCTGGATTTAGGGACAACAAGGATGTCTCTGCGGTACTGTTTTCCCATAAAAATTAAATCCTAGTTGAAAATAGTGCAGAAATTCATAATGTCAGCAGGTGGATGACGGACAACAAGCTATCACTCCATTTAGGGGACAATGGAATAGATTCTGTTTGGGTACAAATGTAAAAGGTCCCCTGGTACCCTTTCACTGCTACACTACAGAAGGTTAACCCTTTCACTACCACACTACAGAAGGTTAACCCTTTCACTACCACACTACATACGGTTAACCCTTTCACTACCACACTACAGAAGGTTAACCCTTTCACTACCACACTACAGAAGGTTAACCTTTCACTACCACACTACAGAAGGTTAACCCTTTCACTACCACACTACAGAAGGTTAACATTTCACTACCACACTACAGACAGTTAACCCTTTGTCGTGTGGCAGTGAAAGGGAACCTTCTGTAGTGTCGCAGTGAAAGGGTTAACCCTTTGGTAGTGTGTAAGTGAAAGGGTTAAATGTTGTTATTGGTGAGACTGTGATTGCAGCTAAGTAGGGATGGGAATCGAAAACCAGTTCCCATTGGGAGCCGGTTCCTAATTGTCAGATTCCTGGAATTGCATGCCTCCGTGACTATCGATTCCTCTTATCGCTGCCATGTTTTTCTGACAGTTGTGCATTTTAAAACAATAACGTTAGCGCCACGCATGCAGCCATAGAGCAGACTATTTGATTCCTTAAGGGCTCGAAATTGCCTGGGTTTTCCCGAAATGCTCCCGCTGTTTGACTGTTTTTATGTGCAGTGAAAACGACCTCAATGCTTTGCAACCTAGTCATTCATTTAATTCGGGGTAACCTAATGTTAGCCGCGGAGGCGGAGCTAACGCTAGCTAACCAAGCTCATACACACACACAGAGAG
Source organism: Notolepis coatsorum (assembly GCF_963971535.1). Classification (NCBI taxonomy): domain Eukaryota; kingdom Metazoa; phylum Chordata; class Actinopteri; order Aulopiformes; family Paralepididae; genus Notolepis; species Notolepis coatsorum. Next base: position 139,674,373 of record NC_140171.1, read on the forward strand.
AGATAACAGCTGAGCTCATCTAGAAAGGGTGGGGGCGAGTGGGGAGGGAGCCGTCTGTGTGTGTCTGTGTGTGTGTGTGTGTGTGTGTGTGTGTGTGTGTGTGTGTGTGTGTGTGTGTGTGTGTGTGTGTGTGTGTGTGTGTGTGTGTGTGTGTGTGTGTGTGTGTGTGTGTGTGCAGGCCCGGACTGGCCATCGGGAGCACCGGGAGTTTTCCCGTGGCCTGGCCTGCACAGATAAAAAAAAAAAAAAGTGTATAGTATTTTTTTTTGCCAGGCCATTGTTTCTAGTTGTGGCGGCGGCGCGATAGTTAGATAACCTACGTGGGTGGGGAACAACCAGGATTTCACTGTCTGCGACAGAGTTGGAGAACTATCTGACTCTCTCTGAATTATTTCCCCAGTCCGGCCCTGTGTGTGTGTGTGTGTGTGTGTGTGTGTGTGTGTGTGTGTGTGTGTGTGTGTGTGTGTGTGTGTGTGTGTGTGTGTGTGTGTGTGTGTGTGTGTGTGTGTGTGTGTGTGTGTGTGTGTGTGTGTGTGTGTGTGTTTGTGTGTGTGTGTGCGTGCGTGCGTGCGTGCGTGCGTGCGTGCGTGCGTGCGTGCGTGCGTGCGTGCGTGCGTGCTGGTCTTCTGAAAGACCAGATGACAGAGGAGTCAGAGGAATAACGACCAGTTGAATGCAAATACAGTTCAATGGATTAAAAATAAAATAAAAAAAAAGATATTGAACTGTAGTTGCATTCAACATGTCGTCTTTTTTGTTTGTATCTACTTTTTTCTCCCATTTTCTATTTTTCTCCCATCCCAATTTCGTATCGTCCAATTCTACCCTCCCCTGTCTCGAACGTTGTTAGGCCATGCCTCCCACAGGCCGGCTGCAATGTGGACCAAGCCTTGCATCACGTGTCCCCTCCGGTACACGAGGAGGCAGCCGTCGCATCTTTTTCACCTGCACAGCGCGATCTCTCAACGGCGCCCCCGTTGCTTCCTGATTCTGCTGCGCAGGCGCACCAACCGACCTGTAGGAGTCGCTGTCCACAACGTCCGATCCCCACCCACCAGCTTCCCACCCGTAACACTGCCAATTGCGTTAGTATGACCAACCAGCCAAGCTGGTAGCAATGCCGAGAGCTAGGCTCGAACCCAGCATCGCCTGCATTAGTGGCGAGCGCCTTGCCCACGGCGCCACTTAGCCGCAACATGTCGTTATTCAATAGATTAAATTAGTTTAAGAATAAACAAATTAAAAAGAAAATAAAAAAAATAGTTAAGAGAATCTCAAATACATCATTTTATTTAAGTGTATAGTTAAAAAAATTCTTAATTTTTTTTTACAGTTTTTGTATTTTTCTGACATGGGGGCTCAACAATAAATGACAATCAGAAATGTCAAATTGCATGTTGTTATTCTAACCAGCTTAGTTCTGTTGCATTTCCAATTAATTTATGTAAATTATAAATTGATCAGGGATCGATAAGGGAATCGATAAAGATCGGATCGATAAGCAGAATCGATAATGAAATAATATCGATAAAATCGTATCAATTCCCATCCCTACAGCTAAGTCAGTCAATTAGCATGTCTGTGTGCTAGATAGCCATATCAAGTTTCTTTAATAGTTGTCATACAGAAGTACAGAATACTTTCATACAAAATGCTTCTTACTGTTACGCTCCAGAGACTGTGCTAGACAAGATAGTATCAAATAACATAGTATAGCATGTAATTTAGAAGAAGAAAATGAGGTCACAGTGTTCGGTATAGACATATGTACAATGTTCTGAGTTACCATATAATATACAATACTATGCAGTGTACTAATGTACAGTACTATATAGTGCAAAGCAGAAATGGGATGAGGTACAATTTAGGTACAATTTACAGTAAGGTGTACGAGTTGTAGTGCAATCCTTCATCAATAAATATAAAGTGTGGGGAGTGGGTGCTACAGTGTGTTTGTTTAAAGTGGGTGTGTGCTATAAAGTGTGTGGAGTGGGTGCTACAGTGTGTTTGTTTAAAGTGAGTGTGTGCGTGTGGATGTGTGTGCTATGTGCGTTTGGTGGTTGTTGTTGTGTAGTGTTCATTGTTCGTTTAGCAGCCTGATGGCCTGGGGATAGAAGCTTCTTCTGAGTCTTTCTGTGCTCGCCTTGAGACTCCGGTATCGCTTGCCTGACCGCAGCAGTTCAAAGAGGCAGTTGTTCGGGTGACTGGATTCTTTAATGATTCTCTTAGCCTTGCCCTTGCAACGCTTGTTGTAAATGTTCTGGAGGGTGGGGAGCCCCCCTCCAATTGTGCGTTCGGCTGAACGTGTCACTCTTTGTAGTCTGCTTCGGTCTTGTGCAGTGCTATTCCCAAACCAGGAGGTGATGTTGCCGGTCAAGATGCTCTCTATTGTACATGAGTAGAAGTTCTTAAGGATCTTCTGACTGACTTGGAACTTCCTTAGGCGCCTGAGGAAGTAGAGGCGTTGTCGTGCCTTCTTCACAACACTGTCAATGTGTGTGGTCCATGTCAAGTCCTCGGATATGTAGGCTCCGAGGTACTTAAAGCTGTTGACTCTCTCAACCGGTGCCCCGTCGATGCTGAGGGGGCTGTAGTCCTTGACCCCCGACCTCCTGAAGTCCACAATCATCTCCTTTGTTTTGCTGACGTTCAGGGAGAGGCTGTTTTCCTGGCACCATCCCGCCAGGACCTTGACCTCTTCCAGGTAGGCCCTCTCGTCGTTGGCAGAGATCAGGCCCACCACCACTGTGTCGTCAGCAAATTTGATGATTGTATTACTACTCCGCTGAGCCACACAGTCGTGTGTGTACAGGGAGTAGAGGAGGGGACTCAGAACACAGCCCTGGGGGGCCCCTATGTTGAGGGTGATGGATGAGGAGGTGCAGTTGCCTGCTCTCACCACCTGGGGTCTGCCAGTCAGGAAGTCCAAGACCCACTGGCAGAGGTCATAGTTCAAGCCCAGGTCCCTGAGCTTGGCTATGAGTATGGAGGGGACTATGGTATTGAATGCCGAGCTGTAGTCGATGAATAGCATTCTCACATAGTTCCCCTGCCTCTTGTCCAGGTGTGATGCTGCTGTGTGCAGCACATGGGCTATGGCGTCCTCCGTGGACCTGTTGGGGCGGTATGCAAATTGCAGGGGGTCCATGTTGATGGGGAGGGAGGAGCAGATGTAGCCCTTTACTAGCTTCTCAAAGCACTTCATGGCTATGGAGGTGAGAGCTACAGGGCGGTAGTCGTTGAGGCAAGCAGGCTTGGATTTTTTGGGTACAGGGATAATAGTGGACTTCTTCAGGCAGGTGGGGATGACAGCCTGTTCTAAGGACAGGTTAAATATGTCAGTGAATACTGGGGCCAGTTGGTCGGCACAGACTTTTAGGACGCGGCCGGGGATGCCGTCCGGACCTGCTGCCTTCCTGATATTCACTTTTTTAAAGGTCCGCCTCACCTCATGCTCTGTTACCCTGAACACTGCGCCTCCATCAGCAGCCGACCCCCCCCCCCCCCCCCATTGCCGTGGCTTGTGAGCTGGTGTTGTTATTACCAGCATCAAACCTCGCATAGAAGGTATATGTCTGGGCCCTCATTTATCAATGGTGCGTACGCACAGATATGTGCGTAACCCGTCCGTATGATAATTTCTAAGCAAAGTGTGGGACTTATCAATTTGAACGTGTGCTTGACTTTGTGCGTATATTTACGCACAGCTCATAGCATGCGTACCTGGCGCCCGGTGGTAGAATATGAATATTCCAACGCGGAAATAAGCTTCCGTGCATTAGTTTCAACACTGGCGTGTTCTGTAATTATGACCCGTAATTCATTATAGTTCATTGTAAAATAGCGACAGTAGTGTAATTATTGTCAAACCCTATAAATATAGCATTTGGAATAAGTCTATATGAATATATAGGGTTATCGGAATACTATGGGGTGCACTGACTGCGCTCGCGGGGAACTGTTTTCAGAGATAGCAGATAGGAATGAATGAATGAGGGGCAGTCTAATTGCAGAGAGAACATAATATTAACTAGATTCCGCTATACCCAAGACACCTCCTTCATTTGTACCACAATTTGAGACCGAAATTGGAGCGTGGAACAAAACTCACAAATGCCATCCCCATGCACATTCAAGTCAGTCTCCACCCTTGGGTATTTGGCCACAAACAGGTGTTGTGCCGAATTCTGACCCCCTGCCAGAATCTGACCCACCTCGCGTGAATAACGTTAGAAATAACAGAAATTAAAAAACTAAATGTGAGAGCACGGATTATGAGTTGAGTTAACGTGATCAGTTTATCAGCCTATCAGCTATCAGCAGCATATAATACGTTCATCGTTAACTCAACTCATAATCTGTGCTCTCACAGAATTATTATATATTATAATAGGCGATTATTGACGCCATAAATTTGCGCAACGTCATTTCGTTTTTTTTATTTCTGTTATTTCTAACGTTATTCACGTTGGGTCAGATTCTGGCAGGGGGTCAGAATTCGGCAAAACACCGGCACGGTCCATCGTGATATTGGAGATGGGTCGAGCAATAGACTGTTACTGTACCACCCATGTAGCTGTCAAAGCTCCATCACAAATGCAGTTATATATCGTATTTGCTTCGCGTCCCGCTCTGAGCCTTATTGAGATACCCCTTATCTCCTATGATACCTACTGTATCTCCCACGAAAGTACAACAGCAACTTTTTTGGTAAATGGGCTAAACTAGGGCTGGTGTCCTGTTGTGAATATTTTGAATGAAGGCGGGACTAGTTTGCTCTGGTCCGTCTCCCCTTAACTTTGTGTGTATGGGTTTGCTCATTCTACAGTATTTTGTGGTTTAGTTCTTTTATTCATTTAACCTTTTCATGGTGCACACCACAGTGGAGGTTGCTGTTTGCAATCACCACTGGTGCTCCGTGTTAACATCAGTCCTTTGTTTTTGACATATTGAAACAATGCCCCGCCCGGCCGACGCCATGGGTGGGTCGGCCTGGCGAGTGGCTGGTGGGCTGTTAAGGCTTGTATCGCCACGGTATGGAATTGGCAACGATTAGAACTGTGTTCGAATTGCTGTTTTTTTCTATTAAAAAAATTGTGTCTGGTGGAGGGGCCTTGAGGGCCAGCCGACGTCAACACATCGCGCAAGGTTGTTGACGTTATTAGCTTTGACCCAGCCGCAAGCTATAACCGCTCAGGGTTCCCCTCTCCGCAGGGGATTTTTGGTCTTCTGCTGGAGCGCGGGCGGTATTGTCCTAGGCCCTACACCGCCTCACACCGCGCAGCCAGAAGAAGAGAGAGCACGGCCTCGTCAGCGGCGATGACCATGTTTTTCCCCGCCGGAGGTATCCTGGGCGTTGATTCGACAGGTGTCCACAAGGTCGACAGCCTTGGCGGCCGAGGGATCGGCCATGTAGGATGGGTTCGGCTTGAACAAACAAGCCGTCACCGTCCTGCCGCGAGCAGCCCGCTCTCCGATCACTCCCTTCCCCAACACCAGCGGAAGAAGTGGGCTCTGATTGTTTCCTTTGGCTGCGGGCCGCGTGCCTTCGTTGATGCGCGGGCGGCCCCCCTTTTCGCTTCTCATGGGGACAGGGGCTGACACCCAGTTGATGGCTGAGCCTGGGTCTGTCCGTGAGAATGTTGTGCTGTCAAGCGGCTCCCACACCTTGAACTGTCTTGGTTGAGCCTGGTGTTACGTCTGTCAACTTAAGTGTTGTCAGCAGGGGGGCTCGAAACCTTTTGAGGCACACAGTGCGGGCTTCCCCGGCCTCGCCTTCGCCAGGCCAGGTATCATGTTGGTGCCTCCCACTCCTGAAATATTGGCAAGTGGTTGCAGCTCACATGATTTGGGGTGGTAGTAATATCACTGCAGGGCTACGGTGTGTAGGAACCCATGGGGGCCTTACACCTTGCATGTCCGGCTGCAGAACAACTCCTTCAGCATGTTCTGGAGGGGTGTTCAGTGGGGGGGCCTTTTTTCATCGGAAGCCCCCCGTATCAGACCGGCCCTTTCTGTCGGGGTTCCCCCTTGGGTGCGATTGCCTCGTGGGTGGTGTCAGGGTCAGGTGTTCCGACACGGAACGCGCTCCTCGCACGGTTCCAGGGTTGGCTACGCACAGCGGGGGGACCGGGCCAACTATCTACAGTTCCTGGCGGACCTGCGCCACGTGACGACGGGTGCGTTGGGAGTGTCGTCACATATGACTACGGCAGTACCATATGTCGAGGTGGATGGAGAGAACGCTGTGGCGGGGACTTGTGTTTACACAACCCCACCCGTTTTCAGGTTTGGTACAGACCCTATTGTCAGGGTCTCCAGCAGTGACAGCTCTGGTCAACGAGATCCAATCTCTGTGGACGAAGCAAGCCATCGTCGTGGCGTTCTCCTCCCGGTGTTCTCTGCCCGAGAAGTTGGGAGGGAGGGGTGTAAGACCCAGGCTGGACCTGTCCCATGGGAAGGTTCAGCATTTTTTGGATCGTCTCCTACCTGTTGAACACTGTCAGGTGGGGGTCTGGTTCTCCTCCATAGACCTGTAGGATGCGTATGCACATCCCCGATCTTCCATCCTAGGGCTTACCTACGCTTCCTTTGCAGGGTTAGCGTATGAGTACCAGAGGCTGCCGTTCGGTTTTCTCTGGCTCCCCGCATCTTCACCAAGTGCGTGGAGGCCGCACTGGGGCCTCTGCGTCGTCCGGGGTTACGGAGTGTTCTGACCTGATGACGTTCTGGTCCTTCGCGGTCAAGGTGGATCGTCAGGTCTCGTACCAGGCAGGTCTCTACCAGCCTGGGGTTGCTGTAGACTGGATGTAGAGTACTCCTCTTCCCAGTCAACGGTTGGAGGGCTATGGGCATCCATCTCAGAGCGTGTTGTCAACACGCTCGGGAGGTTCCGTCCTAGGACGGTTACGGCGCTGTCTCATGTCGCATTTTCACCGACGCCTCCCTCGCTGGTGACGCGTCGGGCCAACGCAGTAGGGGGCAGCTGGCAAACCATGCTGCCCGGTCTGCGCTACGTTCAATGTGTTGGTGTTGAAAGCGGTCCTTCTGGTCCACAAATGGTGTTGATCAGGACGGACGATAGTGTATCGACAGACAGGGAGGAGTACGCTCCCCCTGTCTGCACCAGGCGGCGGGCGGCTGGCTATGGGCGTCCTCCATCTGTGCGGCCTGAGGGCTCCCCACATCCCCGGCAGGGAGAATGTGGGTGCAGGTGTACTGTCGCGGGGCGGTCCTCATCCTGACGGGTGAGGATTACATCTGGACATGGCCAGGCAGGTCTGGGACCGATGCCGTGCCGCCAGGGATTCTTCCCCATACATCTGTTAGGTCAGTTGTTGGGACGGGTACGTTGAGGGGCGCAGGTTCTTGATCCTGATGGTGTTACCATCTGGAATGCGCATGCTCCCTCCACTGTCGCGCTTACGCGGGCAGATGACGTATGTTCCAAGTGTGGTGTAAGGCGGGGGGCCGGGACTCAGTCTCCTGCCCCCTGGATGCTGTCCTTAGTTACCTCCAGTCTCTCCTTGATAGACTGTCGGCTTCGACGGTGAGGGTATATGCAGCAGCTATATCCTCCTATCATGAGGGGTTTGAGGGGATGTCTTGTTCAGCCACCCTCTTGTGAAGCGTTTCCTGCTTGGCGCTCGACGCGTTAAGCCGGTGCAACGCTCCTTGGCTCCGACTTGGGATCTTCAATTGGTCCTCGGTCGGTTGTCCTTGGCCCCGTTTGAGCCGCTCGAGCAGGCGCCGTTGGGACAGCTGTCCTTCAAGACCGCGTTCCTACTGGCTGTCACTTCCGCTAAACGCGTAGGTGAGCTCTGTGCTCTCTCGGTACGTCCAGAGTGCCTGTCTTTTCGGACCGATTGCGACTTAATCCTGCTTTCGTGCCTAAGAATATCCGGAGTTCCTTCCGCTCCCGGGATATTGTGGTTCAGGCGTTTCGTCCTCCTCCTCACACTAGTGAGTTAGATGCGGGCCTTCACCTGTCATGTCCAGTCCATGCTTGGGGATTTACCTTAGCCGTACTCACGACTTCAGGGTTACCGACCAGCTTTTTGTCTGTTACGGTGGGGCTCGTGCTGGTAAGGCACTGTCGGAGCAGCGCCTGTCCCATTGGTTGTGCGAGGGTATTACCCTCTGCTACACGTTGGCTGGGCAGGATCCCCCTGGGGGCATCAGGGCGCACTCCACTCGTGGGGTGGCTGCCTCTGCCGCTCTCCTGGGTGGGGCCTCGGTGGAGGACATCTGTGCTGCAGCTTCATGGTCCTCCCCGGGCCCCTTTGTAAGGTTTTACCTCATGGACATGACCGGGGGTTCTGTCTCACAGGCGGTTCTGGGGTCTGTGGCCTTTCCTGCTTCCCGTCCTTTGGAGTGTATGGGTATGGGCCACAGTGTGTTGAGTCACACGTGGTTCCGCCTGTACGGTGTGTTCAAGGGGTTCTAGTTCCCTCTTGTTCTCATTCAGGTGGAGTTGACTGCGCCCCCCCTTCATTAGGAAGGATGGGGTGACAGGGCTCCCCGCACCCCTTGATGTGGGCTTACGGGTCCTCAGGGGGTACATTTGTCGGGCCTCGCGTCCGCTCTTCACCATATCTCAATAAGGCTCAGAGCGGGACGCGAAGCAAATACGATATATAACGATAGGTTATGTAGATAACCTAGTTATATTAGTATTGGCTGAGCGTCCCGCTCTGCGCGGCCCTGAGTTCCCTCTTGAGGGATCTTTTCCTGGGACGGGATTTGGCGAGGAAGAGTGTTTGGTGACCAGAGTCACAGTTATATGGGCGGTGCCACCATGGGGGCGGGGCCCCATACAGGTGGGGTGCATGTATTTGTTCGTGGGAGATACAGTAGGTATCATAGGAGATAAGGGGTATCTCAATAAGGCTCAGAGCGGGACGCTCAGCCAATACTAATATAACTAGGTTATCTACATAACCTATCGTTATGTGAATAGAAAGGGATTCCACTCAGTGATGCGCATTTGTCGTTGCTGCATGCCGGGAGGAAGGCGATGCTGCATGTTTTCAATTCATTAAATAAAACGGATACTTTTTGCAAGGGTTTACTGACTGTCATACAAATAATCAACCAACTACATACTGTAACTTTTCAGTGCATGTTTTTATTTACATTATGACAACAGCCTTGTGGGCTCCCGCACACAGACATGATGGAATTCAAGTTTGTATTGATCACATATAGGCAGGCTACACATGGCAGTGAGATTCATTGTTCTTGTATATGCTCTCGTATTATTGTTTATATAGGCTACCTAATACCGACATCAAAATAGATTGTATGCCTGTACAAATCATATGCAGGTAGAAAATTGACGGATAACTTTAATCCCTGGGTATTAATCGAACGAAACGAAGAAAAGGCATATTCCAGCATGATTATTAACACTTTCAGTGCCGGCCATTAACATGGTGAAGCATGGTTAAATGCCAGCACCCACTTCAATGATAGCATTGTGAACGCATAATCTCTGTCTTAAATTATGGCTATGTGTCTAATCTGCCTGTCGCTTATCAATGACTTGTTTGCAGTCAACATTGTCGAAACGGATTGTTTTTTAATCGGTTCATTTCCGTTTTATAGCATTTTGAAAAGCCCTCGTTTTCAAGGAAAATATATAGATTCTGTGATAAAAGGCATTTACTGGAATATACTGGAATACACAAACACGTTGTCATTTTTCGGCCTATTTATGAATAGTATTCAAATAAACGCTAGATTATCGATGGTATATGTGTACTTATGCACACTATAGAGGCGGGCTGAAAAATCGATTCTCTCATTTCCTCATCAGCGATCACAGCCACACACACACACACACGCATTGGGCAAACGCTTATATATAGGTGAAAATAGCTCTGATTATCCTAAGACTGGTAAAATAAATTCCTTACCTGAGATCAGATGTTATCCAAAAAGATTATTCCAATTCCTGATCGCCATTCCAAATATCGATCACGCTTATTGATTACAGTGTTGGGTACTGTAAATACATAATCCATGCGTTTTCCGGGCCGGCGAGCACAATGGATTCTTCAGTTGGCTTGAGGGAAAAGTAAAATGAGGAAACTGGCCACCCCCCCTTCGTCAGTGTAAAGTAATGGGGTGCAGTTACACAGGGAGAGACGATAGGTGGCGGTATCTTCCCAATTGAGCTCAGAGAGACTCTGCAGCACTAACCCGAGGCTCGATTGATGAAATATGAATTCAAATCGCCAATAAGAAAAAACGACAAACAAACGCTATATAGCGTCGGGGGCACTCAAAGGTAAGGTCGGCATGAACTAACGACAAAACGTGTCCGTGGCACTCAGTGGCGTAACTCTCTCTCCAGGTGTGCCGGGGACAGATTTGTGGGCGTGGCGAGTGACGTCGCTGAGGGGGGTTAGGGCCCCCCCCCCCTCTCTACCTCGATTTCTTTTTAATACCAGGGGTGCAATACCGCATTTTCCCAGGCGGTGGCGCCATTTCTCCATGTAAACGACACACTGAGCTCATACATACAGAATTACATTGCATTCAGAGATCTCCAGTAGGAACGCCTTTCATCTCTGATGGCTCCCATTGTGAAATGTATTTACAATACAAGGATGTTACAATACTTCCATTGAATATGACAACAACAACAACAACAACAACAACAAAAGCTATGGTATGTCATAAATGTATAGATGTAGCAGTACTGTCTATCTGTATGTCATGTGTGTCATATGAAGCCAGACCAGCACTCTCAGGTTCAAAATTTAATGGCAGCCCCCCCCTCTCTACCTAGATTTTTTTTTAAATACCAGGGGTGCAATACCGCATTTTTTGTATCTTTTTGGTATCACAAACAGTACTGTATTTGCAAATCTGGTATGTCATAAATGTATAGATGTAGCAGTACTGTCTATCTGTATGTCATGTATGTCCTGATTAATTGAAAATGGGGGACCCTGATACAGTACAGCTCAATACATACAATTGTTAAGGGGATGCAGACCAGAGAAAGACTTTCGTCTTGTTTACATCAGGGTCCCCCATTTTCAATTCATGACTGAGCTGTACTATACTGTACCCATTCTGCAATATGTTAATAAAGTGTTCAATCAATCAATCACTTGGCCCCAGAACCTGGATAAACACTTAGATTCCCAAAAGTAGTGATAGACTGTAGCCTGTAGGTACCCAGGTCTGTTTGACATTTCGAACATATTTAAAGGAGATATTGAACGGCCCATTTTGTTAGTTCTTTTTTCAATACGTTGCTGCAAACTATTATTTTTTTTAAATATTGAACCACACAGACGGCAATCAGAATACTGGCATTTCCATAACGCTTTCATCTCTACAGTATATTTTCAAAAACATGAGGAACAACTTTATTTATTATGAAAACTAAAACAGGACGTTTGCATATTCTCAATGTTGCTGTCGACGTCGTCGCGGTCGCGTCGATGTGGGGACTTGCTTCTTCAAACCGGGTGGACAAAGTTTACAGACAAACGTTAGATTGTTTCCGTCTGAGTCAGTACTGACTTTAACGTTAAACTATTTTAAATCCCCAAGCACCGACGTCAAGAGGTAGAGTCTGACTCTGAGCGAGTGCTGCTCTCGACCTGCTGCTGCGCAGCGCTCAGCTTCTGCTCGCAGACGCAGATTCAGCTGTTGTTGTGATGAGTCTGATGACGTAGCAGGGGTTGCCAGATCGGTTGGTTTTCCACATAATTTTAAAGCCTGTTTACGGTGTATTTTAACTGGGTTTTCGGCTGAAATACATATGAAATCTGGCACATCTTTGAACGCCGTTATAACAGAGTGCTGAGAATGAACGCACTTTTGAACTCCTAAGTGCTCCTAACTACTAAGTGCAAGCCCAGATAAGTACTCGCTATTTGCATATCAATAGCGCCGGTCGTATTTAACACACCTGACGACCGGCGCTATTGATATGCAAATAGCGAGTGCACTCTCAGTTGATTTCAGGAACGCACCACACACACACACACACACTGCTGGTGTCGTCACTGCTGCTGGTTTAGCTCTAGATAAGGGCAAGAATGCGACCCCCATCTACTCCTCTTTGCATAATAGTAGGACAGGTAGTCAGAAGGGGGGGGGACATAACTGCATTCTGAAAAAATGGGGGGGACCCATTCCAATGTCCCCCGTGCGAAATACGCCCCTGGTGGCACTCAATGTGTTAATGACACCAATGGCAAACAGTGGTTAACGGTCTTTATTAGTGTTTGCGCTGCCCAGGCAGCAATGGTCTTTAGGAAGTTAATAGATATCATATCCGACATCACCGTGTACATGTCTGTCAGCCTGTCGCGTATTTTTCCTATAACACGCTTTGCTCGGCTTAGTCCACTTTTCCACATTCCATGGGTGTCAGGAATGGAGGTAGGTGAATTCCAATGGGTGAAGGCAATCACAGAGACGGAGAGTGTTTACTCTTGAACAGGTTCGACTTTAATAGTAAGAACACAGAGTAAATTCTAAGAGAGACAAATGCTAAATAGGATAGGCAGGAATAAGGTAAATAGGAGCTTATTGGAGGTCCAGAGTTGAACCGTCCGCGTTATCCCCGAACGCAATTAGTGAAGACCTGACAATGAACAAGCAGAAGACAGGTAGGTTACATAGACACCAAATACCAACATTCCACACACACCCCTGTGCCAGCCAATCAGGAACCACCCCTAAGTGACAGCACTAATTGACAGGGAAAGGACAGGTGACAAGCCCAGTGACATATGCCAGGAATGTGGGTGGTCACCGACCTCAGTCGGTGTCCAGAACGTAACAGTACCCTCCCCCGACGAACGGCACCAGACGTTCACCTAGGGGCCTCGGGATTCAGCCGCCGGAAATCAACGATCAGGCTGGAATCTAAAATATCCCTTTGAGGCACCCAAGAACGCTCTTCTATCCCGTACCCCTCCCAATCCACCAAGAACTGAAACCCCCTACCCCTCCGTCTACAACCCAGTATCCTCCGCACCGTGTAAATGGGTTGACCGCCAATAAACCGGGGCGGAGGAACCACAGGCAGTGGCGGGGCCAAGGGCGATGAGAGGAATGGCTTCAACAGGGACACATGAAACGTCGGATGAACCCTCATAGAGCTCGGAAGTCGTAGCTTGTAAGCCACTGGATTAACCCGATGAATCACTTTAAATGGTCCTATAAAGCGAGGAGCCAGCTTCTTGGATTCCACCCGGAGAGGGAGATCCCGGGTGGAAAGCCAAACCCGCTGCCCTGGACGGTAAACTGAAGCCGGATGACGCTTACGGTTAGCTTGCCGTTGGGTACTAACCGAAACCTTCTGTAGCGCCTTCCGAACCTGTTTCCACGTCCTGCGACAGCGAGCCACATGTGCCTGGGCCGAGGGCACCTCCGCCTCCTGCTCCTGCTCGGGAAACAGAGGAGGTTGAAAACCATACTGGCACTGAAAGGGAGACATACCGGTAGAAGAGGAGAGAAGGGTATTATGCGCATACTCAGCCCAAGCCAACCTCCTACTCCACGTTGCCGGACTACCGGCAACGTAACATCTCAAGACCCCCTCCGAATCCTGGTTGACCCGCTCCATCTGCCCGTTCGACTGCGGATGGAACCCAGACGACAGACTGACAGAGGCGCCAAGGCCGGCGGCAAACGCCTTCCAGAACCTGGAGGCGAACTGAGGACCCCGGTCCGACACGATATCCACTGGCAGCCCGTGGACCCGAAAGACATGCTGTATAACTAAATCAGCAGTCTCCCGGGCCGATGGAAGCTTGGGGAGAGGGACAAAGTGAGCCGCCTTAGAGAACCGATCCACCACCACCAAAATGGTGGTGAACCCGTCCGAAAGGGGAAGACCAGAAATAAAGTCCAGAGATATGTGTGACCAGGGTCGTTTAGGCATAGGAAGTGGTCGGAGGAGACCCGCCGGTGCCCGTCGAGAGGTCTTACTACGTGCGCACACCGGACAGGCCGCCACAAAGGAACGCGTATCCCCCTCCACTGTCGGCCACCAGAACCTCCTACGGATAAATTCCAGGGTCCTGGTTGCCCCTGGGTGGCTGGTGAGGGATGACGCATGTGCCCACTGTAGCAAGCGTGAGCACGCCACCTTGGGAACATACGACCGTCCCGGAGGACCCCCACCTGGATCGGGCTCCCGCGTTAGCACCGACCTTACCACCCTCTCTATGCCCCAAGACATGGGTGCCAAAATCAAGGCCGGTGGAATAATGGGATGGGGCTGCTCCTCCCGACCAGGAAGATCAAACTGGCGCGACAAAGCGTCAGGTTTGATATTCTTGGAGCCGGGTCTATAGGAGATGGTAAATCGAAATCGTGTGAAGAACAACGTCCACCTGGCCTGGCGAGCGTTAAGGCGTTTAGCCCCTTGGATGTAAGCCAAGTTCTTATGATCAGTCCAAACAATGAAAGGATGTGTCGCCCCCTCTAACCAATGTCTCCACTCCTCCAGTGCCAATTTGATCGCCAATAACTCCCGATTACCCACGTCGTAATTACGCTCGGCTGGTGACAGACGGCGAGAAAAAAAAGCACACGGTGCACTTTCCCATCCTTTAAGCATCTCTGAGAGAGCACCCCCCCCCACCGCGATGTCAGAGGCATCCACCTCCACAATGAACGGAACCTCTGCATCATGGCGGATCAATACAGGAGCGGATGTAAAACGACGTTTAAGATCGCAGAAGGCCGACTCAGCCCTAGGCGACCATTCAAAGCCAGGGAGAGAGGCCTTAGTGAGAGCTGTTAATGGATTGGCTAAGGCGCTAAAGTTGCGAATAAAGCGCCTGTAAAAATTTGCAAAGCCCAAAAACCGTTGTAACCCCTTGAGCGACGAAGGCCGTGGCCAGTCCAAAACTGCACTCACCTTGGCTGGATCCATGCGCAGATCGCCCTTCGTCAACACAAAGCCCAGGAAGGACACGGTGTCCGTGTGAAACACACACTTCTCAGCCTTAACGAATAGTTGATGCTTGAGGAGACGGTCTAGCACCTCCCGAACGTGCATTTGGTGTTGCACCATATCGCGAGAAAAAATCAGGATATCATCTAAGTAGACAAACACCGACACCCCAATCAAGTCTCGCAGCACGTCGTTAACCAGGGCTTGGAAGACCGCCGGAGCATTAGCCAAACCAAAGGGCATGACCAAATACTCATAGTGCCCATTGGGTGTGTTAAATGCAGTCTTCCACTCGTCTCCCTCTCTAATCCTGACCAGATTGTATGCATTACGTAAGTCAAGTTTAGAAAAGACCTGTGCCTGTAAGCACTCAAAGGCCGTGTCAATGAGAGGTAAAGGATATCGGTTCTTGATGGAAACGTCATTCAATCCCCTATAATCAATGCATGGGCGCTGATCATCTTTCTTATCAACAAAGAAGAAGCCAGCGCCGGCAGGGGAAGTGGACGGGCGTATGTGCCCCGCAAGCAATGCCTCCTCTATGTAGGTGTTCATGGCCAAGGTTTCGGGGCGTGAGAGAGAGAACATTTGCCCGCGAGGCGGGGAGGTACCGGGTAGAAGATTAATGGGACAGTCGTATGATCTATGAGGCGGAAGTGCTTTAGCACGCGTCTTGCTAAAAACGTCCGCCAGGTCCCAATAGATCTCAGGCACCCCTATCAAATCGGGATTAGAGGGTAGATCAGAATCTGCCACGCTCCCCACCATCCTGGAGAAAGAGGGAGGAGACAAAAGGGAAGAGGGGGGGGAAGACAAGGGTTTGGGCAATCTCCCGCTGACGATCGACTTGACGTCGGCCGCCGTTGAGAGTTCGCCCGTGCTCCAATTAATGATATGAACACATGACGACAACCAGGGATGACCCAACACCATGACAGAATAGGGGGAAAAGATGAAAAAAAATTTAACCCATTCCCACTCCCCACCCGCCACCCGGATGTGTAATGGAACCGTGCGCTGGGTGACGCTCCCACTGCCCAGGGGCCGACCGTCCAGGGCGTAAACCGGTAAGGGAACCCCTAAATCCTCCACTGGGATTCCCCACTCCTTCACCAATCCCACGTGAATAAAATTGCCCGCCGCCCCTGAGTCAATGAGAGCCTTAGTTCCCCTAATGTCACCCCCACAGTTGATCGCCACCTCAAAAAATTTACGTGAATCAGTGGGTTTGGCAGGAATGAGCCCACCTGCTGGCCCTTTCTCGAAGCCTGACGGCGCACCTTCTATTCCCGACTGGCGCCGAGCCGATACAGCCTGGACCCGACAGCTGCCGAAGCGGTGACCGGTGCGACCGCACCGGAAGCAGCGTCGCTCTTTGATGAAGCGCTGCCTCTCGTCGTCCGAGAGCGACAGCGCTCCAAGCTGCATGGAATCATCACCCAGTGGCCCACTCGTATAATGCATGGAAGTATCAACACCAGGAGAAGAAGGAAAACATACCTGGGTGTTGTTGACACGCTCCTTCTCCCTCTCCTGGTGCCGATTGTCCATCTTGATGGCGGTGTTGATCAGCACTTCCAGCTGCTCGGGGATCTCACGCGCGGAGAGCGCATCTCGCATCCGCGCTGAGAGTCCCCTGACGAACAGAACCACGCAGACGTTCTCCGCCCAAGCTGTCTCCCGAGCCAAGATCCGAAAATTTATAGCGTAAGCTGCGACCGTGCGGAGGCCCTGCCGGCAGTCGAGAAGACGACCGCCAGCCTCGAAGATCGAGAGTACCCGGGAAGTATCGAATACTCTTCTCAACTCCCAGGGTAAAGGCGTCCAGACTGTCGCAGATTATCGCTCCCGCCTCTAATTCCGCCGTAGCCCAGGAGAGAGCTTGACCGGTGAGCAGTGTGATAATATACGCTACCTGTGCTGTCTCCGATGGAAATGATCGTGGTTGCAGCCGGAAAACGAGTAGACACTGGGTGATGAATTCCCGACAACCATCCGGTGATCCATCATAGCGAGCGGGCGCCTGCAGTCGTGGCTCGTGGGACCGTTCCTGGACCCCGAACACCCCCCGACTCTCCTCTGCGTGGACCGCTGCTTCTCCCGTCGCCGACTGAACACCAGCCACTCCTTCTTGGGCTTGTCGGGCTGTGACCAACGCCGACTGCGCCACCGCTTGGGATGAGCCGACGATCCCGTTGAGTCGGACTAACTCGGCGCTGACCAGCTGTTGATGTTCTTCCATCCGTGTCTGGGCCGCTCCCTGCGCCTGGAGCATCTCCATGATGGCCTCCATGGAACTCTGATGGTCAGGTCTTCTGTCAGGAATGGAGGTAGGTGAATTCCAATGGGTGAAGGCAATCACAGAGACGGAGAGTGTTTACTCTTGAACAGGTTCGACTTTAATAGTAAGAACACAGAGTAAATTCTAAGAGAGACAAATGCTAAATAGCATAGGCAGGAATAAGGTAAATAGGAGCTTATTGGAGGTCCAGAGTTGAACCGTCCGCGTTATCCCCGAACGCAATTAGTGAAGACCTGACAATGAACAAGCAGAAGACAGATAGGTTACATAGACACCAAATACCAACATTCCACACACACCCCCGTGCCAGCCAATCAGGAACCACCCCTAAGTGACAGCACTAATTGACAGGGAAAGGACAGGTGACAAGCCCAGTGACATATGCCAGGAATGTGGGTGGTCACCGACCTCAGTCGGTGTCCAGAACGTAACACATGGGGGTGTTTCATTACCGTATATGGTTAATTACGGGCGGTGCTATATGCAAATACTTAAAATCGTGCACGAGCGCGGAGCGTAGAACAAATGGTATTTATCAACACGGAGTGTGCGTAGAACCTGTGTACGCACGTGTGATAAATCCCGGTTTTTCTGTACGTACACACATTCTAAATTCTGTGCTTAAGAACGAAAATAGAACACTTTCTAAGCATTGTTGATAAATGAGGGCCCTGGAATGGGCCGGGCTGAGAAGGTACTCACCAAGGTTCTTAGACATAAAATCGGGATTTCTGGACAGGAAAGCAATGGTGACCCTGGCAGGAGCTCTATTTTGAATATGCCTGCTGTTCTGGGGAAGTAAATGTTTCTTTACATGGCAGTAAATCTGTGGAATAGTTTGCCAGGGAATCCTAAAATCATAAGAAGCTTGGGAGGTTAAAAGCTGGCGCTTAAATATAGGCTCAGAGGGTATTTACAGTAGGATATTATGTCTGATAATAGGGTGTCTTTTCTTTATTTAATTTCTTGGTTTTGTATTGATGAAGCTTATTTATTTTAATGATTATGTGTGATTATGTGTGTCAATAACGTTAACCAAATGAAACCAATGGAAAGAAACACACACGCGTCGCCGACACACGCGCGCGCGCGCCAAACAAACACATCAACATTCTCCCCCGCCGGACTCACAGGCACAGCTCATCAAATAAAAAGAAGAAACATACTTTTCCGGACAGATCATCTGAGCTCCACTGTGTTTAAAATCCAAATAATCCTCTGCCATTGTTGTAAGTAACATGTCATCTGTTCTCTAGTCTTCAGTCTCGTCGTGAAGTTAATTCTCTCTGGAAGTGAAACTGAAACTTAAGGATGCGCAAGGATAAGTTGTTAAAGGGGCAGTAGGCAAGTGGATGCCTGAACACAGAATGACACCAGTATCACTGACTACCACCACGGCAAGCCTATAGAAAATGATTCTATTTAATAATAATTATTATTATTATCATAAATATAATATAAAAAAATATATATATTTATAATTATTATAAATATATTTTTTTCTGTTGTACCGAACTCGTACCAAACCGTGACCCCAATACCGAGGTACGTACCGAAACGTGGCTTCTGTGTACCGTTACACCCCTAATTTACAGACATCTTTTTAATATGGTCCATTTGCATGTTCTTGGTATATGATTCTAGGGACATCTATGGATCTCAGGGAATGTATTCCCAGTGTCAGAAATACTGTGTCTGTTACTAGGCTTGAGTAAATTGTAATGAACCAAATGAGAATATCAATAAAAAAAATATATCTTTGACTGTGAATAACACCATGCTAAAGTTGACCAGACCTGAAAAATCTAAGCAAATTAATCAATGAAAGATGATTAAACAGAAGGTTTTGTAGATACAGTACTGAATTCTGCAATCCGGACACATGCAATTTGAAATATGATTATAGAATATAGAATATCAGGCATAAAATGGTTATGCGATTAGAATGCGATTAATTAGATTAATTAATTACAAATCCTGTAATTAATTAGATAACTTTTTTTAATCACTAGAAAAAACAGCACTAGAAAAAACATAATGTCGAGTCGGTTTCACCTGCCGTTGGGTGAAGTTCCCATTTAATTGAAGTATTTAACATAATACATGGTTGATGAGCCAAACAATCATTTATGCATAATGCTGTTAATAATAGTGAAAATGAGCAAGGGTACGTGCGTGCGGTAAAAGACGTGAGACCTCTCCGTCACCCTTACCTTGATACCTTGATTGCCATAGCCTACACCTGTGCCTTTATTCAAAACCCATGCGCTCCGCGCTGCCACCCAGTGATGAACTTAACAAACTACAAACTTAACACAAAAACAATCAAATAGCTCCTACAATGTTGTTACAGAGAATAACTGTGAGAATATCAACACCGGAGATGATTGTATTGCATTGTATTGTTGACACCTCCCCCTGCACACCTTCCTTCCCCAAAGAGACCGTCCTGACACCTGCCCTGCACACCAACACAAAGAGACCGTCCTGACACCTGCCCTGCACACCAACACAAAGAGACCGTCCTGACACCTGCCCTGCACACCAACCTAAAGAGACCGTCCTGACACCTGCCCTGCACACCAACCCAAAGAGACTGTCCTGACACCTGCCCTGCACACCAACCCAAAGAGACCGTCCTGACACCTCCCCCGCACACCAACCTAAAGAGACCGTCCTGACACCTGCCCTGCACACCAACCCAAAGAGACCGTCCTGACACCTCCCCTGCACACCAACCTAAAGAGACCGTCCTGACACCTGCCCTGCACACCAACCCAAAGAGACCTTCCTGACACCTGCCCTGCACACCAACCTAAAGAGACCTTCCTGACACCTGCCCTGCACACCAACCTAAAGAGACCTTCCTGACACCTGCCCTGCACACCAACCTAAAGAGACCTTCCTGACACCTGCCCTGCACACCAACCTAAAGAGACCTTCCTGACACCTCCCCTGCACACCAACCTAAAGAGACCTTCCTGACACCTACCCTGCACACCAACCTAAAGAGACCTTCCTGACACCTGCCCTGCACACCAACCCAAAGAGACCTTCCTGACACCTGCCCTGCACACCAACCTAAAGAGACCGTCCTGACACCTCCCCTGCACACCAACCCAAAGAGACCGTCCTGACACCTGACCTGCACACCAACCTAAAGAGACCGTCCTGACACCTCCCCTGCACACCAACCCAAAGAGACCGTCCTGACACCTGCCCTGCACACCAACCCAAAGAGACCGTCCTGACACCTGCCCTGCACACCAACCTAAAGAGACCGTCCTGACACCTGCCCTGCACACCAACCCAAAGAGACCGTCCTGACACCTGCCCTGCACACCAACCCAAAGAGACCTTCCTGACACCTGCCCTGCACACCAACCTAAAGAGACCGTCCTGACACCTGCCCTGCACACCAACCTAAAGAGACCGTCCTGACACCTCCCCTGCACGCCAACCTTCCCCAAAGAGACCACAATGGAAATAAGCCTATTTCGTATAGAGATGTCAAAATGTGTGTTGAATGGTGGATTGATTGATTGATTGATTGATTGATTGATTGATTGATTGATTGATTGATTGATTGATTGATTGATTGATTGATTGCTTTTATATGACACATTTCATTTTAGAGAAACACCAGCTATGCCAGGGCAGTAAGTGCATCACTGCAACACTACAAAGTGTTAACCCTTTCACTACCACACTACCAAAGGGTTAACACTTTCACAACCACACTACAGAAGGTTAACCCTTTCACTACCACACTACCAAAGGGTTAA
Source organism: Notolepis coatsorum (assembly GCF_963971535.1). Lineage (NCBI taxonomy): Eukaryota > Metazoa > Chordata > Actinopteri > Aulopiformes > Paralepididae > Notolepis > Notolepis coatsorum. The sequence continues at coordinate 139,695,398 of NC_140171.1, forward strand.
CACGTTCACAACCACACTACAGAAGGTTAACCCTTTCACTACCACACTACAGACGGTTGTGTCGTAGTGAAAGGTTAACCTTCTGTAGTGTGATAGTGAAAGGTTAACCTTCTGTAGTGTGGTAGTGAAAGGGTTAACCTTCTGTAGTGTGGTAGTAAAAGGTTAACCTTCTGTATTGTTGCAGTGAAAGGGTTAACCTTATGTAGTGTGGTAGTGAAAGGGTTAGATCTGTAAACACAATCCTAACAGCATCTTCAGAGTTTCTGATCAAATCTTGTGTGACATTGATGTCACAATTTGGTTGAATGAAAGTCTCATTCATATCAAGTTGACCTGGTTCCCAGTTGGCCTGATGTTTGCCAATATCACAATCATGTTTCATGAGTTATATCAGATCCTTTTTCTTTCTTTTTTTATTGATATGAAGGGAATATTGATTTGATTAATTGATGTCAAGCATTTGAATGTCAAGCTTGTTAACTCAATACCCGAATAAAGTCGGGTTAACTTGCCGACGCTTGAGCGCCAAACCAGAGAAAAGTCGGGTTTTCATCGTTATTTCTTTTATTCGATATTTCCATTCATTATCCATCCAGGGAGCCTGGTGTTATCATAGGGAATGAGTCTGAGATCCCAAAAGTGCAATACCGGCCACACCAGGCGGCGGTATCGAGCACCCTTTCAAACTCTGTGTCTTGGGCTGTGTGTCGATTATATAGGTCCGGGCGGACTTTTCCATGTCGGGCAAGGGGAGCGGTTGTCCCGATCGGCTTGAGGAGCGTTAAATGCTCTAGAATGGATGATGTGTGGCGGATTATGTTGGCGACACGATCGACACCAATACTGGGACTTGCGATCAGATAATTGGAATATTCTTTTTTGGGCACATCCTAGTCAAGGTAAGGGCTATATGATATAAATCTTGCGTTGATCAAAGCATGCCTTCATTGTGATCCGAGCGTATGTGTGTAACGCTAGTCCATAACGTATTCCGTTGGTGACGATCAAAGCATAAAAAAACGCATTTGATTTTTTTATTGTAGCGTGTGTAGGGACGGAACGCCAATGCATTTAGTATAATACACGTTGGGGGCTATTACCAGCCTCCCATGAATTACCCTAGACCGCTCTAAAACCATACTTATATTCACCACGGTATAAAACGGGAATGTATGGATGAAAAAAATATAAATTTTTCACATATTGAACGATAGATACTCAATGTCAAATGGGCCATAGTTTTGTATCCATAGCTATAATATATAAAATAGTTATAGCCCTGCAAACACGCCACGTATTCCGATACTTTAGAACGCTGGCCTTTTAACCACACATTAGACATATCCCTCTGGCGCTGATTTTATGATGAATTGAAAATGGGGGACCCTGATGTAAACAAGACAAAAGTCTTTCTCTGGTCTGCATCCCCTTAACAATTGTGTGTATTGAGCTGTACTGTATTGTACCCATTCTGCAGTCTGTTAAAATTTCAATCAATCGAGTTAATGGGGGGAATATCGCTTTGGTTATCTCTTTGGACATTTGGAAACGTTTTGCTGCAGTCAATCTGCTACTCAACATGGAGTGACCTGTGTGTTCTGGCTCTACTTCGGTCTACATAGCTTAGCAATCAAGAAGAAACACACACACTAAGCCAGTGAAAAAGCTGCTTTTCTCAGTTTTTATATGTGAGACTTTATTAACATAATTGCATGTTGATATGATTAATAGAGGCCTTTCATGGAATGTTTAGAATGCCCATTGTCCTCCAAGTTGTTATGTGCACAATAATAGTCGCTACGTGTTGATATATGAGAAATATATACTCACAAATGTATTACATTGGTTTCTTATGACTGGATCTTGTAAACGAGTCACAGTGGAACAGTAGCCTATGCTTTTACAATGTGTGACCTACTCTATGATGTAGGTACATGATGTAGGTACATGATGTAGGTGTATGATGTAGTAAGATGTGATTAACAGTTTTTTCATGTTTTTATTTTATTGTATTTTAATTAATTTTTTTACATTTCAGTTACTCTTTTAGATATGCGTTTTACCCTTTTATATATTCATTTTACCCTTTTAGATATTCATTTTACCCTTTTAGATATTCGTTTTTTTGGGAATGTGAATGAATACAACCATTGTATCTTCAATGTTGAATACATTTTTTATTTCCTTTATGGTTTTTTTTTTTATTTTATTGTATTGCTAATTACATTCTGGATTAGTATTCTGTTTTCTTGTGAGGACCCCAGGAAGTCTATAGCGGTCATTCATTTGACAGCTAATGGGGATCCTAATAAAACATTAAAAGATAAAACTCTACCACTGGACATAGATTTGGCATTTTCTTTTGAAAGTGATTACCAATGGTCACAGGCAGCCATGTATATAGTTTATATTATGTCACTTATTACTTTCTACGTATTACTTTATGGCACATTAACTTATGGCATTTTATATATATATATATGTAACGGATGGTACCCAAAGCGCAGTCACGAAGTGCTGGGGTGAGTAGCGATGCTATGGGTTAAACTCACTCTCATCCTCAAAAGACAGACACGTTGCAAAGTAGTGAATTCACTTCTTGGTATAGCGGTCTGTGCTGTTGCCTGTGGCATGGGAGACCCGGGTTCGAAACTCTTTCGGCGCATCGAAGTTTAAGGTGACCCGGATGCATTGGTTTTTTTCTGTATGAGCTCCCGGGAGTGTGCTAGATAAAAATAGATAAAAAGTATAAAATAGAAAAAGTCTAAAGTACGTAAACAATATATTATTATTATATATTATATATATTATTATATATATATTTATTTATTTTATTTTGTATGTTCTGGCAACATATTTTGGCTAAATATGCCTCATTTTATAAATGTGTATTGATAACATAGTGCTGTAATAAAATGTTCTAATAAATATGCATGATCAAGTTCAACAACGTGTGCTTTTATTTTGATATTCCTTAATTCCATGTTGAAATTACGCGATAAGTGTGGGGTCGCCAAAAAAAAACCCACCTCAAAGAAAATCCTAAATAAAATGGGGTCATGGTATAAAAAGGTTTTAGAACCCCTGGCCTATCTAAAGAATGGTGAGCTAGCAAAGTATTTATACAGGAGAGTAAGTTTTCAATATGCAACACTAACCCATCCAGCTACATTCATTGCACACACATCCACATGCACACACTCACTTTAAACAAACACTCACCTTTAACATTCACTTCAGACACTTTTAACACTACACCATATTTTATCTATTTATTAAAAAAAAGATTTGCACTACATCCATACCTCATTTTAGCATTTAGCATTTTTTCTTTTGAGTTTGCATTTTGCAAACTTTTGTACTTTAGGTTGTACTTTAGTTTGTATATTGTATATATTGTATATTTTGTATAGTGTTTTGACTTTATTCTTTTAACTTTTTTTACTGTATGAAGCACATTCTCAGGGGCTCAAACAGAACCAAGCATTGCACTGTAATGTACATGTACTTTATATGTGACAAATAAAACAAGACTCGCACAGGTAGGGGGCAACACAGTCACGTGATTCAGCAGGTATTGCTGATTGCCTCGAACACGGTATGTTTATAAACAAGAAACCTGTCTATAGTAAAGTAATTGTAGGCTCTGCACATGTAAACAAGTCTCTCCCAATCTACATAGAGCAGTGGTTCTCAAACTACGGGTCGCGACCCAAAGTGGGGTTGTGGGTAGGTGACAGTCGGGTCGCACTTTTTTTTATTATATATATTTTTTTGGCAACATATTTTGGCTAAATATGCCTTGTTTTATAAATGTGTATTGATAACATAGTGCTGTAATTAAATGTTCTAATAAATATGCATGATCAAGTTCAACAACGTGTGCTTTTATTTTGATATTCCTTAATTCCACGTTGAAATTACGCAATACATTAAGTGTGGGGTCGCCAAAAAAAATCCTAAATAAAATGGCTTAGTATAAAAAAGTTGAACCCTGACATCACCAATGACTATAGGGCCAACAAGACTTGAAAACTGCAGTATTAATACTGTTTTTTATTAGGACAGTGTACTTTTCCAATGACCGGAGTAGAGGGTTAAAATCTATTTCTTACATTCAGCTCCAGATGTTGCTGATTGACATGGAATGAGGTAACACTGCTGTTAATCTTTAGCTAGAAATTGCAATGAGACAGTGTCAGCTTTTTTTGTAGGACTGGAGGGGGGGGGTATGATAGTTAGTACACTTTTAATGACTCGTCTTCTCTGCTGTTCAGTTTTGCACCATCATGTATCAGATGGTTCAGTCCTTGAAATGATGTTGCTGTTATGAATAAGCAGTTTAAATCAACAGAATGAAATAAAAGATATACAACAATTGTTTTAGTTGTGAATCACCTCATAGACCCATATCATTATATTACCCGTATTAATTTAATATCATTAACTCAATCACACTCACTCACTTACTCACTAACTCACTCACTCACTCACTCACTCACTCACTCACTCACTCACTCACTCACTTACTCCACTCACTCACTCACTCACTCACTCACTCACTCACTCACTCACTCACTCACTCACTCACTCACTCACTCACTCACTCACTCACTCACTCACTCACTCACTCACTCACTTACTCCACTCACTCACTCACTCTCTCACTCACTTACTCACTAACTCTCTCATTTACTCCACTCTCTCTCACTCACTCACTCACTCACTCACTCACTCACTCACTCACTCACTCACTCACTCACTCACTCACTCACTCACTCACTCACTCACTCACTCACTCACTCACTCACAGTGGGGCTGATGGACAAAAACAGTCATGGGTCGTTTTATTATTCAGACTTGGTTGCACTTGGGCCATTGAGTCAAAACAAATACATTGATCTGAGCTGTGAGCCGCCTACGGTTGTGACCAGAAAGGCTTCTATATCATCACATCTGGGAAATGATAAGCGGAGGTAGAGAGTGAACGTCACAACACTGTCCCAACATTGAGTCCGTGTATGAGTGGGTATGTTTACACACGAACCTCTCTCGTCAAACACTGAGCTGAGGACATTGATCTGATAAATATACCGTCCAGCAGCCTCTCTTCACTCTTCAGACGAACAAGACCACGACCGGTGGCCAGGCGACATGGCTCCATCACTTCTGTCCACGCTGGCTGGAATTCTTTTGCTTTTCTCCTTCTCATCGGCAGTAAGTCACTTCATTGGATTGTGTTATGTTATCACGTCGCTGTTATGAATAAGCAGTTTGAATCAACAGAATGAAATAAAAGATTGCTTTAGTTGTGAATATCATATTATTTCCGAGGCAAAATGGTAAAAACATCAACCGGCTAAATACGTTGTATTTGTTGTGATCCTTTCCGTAGCAACCCAGAGGTGACAGTGTTCAAGCATGCACACCCAACGATGGCTTTGTGAGTACGCTGCTCTGCAGATCAAATCTAATCAAATGTATTTGTAAGGCCCGACAACACACGCCAATGTCCCCTTCTTTAAACAAGTCAAGAAGAAACATCACAATAAATCAAGAACAAAAACAAAAAACACCATGAAATCCAAAATAAATGTAAAATAAATAAATTAATGCAACACACCCAGACATACCCCACGCGAAGGTAAGGAAAAACTCACTAAAAACCTAGCAATAGCACCAATAGCACTAAAAAAAAAAAAGCACCACAGGCAATGTGAAGGGGAGACACCTTAGAAGGGCCGTTCAGAGGGGGGGGGGGGGTCTCCCTTCTTAGATGTTGGTGATAGTAGTGTTGCTATAAAACAGGCGAAACAGTTGGTAAGTATGTACATATACGTGAAACACAAATAAGTACATGCAATAGCTGGGGTACATAAGAATATTTTAAAAGATTGAAAATAGAGCTGATGACGGATCCATTTGAGGTATGGGAGCGGTGTAGAGAGGATCGCATACACAATGTGCTCAGAAACATTGATCATATATCGCTTCATCAATATTCACAACGCACACATATAGGTTGCTCTATTTTGGTCTCACGTTGCATATATTAGTCCCGCCGTGTGCATTCCATATATATAACACAACATTTGTTTTTTCTGGATTCAGGGAAAGTATTGTCCAACTACTTGCGGAGTGGCTGATTACATGTTCAGGTACAAGCCAGAAGTGGACGTGGATCTGGACTACATGCTGGATGAACTGGACCGAATTGCCAATTTGACCGACGGGACAGAAGAAAAAGTGGTCTACATGAAGGAGTCCTCGGCCTCGGCCCAGAAGTCCTCTCCGCCAGGTAAGGGACTTCCATTGGTTCTCATACAGCGAGTAGAGATGATGGTTGAGGGATGAGAGAAAATGACACCGCTAATAATGTCAATGGAATCATCCTTTTACTTGTGAATCTGATATGACTGTGTGATGTCATAGAGTCTGTCTACCACGGTAATAAAGCAGATGAATGTTGTTCTCCAGACTACTTTTACACAAAATCATCAAGCATGTTGGATGACGTCCTGCGCTACGAGAAGACCATCTTCACTCAGGAGCAGGACATATAGTAAGTATTTTTAGTCACTCAGTAGCTATATTTTAAGTATTTCCCCAAATTTCACTAAAACTAAAATTGGGATGTGAATTCCTGTTGGGGAAAAGTAAATATTTTTGTAAATATTTTGTTATCCGTTATGTTCTTTGCAGTCAACTTCAGAGTTTACTGGAATCAAACGAGAGGAGAATGGCAGATCTCAAACAGATGTCTGTTCAGCTGGAACAGAAATGCAAAGAGCCGTGTCAAGACACAGTTGACATTCAGCCGACGACGGGAACAGGTACGATCAACAGTGACCTTCAGTCAGATCATCCCAATTTCACAAGTGGTTTCTCAACCCTGCTCCATTATAGACCCACAGTTGTCCTTGTTGAGTGTTTAGTCAGAGAGCAATCGATATCATCAGTCAATACAGACAGAGCATGCAAGAGTAGTGTGTTCTAGTTAGGTGCGGTTTGTACTACATTGTATAAACAAACACAAAACCGCACAGACCCCCAGATCGTCCATGAGTGAGTGAGTGAGTGAGTGAGTGAGTGAGTGAGTGAGTGAGTGAGTGAGTGAGTGAGTGAGTGAGTGAGTGAGTGAGTGAGTGAGTGAGTGAGTGAGTGAGTGAGTGGGTGAGTGAGTGAGAGAGTGAGAGACACAGTGGCAGTCCTACTCACCAGGGGAAAAAGGAATATGTCCTAGTTTATTACTTTGCAATAAAAAAAGGTAACATGGAAATTATCCAGTAGGAATGTAGATTGAAACAAATTGATTAAAAAGCAAGCATAGTTTATCTTCTCTGTCCTAGTTTCTCAACTATTGATATTTCTGTGGATATATTTGGAAAACCAAAACCCTCATGCAGATGCTTTTGGGTGGAAACACCTCTTAAAATTCCCACCAACTTTTCAGATTTCATACAAATACAACAAATAGACCTACAGATGCAAATCCACAAAAAGGCACAAAGATATTGTGGCATCTCCACACCCCTAGATGACATATTCAGATTAATTTCAATAAGCACCTATTTATTTTTTTGTATTTTATTTTTTTATTGTTTTTTTAAACAAACGTATAAACAAACATGACAACACACGATAAGATATACAAGCATTATTAACAGTGCACATCCAATAAAATCACCATTTAGTTAAATGTCTTATACATAAGCACTTATTTCAAACCTTAGAGTTAATGAGTAATAGTTTTGCGATGAAATATCAGAGGATGCTGAACCAGAAAGATATTATGATATTGATAGATAATTTGACATATAAGATAAAATAAGATATTCCTTTATTGATCCCGTTGGGGAAATTCAGTCATCATAGCAGCATGGGGGAGGGGGGAGGGGAGGTACAGGTAGTAGAAGACATACAGGTACAGGTCACAGAATTATAGTACAGTGGAGAAGTAAAAATAAAAATAGAATAAAAAGGCAGTGTAAACAATATACAATAGAATTAACTCTGGACATGCGCATATGGGCAACAAGGTGCAGATGAGGGTATGTATGCCCTCTCAGTTATATTTGCCCTACGATAAATATAGTTACAATATAATCTAATAATCGAAATCGAATCTAATATATAATCTAAAAAAACGAAATGCTAAAATGCTAAATATAATTATGCAATATATAATGTAATAATCCAATAATCTAATATATAATATAAAAATGCTAAATGCTAAAATGCTAAAATGCTAAAATGCTAAACGATATGAATGTTCTTGTACTATATATGTGATGTGATATGAATGTTCTGTATCAGACTGCCAGGATATTGCCAACAAGGGAGCCACCACCAGCGGTCTTTACTACGTCAAGCCAACCAACGCTGCTGAGCAGTTCCTGGTGTATTGCGAGATCGACAGCTTTGGCCGCGGCTTCACCGTGCTGCAGAGGGTCTGTGTCACGCTTCCTGTCTAAGAAGAAAACGTCACTCACTAGTATCTCACTTCACTTTACACTTGCCGAAATATTGTTGTTATTTTGTGGAAGTGGATTTGAAAGTGGGGGAAATTGCATTTCCTACTGTAAAAAAATTAAAATAATCACAGGAAATTCACTGTATTATTTTACAGATTACTTTTGTTTTTCTACTTTAAGTGTAAATGCCATACAAATACAGTAAATGACCTTTTATCAAAATATTAACCATTAAATAAAGGTTGTAATCTGTAAATGTATTTGATTGTACTGTAATTTGACAGTAAGTATTTGGCAACCATTGCTGTCAGACATTTACCGTTTTTTTTACAGTATATACTTTGAGCTCTCTGAGACAGCTCTTGTAATGCTGGGTTAAAAGACACGAGTAGGAAATGGGAAGACGACAGATTAGGGTTTTTGAGGAACAGGTGCTTGTAGCTTATCAAAAAATGAAACATGTATTTTTTTTTGTGTCCATACAGAGACGTGATGGAAGCGTGGACTTCCGCAAGGACTGGGTCCAGTACAAGGAGGGCTTCGGTTACCTCTCCCCAGACGACACCACTGAGTTCTGGCTCGGCAATGAGAAGATGCACCTGCTAACCACTCAGTCCTCCATCCCCACCGTGCTGAGGATAGAACTCGTCGACTGGAATGGCAACAAAAAGTATGCAAATCAATTTTACATAACAAAAGCAAACATGACCTGCCATTAAGGCTAGACGTGGGATTACACAGCGGTTATGACTCAGCACTATGAATCTATCCCCGGATTCCTGTCTCTGCTCTCACTCACTTACTCACTCACTCACTCACTCACTCACTCACTCACTCACTCACTCACTCACTCGCTCACTCACTCACTCACTCACTCACTCTCACTCTCACTCTCACTCTCTCTCACTCGTTAGGCACGCCGACTACGCCATGTTCAGAGTGGGGGCCGAGGTGGACATGTACCGCCTGACCTACGCCTACTACTACGGCGGAGACGCGGGGGACGCTTTCGACGGCTTCGATTTCGGAGACGACCCCAGTGACAAGTTCTTCACGTCTCACAACGGCATGCAGTTCAGCACCATCGACAAGGACAACGACAAGTTTGACGGCAGCTGCGCCCAGCAGGACGGCTCTGGGTGGTGGATGAACCGGTGCCACGCTGCCCATCTGAACGGCAAATACTACCCGGGTAAGATCATACTAGGGCTGAGCCCAAACGTTCGAACGTTCAAACCTTCGTTCGTTACGTTGGCATTTGAATTCTAAATCAACATTCGAATTTTTTATTTTTAATAAAAAAAGATTAAAGATTTTCATTCTGTTTAAACCAATGGGGTTTTTCTTCACAGTTGCAGATAAAGATTAGGCTACACTAATATTATAGTATTAAAAGAAACTGATGAGTTATATTCATTAGAAAGTAGATTTAATTGATTTAGTTGGGCTGGGGCTTCTCCCTGGGCTGGGTCTGGGTCTGGAAAGTTGATTTAATAAAAGAAAAAAGACTCATTCAATCAGATTAATCACTTTATTCAAATTGAGGATTTAGTTTGAGTATATACATTTTATTTATTTTTTATTAAAAATGTATACATTTTATTTTATTTTTATTTTTTTATTAAAAACGAAGGTTCGAACGTCCGTTCGAAAAACCCTGACGAAGTTCGAATCCCAAAAACAGTCTTCGGGGACAGCCTTAGACCATACCAATACCAACTCCGCCAAACACACCTCGTTTTCATACACACGGTGGTGGCAAACTGGCTCTATGTTTAAACCCTTTCACTGCCACACTACCAAAGGGTTAACCCTTTCCCGGCAACAATACAGAAGGTTAAATCTTTTCACTGCCACACACGACAAAGGGTTAACCCTTTCACAACCACACTACAGAAGGTTAACCCTTTCACTACCACACCACATACGGTTAACCCTTTCACTGCCGCACGACAAAGGGTTAACCCTTTCACAGCCACACTACAGAAGGTTAACCCTTTCACTACCCCACTACAGACGGTTGACCCTTTCACTGCAGCACGACAAAGGGTTAACCCTTTCACAACCACATTACAGAAGGTTAACCCTTTCACTGCCACACGACAAAGGGTTAACCCTTTCACAACCACACTACAGAAGGTTAACCCGTTCACTACCACACTACAGAAGGTTAACCCTTTCACTACCACACCACATACGGTTAAACCTTCTCCACCGCCCCCGAAGAAAAGGTTGTTTCTTATTTGTAAACGCCGACTATACCTGAATGACCACACTTGAATGACCTTTGACCCGTGTCTCCTCTCTCTCTCCTCTCAGGCGGGCGGTACACGGAGAAGGACGCGGGAGAATTCGGCTACGACAACGGCATCATCTGGGTCACGTGGCACAGCCGCTGGTACTCCCTGAAGGAGACCACCATGAAGATCATCCCCATCAGCAGGATCACAGCGGGGGGCGGACAGCAGACCGGTGGAGTCAAACAGTTCGGAGGCCTGGGAGACGCGTAAAGAATGTAGAGCGGCGTATAGGAACATCTCTGTGAACCGTCCCATACTGTCCCATTATTGAGAGCTACAGGAGAGCACAGTGATAGTGGCCCGGGGGGGTGTACTAGGTTTTATGAAAACGATAAGGCTGTTGACTTTAATGTAAAACTAAAAGGATGTGGTGGATTCATCTTAGATCAGCGGTTCTCAAACTAGGGGTCGCGACCCAAAGTGAGGTCGTGGGTAGGTGATAGTGCATTGACAAGCGCATAGCGCAAGTAGAGAAATATATAATAATCTATAATTTATTTTTTATTTTTATTTTTTATGTTCTGGCAACATATTTTGGCTAAATATGCCTCGTTTTATAAATGTGTATTGATAACATAGTGCTGTAATAAAATTGTCTAATAAATATGCATGATCAAGTTCAACAACGTGTGCTTTTATTTTGATATTCCTTAATTCCATGTTGAAATTACACAATACATTAAGTGTGGGGTTGCCAAAAGAAAATCCTAAATAAAATCGGATCTGAGAACTGTGGGTTTGAGAACCCCTGTGTTAGATTAATGAGTCAACATTCAAGGTCATGGTCTGTTTGTTTCAAAACATCTTTGTTCAAACCAACTGCCTTAAAACTGGCTTTAACTTCTCTCCAATGTTTTTGATGAAATGTAAAACTGTCTTCTATGTGTTGCATGTTGGAGTGGTGCTTGCTTGTATGTATGTCTAGTCTGAGTGTAGGACACTGAAACATGTGTATCTGTCTTTTCGTTACATGTTCGTTTGGACCACTAAATAAACGTTTTTTTTTTCTTTACCTAAGAAATTGTCATTACTTTATAGACCGGTGTAATTATTCATCCAGTCATTGTTGTCCTGGAGACCGAAACCCCCAGCGACTGAAGTTCTTGCAAATAGCAGGAGTTTCCATTGAAAGAACGAGAGAGAGAGAGAGAGAGAGAGAGAGAGAGAGAGGAGAGAGAGAGAGAGAGAGAGAGAGAGAGAGAGAGAGAGAGAGAGAGAGAGAGAGAGAGAGAGAGCGAAAGAGAGAGAAAGAGAGAGAGAGGGAGAGAGAGAGAGAGAGAGAGAGAGAGAGAGAGAGAGAGAGAGAGAGAGAGAGAGAGAGAGACAAATTCGGATTAAATGTGCTTTTAAACAACCTTCCTTAAAGAATGTTATTTATCAACACTCCCAGCATAGCATAGTCATTAATTTTTTTATTCTTGATTAAAAACACACATACACACACACATAAAAGCACACACTCATATTCACATACACACACATATAAGCACACACTCATATTCACATACACACACACATAAAAGCACACACTCATATTCACATACACACACACATAAAAGCACACACTCATATTCACATACACACACGCATAACAGCACTCTCTCTCTCTCTCTCTCTCTCTCTCTCTCTCTCTCTCTCTCTCTCTCTCTCTCTCTCTCTCTCTCTCTCTCTCTCTCTCTCTCTCTCTCTCGTTCTTTCAATGGAAACTCCTGCTATTTGCAAGAACTTCAGTCGCTGGGGGTTTCGGTCTCCAGGACAACAATGACTGGATGAATAATTACACCGGTCACATACACACACACGCATAAAAGCACACACTCATTCACATACGTACACACAGATGGACAAACTATGAAAAATGGCATATGGTATTTGCCCTATTCTGAACCTTTTTCAGTAATGGGTAATGTGATTACACACAATAAATTGAGTGCATTACTCAAGAGGGATGAAGTTGCAGAGTAAAATCTATTTTCTTTGTAGTCCATCTATTCAGCGCACAAATTTAATTATTGAAAGCTATAGCACAGTGATAGTGGGAGGGGAGTCGACTAAGTTTTATATAAACTATGGGCTACTGATTTATATAAACTAAGGCATATGATTGATTCATGTTAGATTAATTAATCAACCTTGAAGTTTGACGAATGGATATCTTTCAAACTGCTTGAAGGCAAAACAAAATGTTATTCAATTGGTGCGGTATAGCAGGAACATCTGATCCGCCGGCCTCACCCAAACCTCGAGGTTACATCATAGTCCAGGGTCAGTCCACAACTTTGGACCCCCAGCCCTACTTCCTACACCAATGATGTTGTAGGGCGGTAGAGTCCATGCTCTCAGACTAAGCTATAGAGTAATCCTATACTCCCCTGTGCATGCACACGCATGCACGCACGCACGCACACACACACACACACACACACACACACACACACACACACACACACACACACACACACACACACACACACTAAGTTTTGCGAATTTCCAAGTTTTTAAATATACTTGCTTCATGTACAAGGTTCTGCATGGACTTGCCCCTCCCCCATTGAATGAGTTCATCCAACAAAAAGGAGACACTGGCATTACCACCAGGGCCATCAGTAGAGGGGACTGTAAGGTGCCTTTTCGGTATACTACCTTTGCAAAAACTGTGTTCTCTGTTAAAGGTGGTAACTACTGGAATAACCTACCAGTTGCGATTAGAGAGTGCCCCACATACTCCATGTTCAAGACCCATCTTAAACTGCATCTCAAGGCAAACCAGAACTGTGATCATTTTTAATCTAATTTAGTAATGTAACTGTTTTATTGTTGTTTTTATCATTGATTGTCACAATGCTTTTACCTTAAGCAGGCTATTTATTTATTGAAAGAGTTTTTTATGTCTCCTGTTTAGGGACTACGGGTGTAAATTAGCTCTTGCTACAACCCTGCACGTCTACATTTTGTATTCTGTACTTGATGTTCATTGACGTGTGTTGTCCCTACCAAATAAACTATCAAACACACACACACACACACACACACACACACACACACACACACACACACACACACACACACACACACAAACCCAAACACAAACACAAACACACACGCACACACACGCACACACAAACACACACGCACGCACACACAAACACACACACGCACACACGCACACACACACACACACACACAAACACACACACACACACAAACACAGAAACACACGCATGCACACAAGAATACTTGTGGGAAATGTGCTGTCACAGTGACTAAATCTAAGTCAAATCTAAGACTAAACTGATAACTGAGTTTGTCAGTGATGTCTTTCTGAGTAGAACTCTTTCGAATTATTTACAACAATTTGACAGCTGCCACTTCTACTTTTTTTTTTTAACACTTTTTCTCCTCCTGTTTTTCTGTGTTTTTCTCCCATCCCAATTTAGTCGTTATGCCAATTCCCCCCTCCCCTTCCTGGTCGTTGCTCGCATGTGCCCCCCACTGGTTGGTCTAGGGAGCCCTGAAGTCTATCACATGCTTCCTCCGAGACATAGGAGACAGCCAGTAGCATCTTTGCACCTGACAGCGCTTGTATGTGTAACGCGTGGGAGGTCACACTACCTCCGCCATTTCCCTCCCTCGCTGTGCAGGCGCCCTGACCGACCTGTAGGAGTCGCTGTTTTACAACGACCAGAATACCACCCCAATGGCTTCCCTCCCGCTGACTCTGCCAATTGAGCCATGGCCGGCCAAGCCGGAGGCAACGCTGACAGCCGGATTCGATACCAGTGTCTCTCGCGTTGGTGACGAGCGCTTGGTCCGCTGCGCCACCCAGCCTCCACTTCTTTGTGTTAGTCATCAAAACAAACCTTTGCAAAACATATTGGATTTTTTTTCTAAATATCTCAGAAGATATGTAGAGTATATTGTGCATGTGTCTGTCTGTCTGTCTGTCTGTCTGTCTGTCTGTCTGTCTGTCTGTCTGTCTGTCTGTCTGTCTGTCTGTCTGTCTGTCTGTCTGTCTGTCTGTCTGTCTGTCTGTCTGTCTGTCTGTCTGTCTGTCTGTCTGTCTGTCTGTCTGTCTGTCTGTTTGTCTGTCTGTCTGTCTGTCTGTCTGTCTGTCTGTCTGTCTGTCTGTCTGTCTTTCTGTCTGTCTGTCTGTCAGTGTGTGTGTGTGGGCTACAGAGTACTGTGTGGGTGTATTTGTCGCCATTATCATTCCCCTCAGTGACCACTTGTTATGTCAATATTGCCAAACCTTAGAATCTGGGCATGAAAAGGATGAGCCAAAATGAGGGACTGTGACCTCACTGACCTGTGCATAGTGTGGTTGAGTGACTAATGCATTTAGTCCACTAAGCTGTGATTCAGACATTTGGCCCCTGATTTCATAACCTAATGGTGTTTTGCCCTTATAATGTTTGAGACACTCTGTAGTGTAAGCCTATCAATTTGTTTTACGTAACAGGGAACAGACATAATGAATTAAGAAAGGTTCTACAAAAGGTAGAAAAGGTTCTTTCAAACTGAGGAAAACCTACACACCATAAATGTCCCATAGCCTTCATTTGTCTGTTTGGTCACTTACACAAAAAGGTGTAAATATAATCTGAACATTTCTGTTATTTCTCTCATTTGTAAAATGTTGATAGATTAGATAAACATTAATCAGTGTACTTTGTTAGGCAAACATGGCCTCATTTCACTATCTCTTAAAGATGCAGTACAGTGGAAATCGTGTTGTTCATTTTTTTTAACGAAGGTATGTTGACATTACCAAAAATTGCTGTTGTTGTTGTAAAAATTATGACAAAAGCCCTTTGATCACTATCCCTCTGGATATCAATATAATCAAACTTGGATTCTGTTACATAATATCCATTGGTTGTGATAAAAAAAGGCTGCTCTACTCTGGTTACCCTGATTGGTCCATCAGTCAGTTTTTCAGTTGTTGGTTACATCTGTTCCTCCCTCCCCATCAACCTGGACCCTCTGCAATTTGCATATCGCCCCAACAGGTCCACGGAGGACGCCATAGCCCATGTGCTGCACACAGCAGCATCACATCTGGACAAGAGGCAGGGGAACTATGTGAGAATGCTGTTCATCGACTACAGCTCAGCATTCAATACCATAGTCCCCTCCAAACTCATAGCCAAGCTCAGGGACCTGGGCTTGAACTATGACCTGTGCCAGTGGGTCCTGGACTTCCTGACGGGCAGACCCCAGGTGGTAAGAGCCGGCAACTGCACCTCCTCATCCATCACGCTCAACATAGGGGCCCCCCAGGGCTGTGTTCTGAGCCCCCTCCTCTACTCCCTGTACACACATGACTGCGTAGCACAGCGGAACAACAACACCATCATCAAATTTGCTGATGACACAGTAGTGGTGGGCCTGATCTCTGCCAACGACGAAAGGGCCTACCTGGAAGAGGTAGAGAACCTGTCACAGTGGTGTCAGGAGAACTGCCTCTCCCTGAACGTCAGCAAAACAAAAGAGATGATTGTGGACTTCAGGAGGTCGGGGGTCAAGGACTACAGCCCCCTCAGCATCGACGGGGCACCAGTTGAGAGAGTGAACAGTTTCAAGTACCTCGGAGCCCACATATCCGAGGACTTGACATGGACCACACACATTGACCGTGTTGTGAAGAAGGCACGACAACGCCTCTACTTCCTCAGGCGCCTAAGGAAGTTCCAAGTCAGTCAGAAGATCCTTAGGAACTTCTACTCATGTACAATAGAGAGCATCCTGACCGGCAACATCACCTCCTGGTTTGGGAATAGCACTGCACAAGACCGTAGCAGACTACAAAGAGTGACACGTTCAGCCGAACGCACAATTAGAGGGGGGCTTCCCACCCTCCAGAACATTTACAACAAGCGGTGCAAGGGGAAGGCTAAGAGAATTATTAAGGACTCGAGCCACCCGAACAACTGCCTCTTTGAACTGCTGCCGTCAGGCAAGCGATACCGGAGTCTTATGGCGAGCACAGAAAGACTCAGAAGGAGCTTCTATCCCCAGGCCATCAGGCTGCTAAACGAAAATAATCGCTAAACGAACAATAATCACTATGCAACAACCATCAAATGCACACAGCACACACACCCACACGCACACACTCACTCAAACAAACAACACACTGCAGCACCCACTCTCCACACTTTAGATCACACAAACACACTTACACTTTATATTTATTGATAAAGGATTTGCACTACAACTCGTACACCTACTGTGAATTGTACCTAAACTGCACCTCGTCCATTTATGCCTTGCACTATATTGTATTGTATATTAGTACACTGCACAGTATTGTATATTGTATGGTAACTACGTCTACGAACATTGTACATATGTCAAAACTGAACACTGTGACCTCTTTTTTTACTTCTAATTTTTACTATGTTTTTATTTCATACTTATCTTGTCATGCACAGTCTCTGGAGCGCAACAGTAAGAAGCATTTTGTACAAAAGTATTCTGTACTTCTGTATGACAACTATTAAAGAAACTTGAAACTTGAAACTTGGTTGTGATCTACAGATTCGCCTGGATATGATACATTTCACACCAAGGGCAAAGTTCATGGACAACACTCATAACAAGCACGAGCTCATCCACCTCCTCTCTTCAACATTCCAGAAATGTCAATTCACTCTGGAACAGTGTGACAATGACGCTGACACTTTGAATGTGAGAGCAGCATTGGCTGCTGCTGTAGATGACTCTGTTGAGGTCAGTCAAAAGTATTTTACTTACATTATCTATGATTACTTTAAAAAAAGAAGAGTATTAGCATTGTTAAATAACTTGCCAATTGTTAAGTTCACTGGACCTCATTCTCTTTTTTTTGTATCTACTTTTTCTCCCATCCCAATTTCATATCGTCCAATTCTACCCTCCCCTGTCTCGAACGCTGTTAGGCCATGCCTCCCACAAGCCGGCTGCAATGTGGACGAAGCCTTACATCACGTGTCCCCTCCGGTACTCGAGGAGGCAGCCGTCGCATCTTTTCACCTGCACAGCGCGATCTCTCAGCGTCGGGGGTCTGCGTTTGGAGGGCACGCCGCCCCCGTCGCTTCCTGATTCTGCTGCGCAGGCGCACCAACCGACCTGTAGGAGTCGCTGTCCACAACGTCCGATCCCCACCCACCAGCTTCCCACCCCCTAATACTGCCAATTGTATTAGTATGAACGACCAGCCAAGCTGATAGCAATGCGGAGAGCTGGGCTCGAACCCAGCGTCTCCTGCATTGGTGGTGAGCGCCTTGCCCACTGCACCACATAGCCGCCACACTGGACCTCATTCTCAAACATGTTCATAAGTATCTTTGTAAAAAGTTACGAAAATCCTCCGGATTCCTGAACACGTGCAGGTGGTAAAATCCTCGCAGCTGGGTTCCCATGAAAGAAAAACATCACTCATTCTTAAACTGGAAGCGCGTTCTCGTACACCTTCATTTGCATACATAAACGCCCCGCCAGCTCCTTATAAGGAGAGGCTATCCATTGTGTCTGCTCCGTGCTGACCCTTATGGGGGAAATATTCAACAGGTAGCACGAAAGCATATTTGCAACTGATCAAAATTTTATTAGATTAGATTGAAATGTATTGTCATTATACAGCACACAAGTACAATAGAACACCCAACCAGAGTGCAAATGTAACAGTAAAGTGCAATAGTAACATACAATGCACAGGTGATTAAACTGGTCAATGTCTTAATTTGGGATGAATAGTTGGTGATTGCGTTCACGTCGATTCTACAGACATCCTCGGAATGAAATAATTATAATAATAAAAAATACGACAATATTTGTATCATTAACCATTATGTTTTGCATTTATAGTCATGACTCAATGAGGCATTGTGAGCATTACACACACACTGCAAACTAAATAAATAGGAACTAAAACCAATCACGCGGATATAGTGTGAGGGCTGTGGGTGTTTGGGTCACTAGCAAATAATAGGGACTCTTTAAGTTATTTGTATAACGAATAACCACTAAACTGCTTAAGCAGACATTGCACTACCTCCCCTGCAGGTTCTATACAACAAGAGGTGCAAATCCAGAGCCTGCAGAATAATGAAAGACCCCCACCACCCCAATAACAGCCTGTTCCAGCTGCTGAGGTGAGGCAGACGCCTCCGAACCCCAGCTACTAGGACAGAGAGGCTTAGGCTCAGCTTCTTCCCCCAGGCCATCAGAGCCTTGAACAATGAACATTGAGTGCCACAGAACACTGAACTATCCACACACAAGCACACATGAGCACACACACGACACGCACGCTGTGCACTAGCAGCCACTTTGACACTTTAACATGAGCGGGCACACACTCATGCCGCACTCACCCACACTTATTGCCAAAAGGAAAGGCCACTTTAAATTAGTATAGCAACAGTAACAGTGTATTGCACTACCAAAGCTACCTAGCATGTCCTATATGCTATGTAAATAACTATGTACAGATACCGAGATGTCCCACCATGTTACCTGTTACCTGTTATTGCACAATGTTGTTTTTATTGGATTCTATTATATGTTGTACCACTGTATTGCACATCGTTGCGGGCAAGACCACCCGCATTTCATTGTATACTTGTATGCCGTGACAAATAAAACACTTGACTTGACTTGAAGGAGAAGGGGGGAAATAAACAACAAAAAACAACCTTTACAGGTGGAAGCCTCAAAGTGAGTATTTAAGAAAATAAATAAAACACTCAATAAAGAGGTATTATAGAAAAGGAAATAAGCCCCAAAGGCACCTCCTAATAACAGAGTTTAATATAAAAAACTTAAAAAACAATAAACCTCCACTAAGGGAGTTTATGTGCAGTAGTGGACAAAAGACAGTTCCAAAAGAAACACAAGAAAACTGTCATGAAAAGAAACACTACAATAAAAGGCTCGGCTTCTATAAAACAAAGTGTAAAATAAAGCCAGTAGCCTAAAAGAAGAATGACAAAAAAAAAGGCTAAATGCAGAGATCAACACTACACTTTAATATAACAAGCCTGACCAGAAGGGAATGCAAAAGCAGCTAACCCTGCGAGACTCAAACTTAAATAGACTCAGCTACCATAGGCACAGCTGCACTGAATCAGGTGCAATCAAGCCCACACAGCTGCCCTACCATGAGGCAATTAACCACAGAGGCCAGTGATTCATCATCATCATCATCATCTGCAGCTGTGAATGAATGAATGAATGAATGAATGAATGAATGAATGAATGAAAACTTTATTTAACAGAATGCAGAATGGGTACAATACAGTACGGCTCAATACACACAATTGTTAAGGGGATGCAGACCAGAGAAAGACGTTTGTCTTGTTTACATCAGGGTCCCCCATTTTCAATTCATAGTGACATTTATGACATGATACAACATACATGACATCATGACATTTATGGCATAGGGAGATACATGACCTACAGGTATATAGTACTGTTACATTTGTGACATATATGATGTGCAAATATACAGTACTGTTACCCATAGATCCTAACAGAGATTATATACATATGATGGGGAGGAGACTGTACATTAGGAGGGGGTGGGTGGGTGGGAGGAAAAATATACATACGGTGGGGAGAGAATATATATTTACGGTGGGGAGGATATGTCTATTAGGAGGGGGTGGGGGGGTGGGTTGGACCTTTACGGTGGCCAGTTTTGAATTGCAGCCTCCCGTAGGTGCTCTTTAAGAGCGGTTTTGAATGTGGGTAGGGATTCACATATTTTTACGGCTGTGGGTAGGGCGTTCCACATTGTTGTGGCATAATTGCGAAATGTGTTTAGTCCCTTGTTTGTACCGAATCTGGGTTGCACATGATTTGTGGAACTCCCTCTGGTGTTGTGGGCGTGGTATTCACTGACCTTTGAATCAAGAAGAATCAAGAGGTTTATTTGTCACATTTCCCGCATTGATTGTGCAAAATACAATAATAAAATAGAATAAAATAAGCATCGAAAAAGTTAAATAGATAAGACACAAGATATGCATGGTAAAAAAAGACATGCTAGGTTCCTGAGAAACTGGTTCTTATATACACTACTATGCAATATACAATTTACAATGTTGACTCTTACTGTATCTAAACTATACAGTACCTCCTTCTTCTAAATATTAAAAAAAAATTGTTTAAAGTGATTTTTTTAGTGGTTGCCGCATGAGTGGTGTGTGTGTGTGTGTGTGTGTGTGTGTGTGTGTGTGTGTGTGTGTGTGTGTGTGTGTGTGTGTGTGTGTGTGTGTGTGTGTGTGTGTGTGTGTGTGTGTGTGTGTGTGTGTGTGTGTGTGTGTGTGTGTGTGTGTGTGTGTGTGTGTGTGTGCTCATGTGTATTTTTGAGTGGAGAGTTCAGTGTTCAGTGTTCTGATGGCCTGGGGGAAGAAGCTGAGTCGGAGTCTCTCTGTTCTTGCAGCGTGTGACTGTAGGCGCTTGCCTGACCGCAGCAGCTTAAAGAGGCTGTTGTTGGGGTGGTGGGGGTCTTTCATAATTCTGCAGGCTCTGGATTTGCACCTCCTGTTATATAAGTCCTGCAGGGGTGGTAGTGCAATACCCGTAGTACGCTCAGCTGAGTGCACCACTTTCTGGAGTGCCTTCCTGTCCTGTGCCGTGCTGTTTCCAAACCAGGCAGTGATGTTACCAGTCAGAATGCTCTCTACAGCCCCGGAGTAGAAGGAGTGGAGTATCTTCCCCGATACTCTGAACTTCCTTAGCTGTCTCAGGTGATAGAGGCGCTGTTTCGCCTTTTTCGCCTTACTGCTGAACTATAGTCAATGAACAGCAATCTCACATAGCCCCCCTTCTGACTGTCAAGGTGAGATAGTGTGTTGTGCAGTACTTGGGAGACCGCATCGTCAGTGGACCTGTTTGACTGTATGCAAACTGCAATGGGTCCATGTTACTGGGGAGGGAGGCACAGATGTAATCCTTGACCAGCCTCTCAAAGCATTTCATGACCACAGAGGTGAGTGCCACCGGTCTGTAGTCATTCAGGCTTGTTGGAGAGGAGTGTTTTGGCACCGGGATTATGGTTGACATCTTGAAGCTGGCAGGGACCACGGACTCAGCCAGAGATATATTGAATATGGATGTAAATACTGGGGCCAGCTGATTTGCACAGGACTTAAGTATTCGTCCTGTTATCCCATCTGGGCCAGCCGCTTTCCGAGTATTTATACCCTTAAACATCAATCTCACGCTGTGTTCCGTCAATGAGAGAGTGTCCCCCCTCCCCCCGTGGATGAGCCCCCCCTTCCCGCGGCAGCCGGCACGTCAGTGACGTCATTAGCCGGTGAGCTAACGTCGCCACTGCTCGCTCCAAACCTGGCGTAAAAGGAGTTTTGTTCATCCGCGAGAGAGGCGTCGCCACTCACTATTGACTATACTCACTATTTGGGAAGTATTTCGACATGTACATGGGTACCTGTGTGGTATATAGTGTATCTTGTAGACCAGGCCCATTGCAAGTTGCTGTACTCTGTCGTCTACTCTAAGCCATCCTAGGTAGTCAAAGTGGGCAGGGGTGAGGTGGGTTCTAGGAGTAAGGTCAAGTAGTAGTCTGACCAGTTTGTTTTGTGATGTTTGTAATCTTGTTTTTAGCGCCTTTGAGGTGCTTAGGTACCATGAGGTGCAAGCATAGTCGTAGTACCCTTGAATGAGTGCTCCTGCCAGAGTCTTCAGGGTATTCTTGTTTACCAGAGAGGAGATCCGGTACAAGAATCTAGTTAGTTGGATTACATTGGATGCCATTTTGTCACAGGAAAGATTTGCCTCTAGGATGGAACCCAGGTATGTAATTTCATCTTTCCTTGTGACAATATTGTCACCCACTGTAACTGAGAAGCCGTCGGTCTTGCTGAGTTTGTTATTTGATCCGAAGAAAATGGACTCTGTTTTACCCAGGTGTAATGATAGTTTGTTATCAGCGAACCAGGTGCCGATTCTGCCGAGTTCTGAGCTGAGGGTTTTTTCAACCTGTAACTTGTTCTTGTCAGAGACCAGCAGGGCTGAGTCGTCCGTGAACAAGAACAAGTTGCAGTCACAAGCTGACGACATGTCATTTGCATAAATTAGGAACAGTAGCGGTCCTAGTATGTCGAACATTGTCGAAGGCCTTTTGTAGGTCCAGCATTCCTGTCCCTCACAGAAAGACGAAATAAAGCAAAAACCATGACAGGACCGATTAGGTTTAGTTCTTATTTATTTATTTTCTGGCATGATTCGTTGAGTCATGACTATAAATGTAAAACATAATTGTTAATGATACAAATATTGTTGTATTTATTATCATTATAATAATTTAATTCCGAGGATGTATGTAGAATCGAAGTGACCACAATCCCCAATGACTTCTCCCAAATGAAGTCGTTAAAAACACATTTATACATTGTCTGTCCGACTTACGACTGCCTTTTCGAGTTCATAAATCCTACGAATGAATTTATGAAATGAAGTCGTTCGAGAATGACAAAATTGTTCGTAAATCGAGTTACAAATAAATGTCTTGGGGCTCTTACCAAGAGTTTTCTAGCATATTTACCATGCACCAGGTACTACTTTGAGTGAAATACGATACAACATGTTCAATCTTACAGAAGGTGGCAGCCAGGCGGATCAAATCAGAGACTCTACCTCATGGTGCAGCTGCACAGCATTCTCTCGGTGCCTATCTCCAAACCCGGGACTGGATGCTGCTGCAGAGTATGTCTCTGAACCCCAGTGACTATGGATGGATGGTTGGGGTTCATGGTGATGAGCCAGTCCCAACACTAGACCCCATGGCTCCTGAGGAGCTACTGCAGCAGTTCACAAGCTGTAATTGTAATGGAGATTTGCAGCAACTGGCGGTGCAGCTGCAAGAAGAATGGTGTCAAGTGAATCTCAGCATGTTGAAATGATAAAGGCATTACATGCAAACATTTTATTCCTGATGGTGTAGAGTCTGGAGAAGACACAGACATTGACTCATGAATCGTTTTACATTGTGGATCAGTATTGTTTTCTAAATTAATATTTGAGATATTGGAAAACTAATAAAGCTACTTTTTTTTTATTTACATGTAAAAGTGGGCGTGGTCGTTTTTGTGGTTTCAGTGGTTTCAGTACAAATTTTTTTATAATTGCAATCGATTCAGAATCATGAATAACTCCTAGTTTGACACCTCACAAGGGAATACACATTTTAAATTGTTCAGATAAGGTTCCAGGGAACACCAACTTTCAGCAGTTGTCACAGGTATTCCCATGGGAGTTGAATATTTGTATATGTGTTATTAGACACCTTTACAAACACATTGGTGAAGACATTTCTTGGTAAGGAATTTATTCAAAGATTTTTTTTATATTTCCCTGACTAATATAGGTCAGTGGCAACTGGCAACAGTAGACTCCAATATCTTTGTTGTCCATTAGATGGCGCTTCTTAAAACCAAACTACTTTCAACCGATTTTGACCCGGAAGTAGTCAGCCGTTACCGATTGTTTACTTCCAGGGCATTCAGTCGCGTTGTCTGAGTGATTTCATTCAAGCGGAAGCAAAATCACCCAAATTAATTGCAAACGTTTCTGCTTTAATAGTATTATTTACAACGTTAGCTGGTCTTCGCCCAGATATTTACTATCACAATGAGTGAGGTAGGTCGCATCGCTTTCAGTGCCTTTATACGAGTTCCCTCCACTAGGGTCTGTTTGCTGGAAGCCAGGCGTTCGATAAATACGAGTCTCCAATGTTTGTGTTCTGTTGTTGTGTATGACCACAAAGGGTGCTGTAGTTTCCTACTTTCTTTGAACCATTTAGTCTATTTCGCACATATAACGTTACAGTGTGCAATGCGAATGTTGTTCAGTAACTCAAACGCTGCCTCGATGCTTAATCTTTCTACAAATCATTGTTTTTCCAGGATGTGCAGAAGCACTCTGTCCACACGCTGGTGTTCAGGTCTCTCAAGAGGACCCACGACATGTTCGTATCCGACCAGGCCAAGCCCATCGCTCTGGATGATCACAGGTTCAACAACATTCTGTTTTTGTTGTTGTTATATTCCTATGTGTTTCTTGTTGTGCAAGAGTCAACAATACAGACCAGTCAAATAGTTATATCGTTTCTTTGTCTACTATGAATTGAAAATGGTGGACCCTGATGTAAACAAGACGAAAGTCTTTCTCTGGTTAGCCCCTTTCGTGACTTTCGGTTTGCAAGCCGGCTTGCAAACCGAAAGTCACGAAAGGGGCTAGTCTGCATCCCCTTAACAATTGTGTGTATTGAGCCTTACTGTATTGTACCCATTCTGCAATCTGTTAATAACATTTTCATTCATTCATGTCTTTCCAGTCACAAGGTGAAGATGTCCGTGAAGCTGAAATCAGACTTTGCTGCTGTGATGCACATGCCTGTCCTAAAGGAAGGAGCGAAGGACCGACCCCCACAGATCATGCCTGCTGGTGGTGTGCTCGGTCCGCATAGCTACACAGAGCCAGGTAATAAAGAAACAACAAATGTAAGGTACTTTTATTTACCCCAAAAGTGAGACAGTGTTTTGGTATTTGGATGGGACACTATTCCAAAGTCGCACTGTAAAACATGGCTCACCTATGTAGCTTTTGGGCTTGTCGTTTGCGGCGTCCATACAGTTGCTCTTAACGTGCTGCCAGGCTCTTACCACTTTGTGTGCTGGTACAGTCGTTTAGTTTTAAATCTGTGATGATCAATGCTTTAGTTTTTCCGCAATATGAACTTATTTGTGGCACAACGTAACAGCAGGTTAGAGCAACTATATGGATGCCATAACAAATTACATAGGTGAGCCACATTAGTTTGATTTTAACCCTAGCCTCTTTACTACAAACCCAACACAATTGCAAAATGTATTAATATCATTATCTTGCTATGGCAAACGTCTCAGTGACCACAGATACTTAATACCACACATATACAAAGTAACATTAGTCGACTTAACCCGAACGATAAAAAAAATTGCATGACCTAATTTTAGATTGATGTCTTTCAGGAGGAGACGACCCAGAGTACCTGATCACCGGGACCCACGCTTACCCCGCTGGACCTGGTAATTACGATGCTGATAACCGAAAGGAGTCAATAGCTTCTCAGTCTATATACCTCCATTCATTGCCTTCTGTTGATGTTGACGCAAGTGACTTCTGCTCAACAGGCATCGCCTTGACGGCTGACTCCAAGCTACACAGGTTGCCTAGTGAGGGAGCAGTCAACGCCCTGGCCCTCACTCTGCCGCCCTCTCAAGCCAGGTAACCGGCTGGTTGGTTTGTCACCAGTGTACACGACTGACTGGCATCAATTGGTTGTATGACAAAGTAGCTGACCCTGTTGTTTTTTCTGCAGGCTGGATGCCAGTCGCACAGCAGCCAGTGTTGGTGATATCCACAGACATGCTGTGGGAGCGGAAAGATCCCTGCCTCACCCAAACACGGTGGTAGGTTGTACCGGCAGTAACTTCTACCGGCAGTAACTTCAACTGAACAACACTGGACCGCTAGACTAGTTTCGGGAAGAATTGTGTTGCCAGGGAACAGCCTGGACCCAAGTTTAATTTCTTGTTGCCGTATAAATAGCTTACGGGAAATTAAACATATTCTATGTAGAAGGTTTATGTTGCAACGTGTATTTGTCATTGCGGTGACGTCCCAGGAAGGTGTGAAATACAGTTGACGATCACTGTTTTTTTTACTCTTTAGTCACTCATGGAAGGAGGTGGTACCAAAAACACCGCCCTCGCCAGGAAAGCACCGACTATGCCCAAACCCCAGTGGCATCCCCCATGGAAGCTGTTTCGGGTAACTTGACTTTTTTTTAATGGTTTAAATTTCCACTACTAGATGTACATTGACTGACATAACATAATGTAATGGCCCAGCTTGACCTGTATCTTTTGTAACAATGAGCTCATTTGACCTCAGTGTGACTTTTTGGATGATGGAATGTTTCGTCTGATAGGTCATCAGTGGTCATCTGGGCTGGGTGAGGTCCATAGCCGTGGAACCAGGAAATCAATGGTTTGTCACTGGATCTGCCGACAGAACCATCAAGGTAAGTCAAGACTTTGGACCTTTGTGGTTATATTTTATTGCATGTTTACATCATTTCTTCCAACTTTAGCTATTGAGCTCTTCTATGTGTCATCATAACAATAACATGTTGTTTTTTTTACCTATACATGCATATTCTCCTCTGTGATTTCATTTAAATCTGGAACGCCATCTTCTCAGTTATGTGAGGCATGTCGCCATTAGTGCAAGTGTTGTTATCGCATGCAGCTATTAACGGTGGCATAGAAAGTCCAGTCTTAGGGCACCTCTAGATATTTACCACGACACAGGATCTAATGCAACGTCCCTATGTGCTACAAAGTAGAGCATTGCAGCCAATAAACTGTAGCGTTGTGAGATAATTATTACTTTCCTGCAACCCTAGTTAGGAACTGATGTAGAAGGTCTCTGACTGTCCCGAGAGGGGACATTATCCATTAACCCTTTCACTGCCACACCACCAAAGGGTTAACCCTTTCATTGCCACACGACAAAGGGGTTAACCCTTTCACACCCACACGACAAAGGGGTTAACCCTAACCGTCTAGTGTGGTAGTGAAAAAGGTTAACCTTCTGTAGTGTGGTAGTGAAAAAGGTTAACCTTCTGTAGTGTGGCAGTGAAAGGGTTAATGTCCAGGCAGTCTAGAATGTGACTCGTGGTTATTTGTGTTGACAGATCTGGGACCTGGCCAGTGGGAAGCTGAAGCTCTCTCTGACTGGACACATCAGCACAGTGCGGGGTGTGGCTGTCAGCACCCGCAGCCCGTACCTGTTCTCCTGTGGAGAAGACAAGCAAGTCAAATGCTGGGACCTGGAGTACAACAAGGTAAAGGATTTAGATGGTTATTTTAGTTAAAAAGGTTCAGGGCTGGTAAAGGATTAATGTATGAATATCAGGGGTTTCCCCCCAGGGAAGTAGTTGGTGGAGGGGGTAAGAGCCTTGGAGGGAGGGGTAGGGGAGCCTTGGAGGGAGAGTGTAGGAGCCTTGGAGGGAGAGCGTAGGAGCCTTGGAGGGAGGGGTAGGGGAGCCTTGGAGGGAGGGGTAGGGGAGCCTTGGAGGGAGGGGTAGGGGAGCCTTGGCGGGAGAGTGTAGGAGCCTTGGAGTGAGAGGGTAGGAGCCTTGGAGGGAGGGGTAGGAGCCTTGGAGGGAGGGGGTGAGCGGCGGGCAAAAAGCAGCCCCTATAGCTGAGCTGATGCTTCGCAAAAACCTGTCCTTACCTACAACTGGCCCATGTAGGTTGTGTGCAGCATTTGCAGTCAAAACTGTATTATTGCCTAAACCTGATACATTTATTACGGGTCAAAAATATATAATATTTTCAAAAGTAGACTAATACAGCAACATTTGTGAGCATTACACTTCAGCCAGAGTGTTCTGATCAGGATGAGCCCATCTATAAAGGACAACATAACTGGTAAACGGGAAAGTAAAATAACATTATGACAAAGTAAAAGGAACCAGAGCTTCACTGTCTTTTGTTTGTTTGTCTTCAAGATATGTAGTAATAATATTAATAATACAACTTTATTTGTATAGCACCTGTCATACAGAACCTGCAGCTCAAAGTGCTTCACAACAGAAAAGACAGGCATAAAATGAGCATATAAAATCACAGTTTTTCACATTAGGATCTAACAACAGGCCACCTTGTTTATGGTTTGATTCAGTTTAAAAAATAGACAATAGAGTAAAATAGTGCAATACTGCAGTGCAATAAGTAGTAGAATAGAATAGACATGAAATGAGCACATAAAGTGCAGACATATAAAATCCGTTTTTTTACAGTGCAATCAAATAGTTCTGGATTACTGTTTAACAGTTTAAAGTCGTCTTTACCTTCTCTGTTTGGTATCCACAGTTTAAAACCTGACAGTCTTCCCTCCTGTTTGATACCCACTTTAGCCACAGTCAGTCATCAAATAAGACGCGTGTGATATTCCTGCCTTTTTAAATACGGAGGTTAGCCTACAGGAGACTGGATCTGATGGGAAGAGTGGGATCATGGAGATAGTTTATTGAAACTAAACTACTTGCATACAGTATAGGAATAAACCTCTGCCTCACAGTGCTTGTTATGATTCAAGATTCAAGGGATTTATTCGTCGCATACATACACGAGACATGAAATACAATAGACACGATAGTGAAATGAAGGTGGCCATGCCCGCCTTGATTGTGCAAAAATAAAATAGAATAGATAATAAAATAGACATGCTAAAAGTAATAAGAGTAAAATACAATACAATGCTAAGCTTTAAGAATAAGGTAATGAGTACTATACAATAATATACAGTTGTGTTTTTTAAGACCTTTTTTGTAGTGTTTGTGTGAGAGAGTGCAAGTGAGGATGTGTGTGTTCGTTCATGTGTGCTTGTGTGTGGATGGCGTGACTGTACTGGTAGAACGTAGTACAGAGGCACACTGCATCTCGGGCATTTTAATGTGCAAAATTGCAACTGGCCATTTGTATATTTGACCTTTTATTCAGGCACATGACTAGAGATCCCACAGCTCAACTCCCATGCTCTGGTGTGTGTGTGTGAGATCCACGTTGCCCTGTGGTCCTCTAAACTAGGGATCACCAACACTGTGCCCGTGGGCACCAGGTAGCCCCCAAGGCCTAAAAAAAATAATGGTTTGGTTCCGGTTGCCGACCGACCCTGCCGATTTAGGTGCGACCCAATTTATTTTATGAGTAAAAAAAAAAGATTTTTTTTTAACAATAAAGTTTCATAAAAATCTTAGTCAAACCTTTAGTATTATGGATATTAAACATGCTGGCAGAGTACATGCATCCATGTTGTTTTTTTGTTTTGTTTACATTTTAAAGTTAAATGCATCAATCTGGTGCACTTTGAGAGCAAAATAAAGAGGCTAGATCTATGATGAACTTTGTGGTCAAAACACAAAATCTACTAGACTAGTGCTTCCCAATCCTCTCCTCGAAGCACCCCAGCCGTTCAATGTATTTGTTAAATTCCACCACACAACTTAACTAGCCCTTTATTAGTTTAATCCGGTGTGCTGGTGGTGGAATTTAACAAATGCATGGAACGGCTGGGGTGCCTCGAGGAGAGGTTTGAGAACCACTGGACTAGAGCATACAGTACATTTGAGCCATCAAAGAAATGAAGCAAAAGTGTGTTGAACTGGTTTATTTTTTAGAAAATTAAAAAATGTAGTCTTACTATTACGACTACTACCACTGCCAATACTACTGATACATCCCTATTGGCAAACCTTATATTTAAAAAAAAATTGTAAAAATATATATATATATATATTAGGGATGTCCGATATTATCGGCCGACCGATATTATCGGCCGATATCGGCAGTAAAATGTGATATTGGAAAATATCGGTATCGGTTAAAAAAAGAAAAAAAAACAATAACAATATTTGTTATATATATATCCAGTGAAATTATTAGTTACCTGAAATTATTCAGTTTTTTGGACGGGGAAACCCTGCATATATCGGTATCAGTTGATATCGGTTGATATCGGTATCGGAAATTA
Organism: Notolepis coatsorum; assembly: GCF_963971535.1. Taxonomy (NCBI): domain Eukaryota; kingdom Metazoa; phylum Chordata; class Actinopteri; order Aulopiformes; family Paralepididae; genus Notolepis; species Notolepis coatsorum. The sequence continues at coordinate 139,725,768 of NC_140171.1, forward strand.
AGAGTTGGACAATATCGGAATATCGGTATCGGTAAAAAAGCCAATATCGAGCATCCCTAATATATATTGTAATAACTTTTTTTGTGTGTTCATTATACAACTGTGGCGGGACTAATTAGACTGGCGGGCTGCCACAGTCTAGGTAATTAATGGGAAACCCTGGTCTGTTTCCCACCTTGTTCAGTCATTGTTGATAATTATAGTGAGAAATCATTAACGTGATCAGTGTCTTCACCAAGATGAGTATAATTTATCATTGATAATAAATATATAACTAAAGTCAAAACTGAGCAAATTTGTTATTTCAGAAGAGTGTATCAAACTTGTAGCCCTTCGTATGACTCAGTACCCATGAACAGGGTTCGCACAAGGTCCTTGAAGTGCTTAACTCATTCAAGGGCAAATACCGCCTCCATTAGAAATGGTGTAGTTTCTTTTCCGGGCCGATCTGAGCCGTGCGGGCAGGGTTTAAATACTCCGGCAGGACTAGCTTTTACAACGTTACATCTTTTATGCTGCCCCCCCTGCGTCTATGCCAAATACAACGCAGTTCGGTTTCCGGGTTCCTCTGATTGGCCACGACGAACCACGTGACCCCGCGCTGGCACGGCCCCTTATCCACGCCTGCCGCTACGCCGCGCCAAGCTCCTCTGTGTGTTGCAGAGCGGCAGAGGTCCCTGTGTGTTCTCAACTTCCTCAATTTATACGCATGGAAGTATTGACTACGCCGTAACGAATCATTAAAAAAATATACCGTTAACTGGAATATGTTGTTTCTTTACACATATGTTGGATTATGTAATTGGTTTGTCATGACAAACCAATAAAATCGCTACTGCGTTGTATTTGGCATAGACGCCGCCGGCAAAAAATATACTGTTAACTGGAATATGTTGTTTCTTTACACATATGTTGGATTATGTAATTGGTTTGTCATGACAAACCAATAAAATCGCTACTTTACATCAGGGTGAACGCTGTTGGTAACACCACCCACTTCAATGACAGAGCTCTTGACTCAGAGTGGCGTTGCGCGTGATGCGCGACAATATTATAAAATACAATATTATAAAGCACTTAGCAGCACTTAGCACTTTAAACGTACCAGAACTTTAGCACGTGGAGGCGGAAGCAGGCTTAGACAGCGACTTTAGAAGCGGCTGATTAAACAAGAAGAAAGCGAAATACGAAAGTGAAAGTCAAGTCGTCACCACTCATAGCAAATATGAGAGCTCTGTAGTGATTTTATTACATAATTACAAATACGGTTGTATTTGGCATAGACGCCCCCCCCCCGCCCCCCCCCTTCATATGCAATGCCGGACAATGTGGGACGGACCTCCACGAGCACTATTTGGAATGGCGATCACATAATTGGATACTTTTTTTGCATTACATCAGAGACCAGGTAAGGACTCTATATATCCAATCTTGCGTTGATCTGATATTTCTTTCTACCGCGATCGAAGCTGTCTGTGTGGAATGTGTTGTGCTTTTTACCGTTGGCTGCGGGGGGGGGGGGGGGGGGCATTTCATGTATGCACCGGGAGACATAATAATGATAATCTAGCGTTGATTTCAGGAAGATTCGATAATCAGGCAAAAAATTACAATGTGATAAGTGTATTCCACTAAAACGCTATTATAGTGTTTTTCTGGGATTACTAAGAATCACCCAAACTATACTCATATTCAAAACGGATATGTACGGATGAAAAAACAATCTGTTTTGTGCATGTTGACTGGAAGCAACTCACTGACAATCGACAGGTGTATTAGACCCATAGCTATAATATAAGATATATTTTAAGTAGGGATGCACCGATTTGATATTTGTATCGGTATCGGCCGCCGATATCAGTAAAATAGCTGGATCGGGTATCGGTAAAAAAAAAGAAAAACGGATACAAAAAAAGATTTATAATAATAAATAACCAAGTACATTTATATCTATGTGTTAATTTGTTACATTTAGTTTCACTAAGTTAGGAAAGTAATGTTTTAAGTCAAGCCTGATGTTGCCTTGCACAAAAGAATGATCCCAGTCTCTTCCAAACAGTGACAGTGAGGCATACAGTTTATTAATTGAATGAATGAAGTTATTTTCTGTCTTTGTTTACAACAAATCAAAAACACACTTATGATCCTTTACAATTCTTAAAAACAAAATATATATATATATTAAAAGAAAATGGGTATCGGTGATTGAGTTATGGTGCTTGATTAAAACAAATATTTTAAGTCTGCCCTGGAATTCCTTAAACAGCTCAGGGTGCTTAAAAAGTCATTTGAATTCAAATCAACCATTCGCATTGAAAGTTTTGTTCATCCGTGATAAAATTGTTCTAAAGTGTAACTAATTGTCGGGAATTGGTTTTAAGCCATAAATATTGGATCAGATTTTTTTTTCATAAAAAAAACCTACAACATATGATTTAAAAAATGAATTGGATCCTTTTAAATGCCCTTTTAAAATGAAAAATAATGCTTGGACAAGTACTTGAAAGTCCTTGAATTTCATTTTGCAATGACTGGGAACCCTGCATGAAGTAGCTCTGTTTCAAAAAGGTTGGTGACCCCTGCTCTAAACGGTGTTGATGTGTGTGTATTAGGTCATCAGGCACTACCATGGACACCTCAGTGCTGTGTATGGTTTAGACCTGCATCCCACCATCGACGTGCTGGTGACCTGCAGCCGAGACGCCACAGCCAGGGTAAGGTCTGCTCGTGTTATTGGGCTGTGTCAAATATATATTTTATTTTATTTTACCTTTTATTTAGCCAGATACAACCGTGTCTTATAAATGGCTGTGTCTTATAAATTGCCTTTCCCAGTGTTTAGCATTGTTTTATAGCGATGGGGGTTTGTATCAATGGGTCTGTATCTCTAATTCTCATTTTGGCGGATTGCTCTAATTCAGTTGAGACAATCTCCTCCCCCAGTGAACTAGGTCATTCTGATTTGACTCGCTTGGCTATGTAGCAAGGAGCTAATCTGCAGTAACGCCCCCTCTAAGGTTGTAGCGCAACCATTCGCTCAACAACAGAGCGAGTGGAAATACCAGACACTTCCTCAAGTGGGTTTCGACAGAGAGAGGCAGAGAACGAGAGGGGGAGAGAGAGAGATATAGATGGAGAGGGAGAGAAAGAGGAACAGGAGCTTCTGTTGGGGAAACACACGCTCATTTACACACACAACCTCCCGACCGCGCTGCGCGGGGATTGGGCTTCTCCACTCGCATATCACTGTCAAAATATCATTGCACACCACGCGCGCGCCCGTATTCCGATCCGTGCAATAATATTTGAAACAAGTTACCAATGCATTGTCCCGTGGGATTATGCCCCCCGTGGCGAAATTAATTATTATCCCCCTCAATCTCTTTCTATCTCTCTCTGCCAGTGCAGACCGTGGGTGACTGTCACTCACTCAAACGTTTTTTAAATAAACTTTACAGATGTGTTCCATAGACTCACAGGAATTGTGTAATGTTGCCCAAATAGTGAAAGGAATAGCAAGACATGTCCCCTTTAAGAATCATACACATGCACAGCCTATGTACAAACAGAAATAAACAGGGGAGGGGGGGGGGAGTATGTGTGTGCGCTAGGGCTGAAGGATTAATCGATTTTTAATCGAAATCGCGATTTGATAGGATGCAATTAAAAATCGCCAGGCCTGCAATACATTTTTTTATTTATTTTTTATTTTTTATTATTATTTTTTTACCAGGAAGTCCCATTGAGATATAAGATCTCCTTTGCAAGGGAGACCTGGCCAAGATGACAGCAATAACATTTGCAATACATCACACGGCGATAAAATGTGCGATACATCACACAAGAACATAATAAATGTGCATGTATACAATATACAATACATCACATGTAAACACAAAGCAGAATAGTCTACATGATAGTAAAAGTGTATAATACAGGGTAATACAGTAATTTTGCAGTTGGGACCCGACTACAGAAAGCAGCAACATTCTTCTTGTAGGAAGTTATGTAATACAGATTTAAATTCACCAAGAGAGACCGGGGTGTCTAAGTGGATAATGGTCCTGTAGCCCATTCCATGCCCAAGGTGCGAAGCTTGAGAAAGCTGTTCCTAGCTAACCCTGCTCAAGACAGAGAAAACATTTGAGCTGAGAAAGTAAATAAAATAAATAAATAAAAGTAAATAAAATAAAAAGATCTAACCCTAACTAACCTTACTGTCATGCACATGTCCTAATAAACTAACATACACTGTAGCCCTCAACACTTTAATGAACATTGTTACTCAGCTGATAGAGTTGTACCCTTCCTGATGACTTGTTGTACAAAACTTGTAAGTCGCTTTGGATAAAGGCGTCAGCTAAATGACTAAATGTAAATGCATGTGTCTAGGTGTGAGTATGAAGATGGAATGAGTGCTTGTATGTTGTGTGTGAGAGCGTGTATGCAAGTGTGAAACTGGGGTATCAGCAAGAGCAGGAAGGATCTACTAAGAGCGTGTTGAGTATATTCTTGAAGGCAGTCAGTGAAGTAAGAGCTGTAAGTTTAATATATGCTGTAGTGTGTAGGTGTAAATGTTATGGCAAATGTGGGGAAACTGTTTTTTTTTGCACATTTCCTAGGAAATAAGCACATTCACGTTAGATCAGGCCAGCTCTTCACAACGGTTATATTAACCCTTTCACTGCTGCACTACCAAAATGGTTAACCCTTTCACTGTGACAATACACAGATGGTTAACCCTTTCACTGCCACACAACAGCCGGTCGTCGGTTGTGTGATAGTAAAGGGTTAACCTTCTGTCGCGTGGCAGTGAAAGGGTTAAGACCTCCGTCAACATTGAGTGTTCTCCCTGTCGTTGAAGGTGTGGGATATCAGGACCAAAGCCAACGTACACACCCTGTCGGGCCACACCAACACCGTGGCCACAGTGAAGTGCCAGGCGGCCGAGCCACAGATCATCACAGGTAAAATAAATATACCCACTACTAGGGCTGTACCAAATGTCATTTATTTACATTTGAAGCTTCTATTGGAATTTTTCGAATGAAGCTTCGAATTTCTGTCGTCATATTTTATGGTGTAATCATAATAATTTTTTTTATAAATATCCTCAAACAAAATCCTATAAATAAATAAAGTGATTAATATGATTAAATGAGTACTTTTATTTTTATTAAATCAACTTTCTTTAATGAATATAACTCGTCAGTTTCGTCGACGTAAATAATCCAATAAGGGCACGGTTGGTACGAAAGTGATGGTGACGTCTTGATGGAGCACCAAGCGGATGCAGATGGGCTACATCATTTATGATAAATAAGTCCTATACTATAATAGTATAATACTATAATATTAGTGTAGCCTAATCTTTATCTGCAAGCAACTGTGAAGAAAAGCCCCATTGGTTTAAACAGAATCGATAGAATTTGTTTTATTCTAATGTTGATTTAGAATTTGAATGTCAACGTTATGAATGAAGCTTCAAACTATTCGGTACGGCCGTACAGAGAGCCCTACCTACTACATACCTGTACTGTAGCTGCTCTGGTACCAACATGCCTCTCATGTGATGTGTTCAGACTGTACATCACTGTAGCTGCTCTGGTACCAACATGCCTCATGTGATGTGTTCAGACTGTACATCACTGTAGCTGCTCTGGTACCAACATGCCTATCATGTGATTTGTTCAGTGCTGTACATCACTGTAGCTGCTCTTATTTTCTTGAAATATTCTTAAATCATTTACCCTTTCACTGCCACACGACAGCCGGTTAACCCTTTCACTGTGACAATACAGAAGGTTAGCCCTTTACTATCACACAACCGACGGCGATGCTCCATCATTAGCATCATTAGCTCCGCGGATGCGGAGCTAATGATGGAGCATCACCGTCAGTTGTGCGATAGTAAAGGGTTAACCTTCTGTCGTGTGGCAGTGAAAGGGTTATGTCTGCTATAAGCCATTCTCCCTGTCTGTGTGTGCGTGAGCACCCGTCCAGTCTTTGGAAAGACCATCTCTTTGAAAGAAATTTTAAAAAGAAATTCTGATTTCTTATAAACAAATTATTATTTTCTTTAACTATTTAATTATTATTTAGTTACTGCACTGCACTGGCAGTTGAACTGAATTGGCACTGAACTTTGAACTGCACTGGCACTGTTTGCAGATGTACTGTTATTAAAGTTAGTTAAAAACATAATTTTGTATTTTTTATTCTTTTTTTTGTTAAACTTTAAAAAATATTAAGTCAGAAATTCGAAAAAGATTTCATCGGGCCCTAGCTTAGTGTGTTGTTGTTATTGACCTCTTTTCTATACTCTTGTAGAGCATGTTGTAGTTTACTTAATTATTGACTTACTCTTGCAGGCAGCCACGACTCAACCATTAGGCTGTGGGATCTGATTGCTGGGAAGACCAGAGCCACTCTGACCAACCACAAGAAGTCTGTCCGCTCTGTGGTGTTGCACCCTCGACAGTAAGCAACGTCCTCTTGTGTCAAACGAGTGACATAATGATGGTGATAACTGTCAGCGGTAATATATTCAAGGGATGCACCTCTATAATCAGTACGGTTGTATTTTTATAACCAATTGTTGGACGATTGTACAACACACTCTGGAGTGTGTTGCTCTATCCAACAGAGACAATTACTTTAATTTACAAATAACAACGGAACAAATGGTCGACCTTTCACTGAATTTCAACTTTACATAAGAAATGTCTGAAAAATGTCAAAGCTTAACCTCTTCTAAAACTCTTAACAAGCTGTATTGTTACCAGCTGATGTGGGTGTGGAGGAAAATCAAAAAAGGCAACTTTTCAGGCAGATTTCTAGCTTCAAACTGTGTTCCAGGGACCCAATTTGTTTGTTTATGTTTGTACATTTGTTTGTACATTTGAAACAGTTTGTTTATCCTGTTATGAAAACATACCACATTTGTTTTCCTTCCAATTCTCGAGTTTCAAATGTCTCTCCCAAAGATGCATACTGCACCTTTTTTTTATTTATACAAAAAATAAATTAAAATAAAGTCAGTGCATCAATTACATGCAGTATATTCGTCATGTTGTTTGATGACGGAACAATATTTAACACATTAGTTTGAATTGTGGACTAGCTTGTCTTCTTGTGTTTTCCCCAGATACACCTTTGCTTCTGGCTCTGCCGACAACATCAAACAGTGGATGTTCCCAGATGGGAACTTCATCCAAAATCTGTCTGGACACAACGCCATCATCAACACACTGGCCGTCAACTCCGACGGCGTCTTGGTGTCTGGAGGTATAACTCTACCCGCCATGTTGTCACCACCTGCCTTTTTGTGCTTCTTGTCATGTAATGTAAAAAACATGAATGTAGTTCAGTTTGTGACTCGTCGTCAGCTTCGGGGGTGCTGCTCTAAACTGTTGTGACTTCTATATACTATGTGCCTCCTTTCTCCCTACAGACAGTAGTGTGGTAGTGAAAGCGTTAACCTTCTGTAGTGTGGTTGTGAAAGGGGTTAACCCTTTGTCATGTGGCAGTGAAAGGGTTAACCTTCTGTATTGTCGCAGTGAAAGGGTTAACCCGTTGGTAGTGTGGTAGTGAAAGGGTTAAAAGGGGCACCACGCCGCTCCAGAGATATTAGTGGAAAAAAACGAATAACTCTCCCAAATGTCTCCAAGTTTTAATGCTGAAACTAAAACTTGTGATGTCATCGAGTATAAAGTCTGCAGCTGGTCCATAGACGATGAATTGGGAGAGATGTTTATAGACGACACCGAGCACCCAGGGGAATGTCCGATCTATAGGGATACACGCTTCACAGGGTTCGCACAAGGACCTTGAAGTGCTTAAAGTGTAAAAAATAAAATCAAGGCCTGGAATTCCTTGAAAACAACCCATTTTTTTAAACAAAGTGCTTAACAAGTCCTTGAAATTCAAATCAACCATTCACATTGAAACCCGATGACATTGCAAGTTTGAGCCTTACTTACATACTCTGGTTCCTGGCTTTGTTAAGAGAGTAACTCATGTTCAGCTATATTGATAGACCTTTCCTAAGCCATGGAAATAACATATTTTAATTCCTCCCTCTTATCATAAAGCGTCACAACTCATACAGATGTAGTTCTTGTTTCAGAGGTGTAATGCATTACCCCCAAGAAAGGCATATGGATGAATACCAAACGTTACAGTGTACTATTAAAAACAAGTATCCCACTTTAGAAACCATCATGTTTTGGTATATTGATTCTATGCCTTGTTTTTGCAATAATGGTTTATGTCTCTGATTTCTATTTAGTCATAGGTGTGCTGTGCTTTTATAATTTTTTTTATTTTTATTTTTTAAACACTGGGACCAAACAAAACAGTGTTTCACACCATCTTAGACAAAAAAATTATACCGGGGTAGTCCCTTAGATGTCAGGGCAGCCTGTGCCATTATCCTGTACATATTCTGTACTTGTTTGATTGATTGATTGTGATATTTATTTGGAACTAGTACAATTAAATGAAGGGGGGGGGCATTGTAAAGATAATTCATTGTAAGATTATTGCAAATCTGACCTGTATTATTGATTGCAAAACCCTCGTCTCCTCTCTGTCTCCTCTCGGTCTTCCCTCTGGTAGAAGACTCCAAAGTCTCAGGTGTAGGACATCTCGTTTTAGGAATAGTACATATCCAGAGGTTGTCCATCACCTGAACTCAAGCCTTAATGCACGAGCACTTTGTACTATAAGGGCTAGCACTAGCCGACAGGCACTTTAAGGCAATATGCACTTTAAATGGAAGCACTGTGCTCTTTTATGCGCTGTAGAACATTTTTTAAATGTTTGTGAAATGCATCATCTTCTACTTCAGGGATTGCATTGTATGTATTCTTGTATGTTTTCATATTGTATGTTTTTTTCCACTGTTTTATGATGAAATGAGCATTGCACAGAGACGAATCCCAATCAACCATGTGTTGAAATGGCAATAAAGTATCTTATCTATCTACCATCTAGCCGACAACGGAACCATCCACATGTGGGACTGGAGAACGGGTTACAACTTCCAGCGCATCCACGCCGCCGTGCAGCCCGGGTCCCTGGACAGCGAGTCCGGGATCTTCGCCTGCATGTTCGACAACTCGGAGAGCAGACTGATCACCGCAGAGGCCGACAAGACCATTAAAGTGTACAAGGAGGACGACACAGCGGTCAGTGAAACATTTAACATTTAGATATCTGTTATTTCATTCAGGCTTGGAATTCTCCACTTGCACAACCTGAAAGTAGGCACTTCCGGCTGACTTCCGGTTGCGAATGGTACTTCCTGTCCCATCCAAATACATTGTTTTTAGCTACTTTTCTCCCGTTATTTAAACAACTTTGTCGTCACAGAGAGGCAATGAAACGTTTGTATTATTATAGTATAGAATGTATTTAATAAGCAAACGTTTGTCAGCAGGGTTTTTGGGCTGTATTTCATGTAAAAACGTTTACTGTTAGTTTACTTGCTCACGCTAATTAAGGCTAATGCTGGCTAACAGAAGCTAGCGCAAGAAACGACGCCGCAAAGTATTGTTTATAGTGCATTTCTTGCCACCTTATAGCATTTGTACATTTGTATGACAGTCTATAATGCTCCTGTGAGGTTTTTCCGGACGTTTTGGTAATTATTTTCACTATAAAATCATATTTCTAAATGACAGGAAGTTGATGAAAACTGGCCGGAATAGCTTTGAGCTAACGATCTTTGCCGATGCATTCCATTCTAAACGTAACGTTAGTTGTTCAAAACATTACCTGTCTATATAATGACGTAAACACTACACCTCCCTATAAGTAATGGTCATTTAACACTAGCACAGCCATGGAGAAAATGACACTAATTCCCGCCGGGAACTGGTCAGAAGAACAGACAGCCTTTCGAATGGAGATGGGAGGGAGAGAAGGGAGGGAGGGAGAAGGAGAAAGGGAGCAAGTGAGAGGAAGTGAGGAAGAGGGAGGTATAGGGAGAGGGAGGGTCAAGGAGGGAGGGAGGTGGTCGCTCAGCAGAAATAGCTGAAATAACGTTCTAATTCCATTTTCCTGAAGTCATTTTGAAATTTCAGAAACCGTGCCAGATAAAATGGGTACTTTTAGGAAAAGTAATTGAGTGACAGAGCTGGAGCTCGACCGAGTGACGAGGATACATTTATTGAAATGCCTAGGGGTCGTGTGACCCCTTGTCGGCTGTGCTAGTGTTAAAAGGAAATGTGTTCCATGTTGTATTGCCACAAATATGGACTTTAACCCTATGTTCCTCTATGTACTTCCTTGCAGACGGAGGAAAGCCATCCAGTCAACTGGAAACCAGAGATCCTCAAGAGGAAAAGATTTTAGAAATGTTCTGTTTCTTTTTTTTTCTTTTTTATTGTTAATTATTCATATTGTCATAGAACCCATCTTACAAAAACATTTCTACCAGTCTGTTGTAGATACAAATCCATTTGTTTTACTTAATTGTTCATCCTTAACTCATTCTGCGCCACGGGTCAGGGCGCCAGAGGGCGCTATTACGCCAGCACTGTAAGTCAATGGGGCGCTTTGTTCACTTGCGAGTGCCTAAAATATATCTTATATTATAGCTATGGGTCTAATACACCTGTCGATTGTCAGTGAGTTGCTTCCAGTCAACATGTACAAAACGGATGTTTTTTTCATCCGTACATTTCCATTTGATACCGTTTTGAATATGAATATAGTTTTGGTGATTCTTGGTAATCCCAGGAAAATATGCGATAATAGCCCTTTAGTGGAATACACTAAACACGTTGTAATTTTTCGCCTGATTATCTAATCATCCTGAAATCAACGCTAGATTTTCATTATTATCCTTCCTTATGCAAGAATGAAATGGCCCTCGTAGCGCGAGGCTCCCCAGTCCCCTTCTGCACCCAACGGCAGACAGCCACACAGACAGCCGCGATCGGGGTAGAAAGAAATATCAGATCAACGCAAGATTTAAATATAGAGTCCTTACCTGGTCTCTGATGTAATGCAAAAGAAAGAATCCAATTATCTGATCGCCATTCCAAATACTTCTCGTGGAGGTCCGTCCCACATTACCGAGTGTTACACATGGACGAGCGTTACACATGTTCCATGCCATCGTTTTATAAGCCTACCTCGCCGGAGTATTTAAACCCTGCCCGCGCGGTTCGGATCGTCTCAGAAAAGAAACCACACCATTCCTACTGGAGTGCAATACCAGCTGGAAGGCGTAGGCGGCGGTAAAACCCGACTATACTCGTGATTGGCGCTGAGCGGTCGGCAAGTTAACCCGACTATCATCGGGTCTGGCGTTGAATGAGTTAAAGGCACAACGAGTAGCATTAGGCAACATTCAAAGTTGGCATTGCAGCATGCCTGGCTCACGAAATTCAAATCAAGCTCTCAAACCTGGGCGTTGCAGATCAAAGATCTAGCAATTGAATATCCTATTTCTCTCCTAAAATGTCTTCAAAAACATAGTGAATGAGAGTTTACAAGCAAGCCGCCATTGTTTTTTAGGAAAATGCTACTTATTGTAAGGCAACCATTAACGCAAAACAAAAGTTTTACCATAACCACCAGTTATTGCAACAACTTTATCCACTATGATTTTTTTATACTAAATACCATTTACAATCTTTGGTGTACGATGCTAGTCCAATAAAGCTGCCCTCGTGGACGGCCAGGAACCTTTCAGAATGTTTGTTCTTGATGATGACTGCTCTCTCATAGCTCTGATCGCTCTGGTCCACCAACAGCAGCCACTCTTCAGCCCCGTGCGGACTGGCCTTGGTGTAGACGTAGTCCCCGTCCGGGTCGTATCCTGGAATGGGACGAGACAGTGGGTCCCCTCTGTTCTTTTTTTTTAATTATTTTTTAAATCTTTTTCCCCCTCCTTTTTCCGTTTTTCTCCCCTCCCAATGTTAGTCGTTATGACAATTCCCACTCCCCTTCCTGGTCGTTGCGCACTCTACCCCCTACCGTCGGTCCGGGAGGGCGGAGACTATCACATGCTTCCTCCGACACATGTGTACCCAGCCCACCACTTCTTTTCACCTGGCAGCGCGGACTCTCACTGGGAGAGTGTAACGTGTGGAAGGGCCACCTCCCCCAGATCCTTCCCTCGCTGTGCAGGCGCCTCGACCGAACTGTAGGAGTCGCTGTTTACAACGACCAGGACCCACCCCACCGGCTTCCCCACCCGCTGACACTGCCAATTGTGTCAGTATGGATGGGCGACCAAGCAGCAGGTATCGCAGCTGGATTCGATCACACTGTCTCTGCGGTGGTAGACAGACGCTTAGTCCGCTGCGCTACCCGGCCGCTCCCCCTCTGTTCTAAAGCATCACTTAAAAAAACAAAAAGTATTGTATTGATCCAGCAAAATTGCCTGTTGTACATAACATAGGGGAAAACGTTTCCCCATTTTCCGTTCTCTGCAAGCTCATGTTTGTTTATATGGCAAAAATAAAAGCATAATTTTTCAAATTTGTTAAGTGGTTTTATTTTGTCAAGAAGATCAAATGTCATACTAATAGAAGCTTACCCAGGTACCCGTTTGTGGCGGCATTGCGATAGTATTTACAGCCGCTGCCTTTGATCTCCTCCCAGTATCCACGGTCGCCAGGGTCCTCATGAAGCCCCACTGTGTTTCTAGTGCCGCTGGCTGGATGGAATTTCTTTTCACCTATTGAATAATAATTACTTTATTTGCATACAGGGGATTGCAGTTCAAAGTGCTTTACATCAGTAAGAAATAAGACAAAATCAGTGTAAAACAAGCAGCAAGAGCAAAGCATAAAGTGGGATAAAATAATGCAGATATATTAATCGTATCAGAACCTCATGTTCCAATAGGCTTCTTGAATTTCTGTAATCTGTTACAAAACATGCACCCAGTGGATAGGTGTGTAGAAATAAAAGTAAAAATAAGTCATTATTTTCATTATGATCTAACATCCCAACAGGCCACATAAAGTTTAAATGTATTTAAAGGGGACATGTACTGCTATTCCTAGCACTATTTGGGCAACCTTACACAATTCCTGTTAGTCTATTGAAGACATCTGTATGTTTTTTTTTCAAAAAAATGCATTGTTTTATATTTCTAATCAAGTACTCAACCATCATTTTCCAGCTTTAAGATTTCAGGCTGTTATGACCTGGCTCCGCCCATAAGCACTTTGAGTGACAGTCAGCCCACACAGCGACTGGTAGACAGAGAGAGGGGGGGTGGGAGAGAGAGAGAGAGCTTCTTCCAGAGCGAAACCCGACACCTCTGCACACACTCCGGAGCTTGTGGGCCTCCCTTCCTCCCCTCTCCTGTGTGCCGCGCAGCAGGTCCCCCCCCCCCAAGTGCTCCCTCTCTCTCCATCCCTCTCTCCCTCCAGAGCGCACGCAGAGGCGTCGGGCCCCACTCCGCCGCGCAGCATGAGGAAGTGGCTTCCACTCGCTGTCTAGTCTAGGTAGAATGGGGGCGGGCATTAGCTCCAACCACAGAGCCAATCGCATCACTGTGCGCTACCCAGTGTCCAAATGACGTGACTCAGTCGTTCAAATCAAAATGGCCTGATTTACTGGAGGAGGAAAGGGGCTGAGCTGAATCAGAGCAATCCGCCAATATGGTATTTAGACACTAAAACACATTGATACAAACTCCTATTACTATAATACAATGCTAGAGACTGAAAAATGACATTTATAGTACATGTCACCTTTAAGGCTTCTTAATTAAACACCAGTCACCCAAGTGTGATGATTGTACAGGAATTTGTCTGACAATGGCGCAGACATACTTTATAGACTTTCACAGTAGGTCCAAGACTAAATACAGTATACACTTTAAAACATTAGGATCATATTCCTGCCATTGGGTTACACCCCCTTTTTCCACAATCCATATCGTGAAGAGCAACCACACACTGACATGCCAATCTAAAGGTTAAAGGTTGTCTGGTGTAGGTTACGTGCAGGTGTTTCTCAGTGTATACTGTATATCATATAACTACATATAAATGAAATATGTACATGTTTCGCAACCTCCCTGCTGTAGGGGTGGGGGAGGTGCTATTGCAGTGCAATTGGAAGTCAGACTTGCATGACAAGAACTGAGGCTGCGCATGTTACTACATACCACATTAATGATGGCCTGTATTGTTGAGCAAACGGCCACGTTGGAATGTGATCGTCTCAAACCTCATTGTGATTATTGTACCATTGTGAGTCTCTGCTTGACAAAACTTGAGTTGTTTGTTCATAAGCATGTAAGCCTTTATTGTCTTTGCGTGGCAACGCTTGGTTTCTGTATCCAGGGGTGGGAATTGCTACTTGGTGCATTGTCAGGACTGTTAGTATCATCTACCACCATTGTTAACTATTATTTCAAATTATACCTCAGGTTACATATATAAAATATTTTCATCCATTATCCCACAGAAATGCATTTTTACCAACAAATGTTTCTCAGTATCCCAATAAGTAATACAAAAATAAAATAAAAAAAATCCCCAAATGTATCTGATTACTGTGTTTTTATAGTAACTACCAGATTACAGTTAAAAACATGTTTTAATCAGATTACTATCATCCTTGTAACTTCCCAATTCTTGTAGTAGTAACACTACTATCACCGACATCTAAGAAGGGAGATCCCCCCTTGAACGGCCCTTCTAAGGTTTCTCCCCTCCACATTGCCTGTGGTGCTATCGCTAGGTTTTTTTGTGAGTTTTCCCTTACATGCGTGTGGGGTATGTCTGGCAGTGTTGCATTTATTTATTTTACATTTTGGATTTCATGGAGTTTTTAGTTTTGTTCTTGATTTATTGTGATGTTTCTTCTTGACTTGTTTAAAGAAGACGTGTCCGGCCCATGGGGACATTAGCGTGTGTTGTCGGGCCTTACAAACAAATACATTTGATTTGATTTGAATTGCCCATATGTACCTGACTCCTGGAGGTGGAGCCCCGAGACAGCGTGACGAAAGCCTCGGCCCGGCTTCCTCTCCAGGGAAGGTTTCCTCGGAGGCTCCGGCTGGTCCACCACTACCTCACTGAGCGGAGGCTCCTCCACAGCCAGGAGGTGGCCGGCGTTAAACATGATCTCCTCCTCCAGAGACCGGAGACACCTCTCAAAGTGCTCCTCGCTCCTCTCTGCGTTTCTAGGAGGATATATTAGTAGTAACATTTGATACATTAGCCCTTTCACTACCACACTACAGAAGGTTAACCTTTCACCTTTCACTACCACACTACAGAAGGTTAACCTTTCGCCTTTCACTACCACACTACAGAAGGTTAACCCTTTCACTACCACACTACAGAAGGTTAACCCTTTCACTACCACACTACAGAAGGTTAACCTTTCACTACCACACTACAGAAGGTTAACCTTTCACTACCACACTACAGAAGGTTAACCTTTCACTACCACACTACAGAAGGTTAACCCTTTCACTACCACACTACAGAAGGTTAACCTTTCACTACCACACTACAGAAGGTTAACCTTTCACTACCACACTACAGACGGTTAACCGTCACACAACCGTCTGTAGTGTGGTAGTGAAAGGGTTAACCTTCTGTAGTGGTAGTGAAAGGGTTAAGTATGTGAAAAGACGCCTAAGGTATCTTGTCATTGTTTAGTGCAGTGGTTCTCAAACTACGGGTTGCGACCCAAATTGGGGTTGCGGGTAGGTGACAGTGGGGTTGTGCATTGGAAAGTAAAAAAAAAAAATTATGTTCTGGCAACATATTTTGGCTAAATATGCCTCGTTTTATAAATGTGTATTGATAACATAGTGCTGTAATACAATTTTCTAATAAATATGCATGATCAAGTTCAACAACGTGTGCTTTTATTTTGATATTCCTTAATTCCATGTTGAAATTACGTGATACATTAAGTGTGGGGTCCCCAAAAAAAATCCTAAATAAAATGGGGTTGCGGTATGAAAAAGTTTGAGAACCCCTGGTTTAGTGAATGGTACTTCCATCCACAAATGCACGCACAGAGCAGAGCTACATATTTTGTCCCACCCTAAGAATTACATGTAAATGCTCGTATGTGCTTGTTAATTAAGAACAAATGATCAAATAGTAATGAGATGTTAATTGAAGACCCCCTGTGGCCAGGACGTTCATTACATGTCATTGGTGGATGTATTGGTGAATGAGGCCCACTGGTTCTCCATCACATCATTTGTTTTCTACAACCACTTCTATGAAGTCAGTTGGCGAAATGCAACCCATTGGGCCTCATTCACCAATACATCCACCAATTTCTTCTTACCTGTCTGTTAAGAGATAAAACTTCTTACCTGTCTGTTAAGAGATAAATAAGAAAAGCCACCGCCGCATTCATCAACCCGTTCTTAACGTCCAAATCTGTTCTTACCCAGGTGTGTTGAATGAGCATTTATTTATCCACTCTGGTTGGATGGTGAATTGTACTTGTGCTGTATAATAACAATACATTTGAATCTAATCTCATTTTGAGATCAGTCAAACAGCAATATATAATAATCCATTTCAGAAGCAGAACGCACGCAATAAGTTCTGGGTTTTCTAAGTCGTATTTGGGGCAATTGACCAATGGTAGGCTTTTTTTTTTTTTTATCTTTTTCTGTGGTCTTGCCTAACAGAAAAGCAAAAATAAGAAAACATTGCTGAATCCCAGGTAAGAACAAAATAAGAAAAAAATGCTATAGTTAAGAACAAAATAAGGAAAAGCAAAAATAAGAAAACATTGCTGAATCCCAGGTAAGAACAAAATAAGAAAAAAATGCTATAGTTAAGAACAAAATAAGAGGAAATCTGTTCTTATATCGCTTGGTGAATGAGGCCCGTTGTTACTCACGGGTCCCCTCACCTGAAGTCTAGCCACAGCAGGCCTGCAGTGATCAGTCCCAGCCCCTCACCTGAAGTCTAGCCACAGCAGGCCTGCGGTGATCAGTCCCAGCCCCTCACCTGAAGTCTAGCCACAGCAGGCCTGCAGTGATCAGTCCCAGCCCCTCACCTGAAGTCTAGCCACAGCAGGCCTGCAGTGATCAGTCCCAGCCCCTCACCTGAAGTCTAGCCACAGCAGGCCTGCGGTGATCAGTCCCAGCCCCTCACCTGAAGTCTAGCCACAGCAGGCCTGCAGTGATCAGTCCCAGCCCCTCACCTGAAGTCTAGCCACAGCAGGCCTGCAGTGATCAGTCCCAGCCACTCACTGGCCTCCCAGTTCTTGGCCAGCATCACCGGCACCACCGTCACCTCTCTGGTGTCGGCGTAGTTGAGCTCTTTCTTACAGCTGCGGGACGCCTGGTACGCCGGAGTCATGAAAGGACAAATGACTACAGCCTCCTCCACACCGGCAGCCATCCTAAAAAAAAACACATTTGATTTTTATTTGATTTTTATTTAACCTTTATTTAACGAGGAAGTCCCATTGAGATACAAGATCTCTTTTGCAAGGGAGACCTGGGTCAAGATAACAGCGATAACATTTGCGATACATCACACAAGAACATAATAAAAGTGCACGTATACAATATACGATACATCACATGAAAAGTCAAAAACATAAAACACAAAATAGAATAGTCTACATGATAGTAAAAGTGTATGACAGTATAATACGGGGTAATACAGAGTAATGTAATAGAGATTTAAATTCGCAGAGAGAGACCAGGGTGTCTAAGTGATGTACTTTATTGTATTGATTCCACAGATCAAATCACCTGCACGTAGGATTCTAATAATACAGGTTCAATGTGCCTTCGGAACACCTATGGATACAAAAAGCAACTTCTCCACCAAACTGTCTGGCTACCTATTACAGCAGAGATGGAACTAAATTTGGCAATCTATATGTTTTCCACTCCTTCTAATGGCAAGTTTCAGTCAAATATCAAAACCATCAGCCTACAATTATAGGATATAGGCCTATGGTTTGTATGGACTGATTGGACAGTTTGTCTAAAAAGGCTTGGTCCGAATGCACAACATATCTGAAGAAGAAGCACTTCTTTGCCAGATTGATGTCTGGGGTACTTGGAATATTGTGGAAAACATCACACACACACACACACACACACACACACACACACACACACACACACACACACACACACACACACACACACACACACACACACACACACGCACACACACGCGCACACACACACACACACACACACACACACACACACACACACACACACACACACACACACACACACACACTCACACTCACACACACACACACACGCACACACACGCACACCATATGTAATTTTCAATATAACATGTAACAATATAACAAGTTATTACGATGAGCAAAAGTTGAATCGCATTATCACCACAAGAAGAACGGACAAGAAGGCCTCTCAAATAGTTGAGGACAACACACACACCCATCACACCCATTACGAACTCATTCCCTCAGGCCGTCGACACAGAGCTTCGACACTTATAAAAAGGGGCTCAGCTATCTTCGTGCCTACCTCCATCAGACTGCTGAACGCCTAGGTCTGGTGGAGGCGGGACTAACAACTAACTCCCCTTCCACCTGATGGATGCATATCATCTGTATTATTATTATTTATTATTTATATACATATAGAATTGCTCCATTTGGATTTGAATATATCATTATTTTAAGTATTGTAGTTTTAATGTAGTTGGTGTTTTTTCTATAGTGGTGAGAGTCTATGTATTGTGACTGTATGTTGTCTTTTAACCACTGCACAAATGAAGTTCCGAAAGGAAAATAAAGTAGTTTGAAGTTGAATTGCATTATGACAGTGATTGATGTGGTCATAAGGAGGACTGTACTCACGAGTCGTTGATGTTGCCCGTCACCCCTCCCTCAATATCCATCCACACCGGTAAGCCGTCATCTTTGAGGCGTTCGTAAATCTTTTTCACAAGCGCTTGGTCGTCCCACTGGTAAGAGAGCATGATATGCGATGGCATTTTCTCTATTCCCAGGAATTTAACCTCTGATAAGAAAATCAACCTATAATATGGTTGTGTTCAGTTTGTATGGCCCTTGGCATTTGCAGTTGTTGTTGTTGAAGAAAGTGGTTTCAGAGAAACTGTGTTTGGCTTGTTTACCCCAGGTGTACATCTCTCAGGTTTCATCTGTTGCTAGGTTACAGGTCTTTGCACCAATGGGATGGGTGATCACCTGGTCCCATGGCAGTAGACCAGGGGAGGTCTATACTGCCTAAAACTGAGGCCTGGTGTCTCCCGCATATAGGACACCAAACATCCTGGATTACACCAGGGGCCTCTAGACCAGGCCATCAGAACACTGAACACTGAACTCTCCACTCACACGTACACATGAGCACACACAGACACACACACAGACACACACACAGACACACACACACACACACACACACACACACACACACACACACACGCACGCACGCACGCACACACACACACACACACACACACACACACACACACACACACACACACACACACACACACACACACACACACACACACACACACACACACACACACACACACACACACACACACACACACACACACACACACACACACACACACACACACACACACACACACACACACACACACACACACACACACACACACACACACACACACACACACACACACACACACACACACACACACACACACACACACACACACACACACACACACACACACACAACACTCATACTGGCTATGACACAGTTAGTATGTATTCAACACAGGGGTGTCAGTGTCACTGAAGGAGGGTTAGATGGGATGGGGATTCACGAGGATGTGCAATTTCAATTATTGCCAATAGGGGGTGTCATGTCCACGTATGGTTGTTCTGTGGACTAATGTCAAACTACTCACTACTCTCAACCATGGGCGTGGTGGATTTACATCAATCAGAATTGTTGAGGTATTTATTTCCTATACCTTTCTAGGATACATCACTATTTTGGTGGCCTATATCCATATTTTGCTTAATTCTATAGCTTTTCTTGTATTATTCATGAATGAATGAATGAATGAATGAATGAATGAATGAATGAATGAATGAATGAATGAATGAAAACTTTATTAACAGATTGCAGAATAGGTACAATACAGTACGGCTCAATACACACAATTGTTAAGGGGATGCAGACCAGAGAAAGACGTTTGTCTTGTTTACATCAGGGTCCCCCTTTTTCAATTCATAGTGAATTCATAAATTCAGAATTTCGCCAGATGCATGATACCTTGACATCAATCAGTAAGGCGGTACGATTCCACGTGTTAAATCGTCGTAATCTCTTGGCCTATTTAAATCTTGGGCAATCAAGGCCAGATGGAGTTGAACGCGTTGGTAAAAGCATACACGCGACCGGGACGCTTGAAGGCGCGAGGCGCATTACTTCTTTCTGTCAGTGGTGGTGGTGGTGGAGGATCGTCTAAAGATTTGCGTTATACGAATGGGTTTCTGAGGATTTAAATGGTTCCGAAATACCTGGTGAGCTGTTGAAGTCATGTTTTTACATCATGTTAGAGAATGACATTTGACTATGTTCCTGCATGCGCTCGAAAATGTTCGTGCACCTGTCGTCATTTTGAGATGTGGTCGTCTGACACTTGAGCCATCTGTGAAGAAGAGAGAGACGTCAGTTTAATAAGGAAATATGTAGGACAAACTTGGCTTAGAAATCAACGTTTTCGACGTGTTAAAGGAGGAATGGGTCTAAAAAATGGGACAACTTTGCTCCTTCAACGACTTGTCCTCCTGTCGCTCCTGTGCATGGCGCCGTCCCTCGCCCAGCAGGTGTACAACCTCACCCTCTCGGTCGAGGAGGGGTTGCCCGCCAAAACCATCGTGGGAGACCTTGGAGCGGGCCTGACCACGCCGAGTACCGGCTTCTTCCTCTCGGAGAGCAGGGACTCCTCGTATGTTTTCAAAGATTTGGAAATAGACGCGGACACCGGCATAATATCAACAGCCATAATCTTGGACAGAGAAAGCAGAGATAAGTACGAATTTGTGGCCGCCACCCTCACGGGGGAGATGATACAGGTGAAAATAGTGGTGAGAGATGTGAACGACCATTCTCCCATGTTTTCCTCGGAGACGGCTGAGCTGGAGGTGTCGGAGTTAAGTCCCCCCGGTACTCGCTTTGAACTCGAAGGCGCCAAAGACCCGGACGAGGGGGACTTCGGAACCCAGGGGTACAGAATCATCACAGGGGGCGACATGGCGGGGGACTTGTTCACGGTGGAGTATCGTAATGGGTCGGACAACCTCTTCAACCTGGACCTCATCCTCACAGAGAAGCTGGACAGAGAAACAAGAGATTCTTATTCCCTGACCATCGAGGCGTTCGACGGAGGGATCCCTACTGCCAGGACGGGAAGGCTTCAGGTCAACATCCGTGTCCTGGATGAGAACGACAACCCGCCCGTGTTTAACCAGACGGAACATCTCGCCTCAGTGTCCGAGGACGCCCCGGTGATGTCGGCCGTGTGTCAGGTGCACGCCACGGACGTCGACCTCGGTGACAACGGCCTCGTCGCTTATGCGATAAACAGACGCCAAAGTGACCCGGACGAGATGTTCCTCATCGACGAAACCACCGGGATCATTTACATCAATAAAGCGCTGGATTTTGAGACTCGTTCTTTCCACGAGTTAATCGTCACCGCGAGGGACAACGGCGCCCAGCCGGAGTACAGTAGCACCTTTGTAGGCGTGAGGGTGCTGAACATCAACGACAACAGCCCCACTATCAGCGTCCTGTTCCTCAGCGAGACGGGGGAGCCCACGGTGTCGGAGGCGGCGGGGATCGGGGAGTACGTCGCCAGGATATCGGTGTCGGACCCGGACCTTCAGGAAGAGAGGGTCAGTGTGACTCTGGAGGGTGGCGAGGGCAGATTCACCCTGAAGCAGACCGACCACTTCCTCCACGCCCTGTGTGTCAACGGTGAGCTGGACAGGGAGGAGAAGGACCTGTACGAGCTGAAGGTCACGGCCTCGGATTCCGGAAGGCCGCGGCCTCGGAGTAGCGAGACGACCCTGCTGGTGAGGGTCACGGACACCAACGACTGCCGCCCGCTCTTCGAGCGGGACGTCTACACCGTCAGACTGGCAGAGGACGTCCCCCGGGGGAGCTCCGTCGTCCAGCTCCGGGCCAGAGACGCGGACGACGTCGGCGTCAACTCCGAGGTCAGCTACTCCGTCCTCCTCAAGTCCGGCGGCCGGGGGGAGGAGGACGGCAGCAGCCCCCCGGTCGACGTCGACCCGAGGTCGGGCCTGGTCACCACGGTGGCCGCGCTGGACAGAGAGAGAGAGGCGGAGGTGTGGTTCCTGGTGGTGGCGGTGGACGGGGGGGAGCCGGCTCTGTCCTCCACGGCTACGGTCACCGTGGTGGTGGAGGACGTGAACGACCACGGGCCGGTGTTCCGGCGGCAGCTATACAACGTCTCCGTCCCGGAGCACGCCGCTGTCGGCAGCTGCTTCTTACAAGTATGTCGTTTAGATTGATCGTCTGTTATATGTGTCAAAAACCTCATGAAATAAATGATATAATATCAACAACAGGGATCAAATTATATTGTATCAACAACAGTTGGGGGGTCTTTCTTGGCTCAATTGACATGATCTTGGCAACAAACAAAACAAGGCCTACTGTGCAAAATATTGGCCGCTTGACACTGGTGGTTAAATAACCTTTACACTAGACACACAAACACTTCACACTCTTTGTTTTGTTTTGTTTTGTTTTGTTTTCTCTCCGCTCTCTCTCTCTCTCTCTCTCTTTCTCTCTTTCTCTCTCTCTCTCTCTCTCTCTCTCTCTCTCTCTCTCTCTCTCTCTCTCTCTCTCTCTCTCTCTCTCTCTCTCTCTCTCTCTCTCTGTGTCTTACTGACTCACACGTCTTGGGGGACAACAGTGGCTTTCATTCTGTCGCCTGCACAAAGCTACCAGTGTTGCCCCCTAAATGCCCCCCCTGCCCTGGCTTCTCCCGACAACACACTGACCCATTCCAATCCAGCAGCACTGTGTTTTTGATATGACAGATCTAATGCCTGGCTGGTACCACTCGCCCGCTTGGCACAAAAGGTCAAAGGCCATTACAAACGAGGCCATAACCCGTTCACTGCCACACTACCAAAGGGTTAACCCCATTCACTGCGACAATACAGAAGGTTAACCCCTTCACTGCCACACGTCAAAGGGTTAACCCTTTCACTACCACACTACAGACGGTTAACCCGTTCACTACCACACTACAGACGGACGGTTAACCCTTTGTTGGTATCACGGTATCACCAGTAATACATCTAAGAGCAGAGTGATATACTGTAGGTATCACCAGTAATACATCTAAGAGCAGAGTGATATACTTAGGGATGTGTACCGAATCCGGTACTTTTAAGGGTACCGACCGAATCACGTCGGTACTACTGAGTACCAATTCACATGAGATCCGCCGGTGCCACATTTCGGGTACAGTAAAAACGAAAACCTATGAAGTGTGCCGCACGTTCACAAAGCAGTCGGGGCAATGGCAAGCCGAAAACGGTTACACTTTACAAAGCTAGATGCGGACAACGCTCGCTGCAATATTATATATTATATATATATTAACAAATTGTTCTAAATAAATAATAATGATAATAAATTATTAGAAGTTTGTATTTTTTTTTTTACAACTGAGGTAGGTAGATTACATTTTTAGAGACTACAGAAAAAAGGTACCGTTGGATACCGGTATCGGTTAAAATGTGAACGGTACCCAACCCTAGATATACTGTATATACTGTAGGTATCACCAGTAATACATCTAAGAGCAGAGTGATATATGCAGCGATGCGTTGCTCATGGGACGAGATTGCACTCCGGGCAACCTACGTTTTGTGAGCAGAAGCGTGTGCACACAGGAATGCGCTGCACTCGACTGATGCGCCAACTCGCAGTACCCACCTGGCTACTTTGCATATCAATAGCGCCGGTCGTCAGGTGTTACATTCCATTCGTAGAGGCAATTAGGCATTGTTTTTAGTCTGTCCTTATGCGAGGGAACATTTATGCGCATGCGCGGGAGCGCGCGTGCATGGGGCGTCATTAGCGTGCGTGCAACCTGTGTTGATATGAGCATCGCAACACTGGATATATGTTCTGTAGGTATCAGCAGTAATACATCTAACAGCAGAGTGATATATGTACTGTAGGTATCACCAGTAATACATCTAAGAGCAGAGTGATATATGTACTGTAGGTATCACCAGTAATACATCTAAGAGCAGAGTGATATATGTACTGTAGGTATCACCAGTAATACATCTAAGAGCAGAGTGATATATGTACTGTAGGTATCACCAGTAATACATCTAAGAGCAGAGTGATATATGTACTGTAGGTATAGATTGATTGATTGATTGATTGAAAACTTTATTAACAGATTGCAGAATGGGTACAATACAGTACAGCTCAATACACACAATTGTTAAGGGGATGCAGACCAGAGAAAGACTTTCGTCTTGTTTACATCAGGGTCCCCCATTTTCACCAGTAATACATCTAAGAGCAGAGTGATATATGTACTGTAGGTATCACCAGTAATACATCTAAGAGCAGAGTGATATATGTACTGCAGGTATCAGCAGTAATACATCTAACAGCAGAGTGATATATGTACTGTAGGTATCAGCAGTAATACATCTAACAGCAGAGTGATATATGTACTGTAGGTATCACCAGTAATACATCTAACAGCAGAGTGATATATGTACTGTAGGTATCAGCAGTAATACATCTAACAGCAGAGTGATGTATGTACTGTAGGTATCACCAGTAATACATCTAACAGCAGAGTGATATATGTACTGCAGGTATCACCAGTAATACATCTAACAGCAGAGTGATATATGTACTGTAGGTATCAGCAGTAATACATCTAAGAGCAGAGTGATATATGTACTGTAGGTATCAGCAGTAATACATCTAAGAGCAGAGTGATATATGTACTGCAGGTATCAGCAGTAATACATCTAAGAGCAGAGTGATATATGTACTGCAGGTATCAGCAGTAATACATCTAAGAGCAGAGTGATATATGTACTGTAGGTATCAGCAGTAATACATCTAAGAGCAGAGTGATATATGTACTGCAGGTATCAGCAGTAATACATCTAAGAGCAGAGTGATATATGTACTGCAGGTATCAGCAGTAATACATCTAAGAGCAGAGTGATATATGTACTGTAGGTATCACCAGTAATACATCTAAGAGCAGAGTGATAAATAGCATCTAATGGCTTAAGGGTGGTAACAGCAGCATGTCTATATATTACGTCGCCATAATCCAAGACAGAGAGTAATACAGTTTCAACAATAATT
Source organism: Notolepis coatsorum (assembly GCF_963971535.1). Lineage (NCBI taxonomy): Eukaryota > Metazoa > Chordata > Actinopteri > Aulopiformes > Paralepididae > Notolepis > Notolepis coatsorum. Next base: position 139,751,146 of record NC_140171.1, read on the forward strand.
TTTCTACTGAACATGGGAAAGCAGGTTCATGATCTCTGTTGCGTTTATCTGATAATCATCAATAATGAAAGGTAGAATTAATCTTTCAGAGGTTTATTCAAAAGTGAACAAGAAAAGCAACAAACAGGGTAAATAATATGTCTCAAGGGAAAAAGTACATTGCAACGGGCAGAACGTACTGTAGCGCGGACATGGAGATGCCTTACGCTAAGATAATCTGCAAAGGACAGAAAGAAACAAGCAACGTATCCTGTCACTGGTCAATTCTAAGCCAATGATATAGCTTCTTTAGAATCAGAGAAACAAGACTAATACAAGACTAAACATGGTTATAGATTTAGAATATCAGACTTAAGAGAGGGTTTAGAATTTCAGCAGAGTTCAACAGTCCTTCGTTTTAGAACACAGACTGTCAGGTGGCTGTTGTGAATCCATAGGAATCGGATGACATTCCCTCTGTAGTAGCCTACAAATAGAATTGCCTTGTGTTAGCAAAAGAAACAGCCAAAGTCTCACATCTCTCATCTCTTTTCCTACTTTGCGTTTTAATTTTAGGACCTATAGGGAGGTGTAGTGGTTACGTCATTGTTGTTTCCGACCGGTCCACCTCGCTTGAAATTGCAATGTATTTCCAATGGCCACATTTCTAAATCGTCTCGTTTAAAACAAATAAAGCATGAACCTTGGCATGGTGTACCTTTCTGTGTGTATTCATCCACAATCTATAGCTCAACATGAAACAATTCACAATTAATTGTAAAATAATTACGTATCATTTCATTTCAACCAAAAATGCTTAAACAATAATGTTAGTGATAGAAGGGAACTCATTTTATGCAAAAATAGAAAGCTTGCCAATGTTCATGAGGCAAATCCCTGTATACGGGTGTACCGCGTGGGAAACTAAAGTTACGTCAGACTACACCTCCCTATAGTGGGGCTTTAAAATGCATAGACCAGGTAGTTACAGGCAAGTCTGTGCATTGTCTGCTTTTAAGGTCTTACGTTGTAAGATGTAATGTAGGTTCAAGAGCATGTTTTGGTGCTTGCTGTAATTTCCTATTCAGACCTTGACCCCCGGCTCTAAAACGTCCTCTGCTCGGCGCTCATAAAGTCCACGATGATATGGACTTATCATTATGTCATTATATCACCTTTATGACAGGAAAGTTTGAGCGCCATCAAACGTGGCTAGTGAAGTGAACCGAACCAATGTCATCATGGGTATTCTGAGCCACACCTACAGTCTAAACATTTACCCTCTCTAACCCACGGTTGTAAACTTAACATGAAAGAAGCTCTACTGGATTTAAGGAACTTCGTTATCTTGACCGTTGGGGTCCAGTCTACTGTTCTCAGTCATGATAGTGTAGGGTGTGATGGTTTTATTATTATGTTTATCTTCTCCGACAGAACCCATTCATCTTTATTATTCAAAGAAGGTGTGATCTGAATATATTGTCATGGAAGATGTATTAACCCCCCCCCAGTACTGGAGGCAGTGTTTCTGATTCTGAACAGATGTAGAGTTTCGCTGCTGTCGGGACAAAACCTCATAACTCCATTTTTTAAATATATTTTTTTTAATATAAATCAACTCCGTAGATCATCCTCCATATGTGTGTGTGGGTTTTACAAAGTTTAAACAATGGGAAAGCATTACACCGATCATCTGTCTAAACCTCCTAACTCTATTCACCCTCAAATCTGTGTTTGTTTTTTTCATCTGCTGAAAAGTTGGGTTTTTGGAGTTATGAGGTTTTGTCCCGACGGCAGCGGTTTGTTACATGGGCTTGACTGCAGCTGTGTGGAAGATGTGCGCATATCGCGCAGTGAAGGGAACGGCCCCCGCCTACCTCCGGTCAATGGTCTCTAACTACACACCCTCAAGACCCCTATGCTCAGCATCTTCCTGCCGCCTCAGACTCCACTCCTATCCGAGCTCCGGGAGGGTCATCAAAGAGAAGCCGCCTATTCTCTGTCCTCGCTCCACCATGGTGGAACGAACTTCCCACCACAGTTAGGAGAGCCGAATCCTGACCAATCTTTCGCTGTCGACTAAAAACACACTTCTTCAATCAATATCTGAAATGAAGAAGACATTTTTTATTAAAGAAATTAACCTTCTTACTGTCTTCTAGTATCATGCACTCTTCCTAATATACTAATATGTCTCTACTACTATGCACTCAACACTGCAGAACTCAAGTTTCAACACTTTGATGAACATTTGTTACTCAGCTGAAAGAGTTGTACCCTTCCTGCTGACTTGTCATTCATTCACACATTCATTCACACATATATAATGAAATATGGTAATTTATGATAACCAGGTCATGCAGAATACGCTATTTTTCCGGCCTTCTTCAACCTATTGAAATAGCAAACACTTAAAATATATCAAAGACAATACAAGAAAATGGGGCGGGCCTTAATACAGGTCTATTTTTGGTCTTGTCCCGTACTGTCAATCACCAGCCTGCTGTTCCCCGCACCACCAGCTGCATGGCTACTAACCAACTACTAATACAGATCAATCATGATAAGCTGCTTAAGAAAAACAAGCTCTTAATTCGTGATAAGCTGCGACCCTGCAATGTGCAGGTGCTCTCAAAGTAGCTTTGAGCTTAGCGTTGAGTTACAATAGAATTGTAAGAGCACCTCTATGACAGAATTCTAGAGTCCAATGTTGCCTCCCACAAGTCTCTAGGATAAGTCGTAGTAGTAGTAGTTTTATTCACTCATCACACACAATACAATATGCACAATCATTCAACAATCTTTGATTTGGCAGTGACTGAAAAGGTGCAGGCTGAAGCATAATGCTTATACATGCCTGTCCTATATTCTTAACAAAATTAAGACTCCAAAACAGTATTCTAAAAGAAAATAACAAAAAAAAAGAATTATTCACATTTGTAATCTTCAAAAAGAGCTATACAAACCATTTTCTTAAAAACCAACAGCGACTTACTCATTCTTAAATGTATGCATTGTTCCACAAGTTAACCCCAACAATAGAAATACATCTCCTTTTAACCCCTTTCTTAGCTTTTTGAACATTAAATTTACAAATGTCTCAAATCATATTTTCTTTCATGTATTGAAAGAAAAAATAAGCAGTTAACGAGTTATGAAAAGAGGCATGGCTGAATAGTGTGTGTGTGTGTGTGTGTGTGTGTGTGTGTGTGTGTGTGTGTGTGTGTGTGTGTGTGTGTGTGTGTGTGTGTGTGTGTGTGTGTGTGTGTGTGTGTGTGTGTGTGTGTGTGTGTGTGTGTGTGTGTGTGTGTGTGCACACACGTGTACATGTATACTGTAGGTGTGTGTGTGTGTAGAAGCAGTTTTCTGTACCACTTTTACTGTAAAACCAACTGAGTGTATTATCATTGAATATGTGCGTGACACCCCCTTGTGGCCATGGCTGGTTTCCATGGCTACTAACAGTGATTAGCTACACCTGCCCAAACACACTCTAGAAATCACAGAACAAATTTAAAACCACATGCCAACAAACAATGAATGACTCAAAACTGAAACATGGCATTGCAAACAGGTCCTTTATAAACATAGCATTGCAAACAGGCCCTTTATAAACATGGCATTGCAAACAGGCCCTTTATAAACATGGCATTGCAAACAGGCCCTTGGGCCTTTATAAACATGGCATTGCAAACAGGTTCTTTATAAACATGGCATTACAAACAGGCCGTTTATAAACATGGCATTGCAAACAGGCCCTCTATAAACAGGCCCTTTATAAACATGGCATTGCAAACAGGCCCTTTATAAACATGGCATTGCAAACAGGCCCTTGGGCCGTTATAAACATGGCATTGCAAACAGGTTCTTTATAAACATGGCATTGCAAACAGGTTCTTTATAAACATGGCATTGCAAACAGGCCCTTGTGCCTTTATAAACATGGCATTGCAAACAGGTTCTTTATAAACATGGCATTGCAAACAGGCCCTTTATAAACATGGCATTGCAAACAGGTTCTTTATAAACATGGCATTGCAAACAGGTTCTTTATAAACATGGCATTGCAAACAGGCCCTTTATAAACATGGCATTGCAAACAGGCCCTTGGGCCTTTATAAACATTGATTGATTGATTGATTGATTGATTGATTGATTGATTGATTGAAAGGTTTATTAACAGATTGCAGAATGGGTACAGTACAGCTCAATACATACAATTGTTAAGGGGATGCAAACAGGCTACTGCAAACAGGCCCTTGGGCCTTTATAAACATGGCATTGCAAACAGGCCCTTGGGCCTTTATAAACATGGCATTGCAAACAGGCCCTTGGACCTTTATAAACATGGCATTGCAAACAGGTTCTTTATAAACATGGCATTACAAATGGGTCCTTTATAAAAATGGAATTGCATACCGGTGAACATTTTAATGTAAAAAATAATAATAATAATAAATAATAATAATCAAATAAAGGTCCTAATTTGTGTGAAAACTGTAGGAGCTGTGGCGAGTTAGAAAACAAAATGCCACCCTCTACATCTTCAACATTCCACCATTAATTTATATGGGGGCAAAGAAAAAGGCCAGAAAAAGTTGAATAATTAGTTTTGGAATAAAAAAAGGATGAACCCTTTTACTACCACACTACCAAAGGGTTAACCCTTTCACTGCGGGCGGCTAGGTGGTGTAGTGGGCAAGGCGCTCGCCATCAACGCTGGAGTCGCTGGGTTCGAATCCAGCTCTCGGCGTTGCTATCAGCTTGGCTGGTCGTTCATACTAACACAATTGGCAGTGTTAGGGGTGGGAAAGCTGATGGGTGGGTCCTGGGCGTTGTGGACAGCGACCCCTACAGTTCGGTCGGGGCGCCTGCACAGCGAGGGTAGGATCTGGAGGGAGGTAGTGTGACCTTCCACACGTTACACTCCCGGTGAGAATCTGCGCTGCCAGATCACCACTGTTCCTTCCTAAATACAGTAGGTCATGAGTTGACTCGCTAAACCCAAAGCATTGTGCAAGACCAGCTTCTGAAAAACTGTCTATATCCTTGTCCTGAGAAACTTTACCACCTCCACCCTGCCTTTCAGTTAGACTGAGATTATCCTAATTCCTTGACCAAGCACCACTAAAATGAACTAGGCCAGTGCAGACATTAAGTCTTGGTTTACCAGTAGGTAGGGGTAGTCCACTCACCAGTCCAATAATGCGCACAGGCTGTGCTGGTAGTAATCCTCAGTGTCAATATCATCTTTTGAGTCATGCTTATCGCTATCTGGCAACATTAGGGGTTCAGAGTCCTGTAGAGGCTGCTGGAAGCTTCTCAGAGTCACTTTGTTAATGGGATTAAGGTTGTTTTAGGAGCATCTTCTTAACCTTCTGTAGTGTGGTAGTGAAAGGGTTAAGATTAAGAACATGGCAATTAGCTAGGAGGTGGCTTCACTATCATACTACACACACCTACCCAACACATACAGTACTGTATAAGGATGGGAATCACCGGAGGCCCAGCGATACCATATTATATACGATACTAGAGTCATGATATTGCAATTTATTCACTTTTTTTCAACTGCAAATTATGTCGCCAATGGAAAACGTCAACACCTGTTTTTTATAAAATATATATCATTCGTTTTATCTAATAAGATAATGTTTTCAGTCTTCACCTCACTCCAATCATTTTATAAAATATATATTTATTTTATATCGATCCTTGTATCACTGTATCAATATAATATTGGCACGCATGATATGGCAATATATTGCTGTATCAGTTTTTCAGTTTCACTGTATATCATCATTGTTGACTAAAATTAACTTTCACCTCTAAAGGACCTAAAGTCTGTGCCTAGTCACAAATATTGTGTTGGTATTTTAGTTTCTTAACCCTCCAGTCACCCTTGTTGCAATTCTCGTCAAATAGCCTTTTTTTCACGTATTTTTCTTTTTTGTGGATAGCGTTGGCTATATGTTATGTATATGCCAGGAAGGTAGCTCAGTATCACATCTTTGAGTCACATTAAAATAATCCATGTATTTTATTTTAATTTTTTTTACATCACTATTAACACTATGATCGCCGATGACGAGTTTACACGTCATTCCTAGCCATGCTCATTCTGCCGAAGACGCCGTAACTCGTCTTTGATATCAATATTTCAAAAATCTGTGATCGGAATCATATTTCCCCTTCGGAGCCCTGAGACACACTGCTGATCTCCTCTCAACTCTCTAGCGGTTCAAGAGCGCCATCTGGTGGCCGATCGGCAGATCGAAACCGGAAATCAACCTTTGACCCGGCAGGGCTCACTCCACATGTGGTCCGGGCACTCGCTAATGTTAGAGAGACTCCGTCTTCACACAGTGAACATCGATCGGTGGAAATAACTCGAAAAAACAACATGATTTGGACGTATATACTATTATACAACCTGGAAATAGATCGGGCATTTCTCCATCCCATAATAGAGAAAATTCTGTTCCACGATCATCTGCCAGCGGCGCGAGGAAGCCACGGTGAGTTTCAACGTTATATTCTAACATCTTCTATACTAACTGCTACGATGAACATATGACCCACATTAGATGAATGGTATAACGTTGCCCACGGAATTATAAACGCCCCCTCACCCATCCGGTCAACATCAGATGACGTGTAGTAACTCCTAGAACCACGTCCAGTTGAAATCTTTTATCTCGCACAGATTCCTACCAAACTGTATTTGATCATCAATATAATGCATTTAGGGCTATAAATCACGTTCTGGAGAAAGCTGCAGAAAAAGATAAAAACATACTTATACTTTAGACCATATTTTAGTATGAATATGTGAATGAAAAAGTTTAACGTTGCTACACCATGAACAATACATATAGGACATTGAATGGGCCATAATAATGGCAATCTAGCAATAGAATTTAAAAAGTTATAGCCCTGCAAAGAAGGGGAACTTCTCCATAGACAAATAGAGCTGGCAAGGGATGGTAAATTATGAATTTTAATGATGGCGATCAAAGTGTTAACACTATCAGTGCCGGCCTTGTTTTCCTTTTTACCCCCTTGAATGCCATCATCCACTTCAATGTTAGCGTTAAAAACGCATAATCTATGTTTTAAATTGTAAATGTGTCTAATCTGCCCGTCGCTTATCAATGACTTGTTTGCAGTCTACATTGTCGAAACGGATTGTTTTTTAATCGGTTCATATCCTTTTTATAGCATTTCCAAAAGCTATGGTTCTCTCGAAAATTTCCGGAAAATTGAAAGATTCCCCCATAAACGGCATTTATTGGAATATTCTCGAATACACTAGACACGTTGTCATTTGTCGGCCTATTTATGAATCGTTTTCAAATAAACGCTAGATTATCGATAGTATATGTGTACTTATGCACGCTATAGAAGCGGGCTGAAAAATCTATTCTCTCATTTCCTCAACATCACACACACACACACACACACACATACACACACACATGGCACATGCTGATATCTCAGTGAATACAGCTCTGATTATCCTAAAACTGGTAACATAGACTCCTTACCTTAGATCAGATGTTCTCCAAAAAGATTATTCCAATTCCTGATCGCCATTCCAAATATCGACCGCGTTTATTGATTGATTATTGGCTGCTGTAAATATATATTCCACGCTGCTTTCCAACTCGCGTTCACTTCCCTCATCATCAGATCTATCGCCAGCATAATGGAGCCAGTAGGACTAGGCTCCCCCCACAGGGATCTCCCAGTGTGAGGATTCGCCTGTCCCTGGACCTTTTTTCCCTGTCTACTCTCCTCAACAGCCCCCACCCTTGCGAGAACTTTTCCCTGCCTCCTACTCTTCACCAGCCCCCACCCTTGGACATTCTTGTTCCTCTACCTTCACGCACCTGTTGGGAGTTTGCAATCAGGTCTGGAGAGTACTTAGGTTGCAGACTCCCCTCCAGTCCTTGTCGGGTCGTTCTGTGTTCTGGACTCTGTGTTCGTTCTGTATTCTGTACGTTACCATCACCTGCCGCGTCTCCGGCGTGAGACGACGTGCCAGCCATCACCACCTGTCGCCGTTTGCCTGGAGTGGGACACCGCCTTCGCTCTCTAATTCTCTACGGGAGGTTTCCTGTGTTCCCACTCCAGACGTCAAGCCGGCTCGCCATCGCTCCCTATTTCCACGGGAGGATGGCGTGTGCCCATCCCGTTCCCCTTGGATCCAGGCTCGCCGTCGCTCCCTATTATTCCATGGGAGGATGGCGTGTTCCCATCCCGTTCCCCTGGGACCCCCTTTGTTCTGCGCTGCCCGTCTACAGCATCCGAGGAGGAGGAGGAGGATTCCTTTCTGAGCAGCAGAGCCCTACTCGGTGTAGGGCCGGAAGAGGATCTCCGTGCCAGGCCTCCGCCGTCGGGCCCCTGTCCCCGTGCCAGGCCTCCGCCGTCGGGCCCCTGTCCCCGTGCCAGGCCTCCGCCGTCGGGCCCCTGTCCCCGTGCCAGGCCTCCGCCGTCGGAACCCTGTCCTCATCCCTGTAAGCAGCTCTGGCCCTCGCTCTGTCCAAGGCCTTAACCCTGTCCTCATCCCTGTAAGCAGCTCTGGTCCTCGCCCTGTCCAAGGCCTTAACCCTGTTCTCTGTCCCTGTCTCTAGCCCGCCTCTCCGGGCCTCTGTCCCTGTCCCGCTCTCCAGTGCCCCTAGTCCTTTAGCCTGTTCGCCTGTTAAAGGCACAGTGCCGCAGTTTCCATCTCTTCATGGACTCTAGTTGTTTTTGTGTTCTCCCTTAAAGGGACTGTGCCGCTTTTTGTTCTAGAATAAATATTGCCCTGTTTTGGCTTACTCTCATACCTGTCTTGTGTTGTGCGATTGGGGTCGGTTTCAAACCATAACACCCAGTATAATCGAATGGCCTGCAGTTACACAGGGATAGACAATAGGGGGTGGTATTTTCCCATCTGAGCTCCTAGAGCAGGGGTGTCAAACTCATTTTCACAGAGGGCCACATCAGCATTATGGTTGCCCTCAATGGGCCAAAGACCGTATAAATGTTAATGTAATGTAAAATAAATGTAGCTACTCATTTACATATTGTTAAACATGTTGTTTCTGTATTTATTACTTATTCAAGTTATACATATTGCATATGCATTTGCATAGATGTAAAAATATATGTTAGCTTATGTTATTTTAACAAATTATTTTAGTTTATCAGAACCCCATATTACTCCATCAATCAATGATCAAACCATTCAAGTAAATAACAAAGAAGAATATCATCAAATACAAGCTATGACATTAAGTTTGTTCAAAACCTTTTTGTCACAGTCAAGAGGGGCAGAACTAACACCTGTGAGCTGCAAAGAACACATGGGACAGATGTAGCAGATGTTACAAAAACAAATGGCTGCACACAACCTTGCAGAGGCCATACATCCAACTAATGGAAGATAGTTTAATTAACTTTAATTAACAGATTGCAGAATGGGTACAGTACAGTACAGCTCAATACACACAATTGTTAAGGGGATGCAGACCAGAGAAAGACTTTCGACTTGTTTACATCAGGGTCCCCCATTTTCAATTCGTAATGAAATTGCTATTATGTGTCTGCATGAACACACAACTGTAACTGTACTCAAAAATAACAAAATAAGGGTTGTCTCAGTTCACAACTATATTGGTCAAGTTTTGGGTGGGACTTGTTTGCGTCCCTACAGCTTCTTATTCAATTGAGCGAGATGCTCGGTTATGTCACACAGCCAGCTTGCATCTGACAGTTCAGACAATATTTCTTCAACCCTTTGTTACCTATTCCGCCTGGATCTTTTTTGTATTTTGGGCTGTAAAAGTGTCAAAGAATGTCTGAGGAGTAAGTGCTTTTGGCTTTTTTCCTTTGTTACTTCATCAATACCTCAGATGTTCAACACACATGTATGTGTAAGAATGTGTAATAACTAAGGCTGTCAACGCTTTATTAACGCATTAACCCACAATTATTTTAACACCGCTATTTTTTAACCCAAGATTAATGTAAATTTTTTTTTTTTTTTTTTTTTTTTTTACCAGAGCTCTTGGGGGGCCACATCAAATGACATGGCGGGCCGCATTTGGCCCGCGGGCCGTGAGTTTGACACCTATGTCCTAGAGGGTATGCTGTACCAACGGGAGACTCGGTTGATGAAATATTAATTCAGATCGCTAATAAAAAAATCAAACAACAATACACGTCGTCGGCACTCAACGGGGGGCATGATAAGACGACAATACACGTCGTCGGCATTCAAAGTGTTAAGCGCATGGAATAAAAGTGTCACACCTTCCACCCTAGTCGCAGAAATGAACAGGTTGACTCCCATGTTAAACACATTTTTTGAATACACAGCCTGTACAGTTTAAAATTAGAATGAATCATAAGTAAATAAATAAAAGGATGGATGAGGCCTCCAAGAGGTAGTTTGTGAATTTTTTTTGGGGTTAGGGGGTTAAGGTTAGGGGGTAACCCTAACCCCCTAACCCTAATTAAAAAAATTGTTAAAATCCTGAAAATGAATAAATATTCGATATGTATGGTGAGGACTGAAGTTATGTTTTACTGAGATCGCAGTTTTCGGCAAAGGGCTAAAGGTGTGATTATTTTAAAGGTTGACTGGAGGGTTAAGACTTAAACACTACTCTACTCTCCAGGTGGTGGCCACGGACGCAGACGGCCCTGACTACAGCACGCTGCACTACTCGCTCTCTGACGGCTTCGACAAGCAGGACAAACACCCCCTCTTCAGAATCAACCCAGACACTGGAGAACTGTGTGTCTCTCAGGATATCGACCGGGATGCGGGACAGACAACCCATGATCTTCTAGTCAAAGCTGAGGATCCAGTGAGTGGGTTTTGTTAATGCGTCTTTTATCTTGAGGTACACAGTCCCTTTGTTTGATAAGCTCACACTAATAATATAGTCATCCAGTTTTAAACTGTGGATACCAAACAGAGAACGTAAAGACGACTTTAAACAATTGAACAGTAATCCAGAACTATTTTATTGCACTGTAAAAAAACGGATTTTATATGTCTGCACTTTATGTGCTAATTTGATGTCTATTCTATTCTACTATTTTATTGCACTGCACTATTGCACTATTTTACTCTGTCTATTTTATCTTTTTATTATTGTCTAGTTAAAACTGAATAAAACCATAAACAAGGTGGCCTGTTGGGATGTTCGATCCTAATGTGAAAAACTGTGATATTATATGTCTGCACTTTATGTGCTCAATTTATGCTTGTCTTTCTTCTGTTGTGAAGCACTTTTAGCTGCAGTTTCTGTATGAAAGGTGCTATACACATAAAGTTTATTATTATTATTATCAGACTAGGAATCAGAATCTGATGACCGTGTTATTAAAGGAACACACCAGCATTATCGGAAATGCGCTTACCGTCTTCTCCAGAGTTTGACAAGAAGATAGATACCAAGTTCCTCTCACTCCGTTCACCACTAGTCTTCCACCACTAGCCTAGCTGTTGGCCACAAACACCTCTCCCGGAGGCGTGTATGCCGTCGACGTCGGAACTACATTTCCGCGTTCGAGTTTTGCGCTCTGATTGGCCAGGTCATGTGACATGTGCGCCAATCGTGGGACAGCAAGTTCTGCGCCTATTTCCGAGTCTAACAGCCTGCAAACTACCTGGCGTTCTATCGCCATGATCTAAGACAAACTCTAACCTTAACCTACTTCGAAAGAGCGCCTAAGCTTAACCATTGTAGAAACTTGCGGTCCCACGATTGGGCGTACATGTCACATGACCAGAAATGACCTGGCCAATCAGAGACGCGGAAATGCAGTTATGTTGTAGAAGGCATTCAGGCCTCCCGGAGTTCTAAGCTAGGCTAGTGGTCCGTATCCGCTCCCATTCCATTAATTTGTGCTAAGCTAGGTTAGTTTGCAGCTGGATAGCTTTCTACTGAACACACTGACAGGAAACTGGTATCTATCTTCTTGCCTGACTCTGGAGAAGACGGCGAGCACATTTCCCATAATGTTGGCGTGTTCCTTTAATAACATGGTCATCACATTCTGATTCCTACTCTGATGACTATAATACTAGTGTGAGTATATTACTAGCTGATTTTAATGAGTCACTTGAATTTAATTCAAGCGACAGTGGCTCAGCAGGTAGAGCAGTCGTCTGGTAATCCGGAGGTTCCCGGTTCGATTCCCACTCCTCCTGGGCAGCGTGTCGAAGTGTCCTTGAGCACGACCCCTAATTGCTCCCGATGAGCAGGTCGGCACCTTGCATGGTCGCCTCCGCCGTCGGTGTGTGAATGTGTGAGTGAACGGGTCAAATGTGAGGCAAACAAATTGTAAAGCACTTTGGATAAAAGCTGCTATATAAATGCAGCCATTTATCATTTAATGAATTATCTTTAAGTGTCACTCGGACCTTCTCAATATTTGAGTGTTGAGTCTGGCGCCTCCCGGCGTAGAAATGTCCAGATAACCAGAAGTGGCGTGATTGTTATACCTCCTCTCCTCCCCTCGCCAGGGGGGGCTGATCGCTCGGACCTACGTGCACATCGAGGTGGAGGACCTGAACGACAACGCGCCGGTGTTCAACCCAGAGCGGTACGCCACCAGCATCAGCAGCCACGCACAGCCCGGCACCGAGGTCCTCAGCGTCATCGCCAGCGACAGAGATGCTGGGGCCTTTGGCCGGGTGACCTACGACCTCCTCCCCGCCGAGCTGTCCACCCTGTTCACTCTGGACAAAGAAACAGGTGGGCCGTGCTTAGTTTGTGTTTTACGTTTTGTTCAGTACTCGCCCCTCAAACAGATTGGCAAGCATCATTTATGATTTTATGATTTTATTGGGATCCCCATCAGCTGATGCAGAACATCAGCTACTCATTCTGGGGTCAAAAACATAACGTATAAACATGCCAATAGATTTATAGACAAAACAACCAAGTAGTATTAAAATCAAAAGGTTACAATATCCTTTATCTCAAACACATATACTATACATACCATATTCTTAATCATATGGAATCATACATAGTACAATATATATTACATAATACACTATATAACATGCACTAAATTCACAAACAGTGAGACAACTAAACATACAGTACATACATACATACATACACTGCTACAGTCTTTTATCCTGATTCATAGGCACTGGATATACATACAAAATAAACGACTGTATTTGTATAGGCTATTGATATCACTAGAAAATACAAATACAATTTAATTAAAATAAAAGTAACTGTAGGTGTGTGTATACATGTATGTGTATGCCTAAATATACAGAATGTCTCTACAGGGCTGTTAGATATAACATGTGATATAACCCTTTTAATTACTGATGAGCCGAGCACAGGGATGCTCTGTTGCTGACTAAACTGGACTATTTTATATTGATACAAGTAAAACAAGTCCCCTGTCAGAGTATGTTGCACACGGCTTTAACCCTTTCACTACCATACTACAGACGGTTAACCCTTTCACTACCACACTTCAGAAGGTTAACCCGTTCACTACCACACTACAGACGGTTAACCCTTTCACTGCCACATGACAAAGGGTGAACCCTTTCACAACCACACTACCAAATGGTTAACCCTTTCACTGCGACAATACAGAAGGTTCACCTTTTCACTGCCACACGACAAAGGGTTAACCCTTTCACAACCGCACTACTGAAGGTCAACCCGTTCACTACCACACTACAGAAGGTTAACCTTTTCACTACCACACTACAGATGGTTAACCCTTTCACTGCCACATGACAAAGGGTGAACCCTTTCACAACCTCACTACCAAATGGTTAACCCTTTCACTGCGACAATACAGAAGGTTAACCCTTTCACTACCACACTACAAAAGGTTAACCGTGAAAGTGTTAATAAGAGAACAATAGCTTTGCAAGACAACGCCATGAGAGGGTAGGAGGTCTCAGCTCAGCTATTTATCCCATATAGTTTCCCTTACCTCATCCAAACGGCTGCGGTATGTGTTTGGACCACCCCACTAATTACGTTTGCACAGTAGACAGGGCTCTTGTAAAGTTTAATCAATTTTAAAGGTATAATCTGTGATGCCGTCAAACCAGCAACCTCTAGGCAAAAGAGCGCTGTTTGGTGTTGGGCTTTGTTTACTTTTTTGCTTTTTTTTTTTTTTTTTTAGCTTTGTTTACTTTTAACTTTGAGTTGTTTTGGTATAACGTGTGGGTTTAGTAACTTATTATACTGTGAATTTCTCCAGAGCTCTCTTGGTAGATCCTGAGGTGTGGCCAGCAGTAGCAACCCCTCCCCTCTATACCCGCTGATATCCAACCCACACATCATACAAAAGCAAAAAGCACAGTACCATGTTCACCTTTTGCCTAGAGGTCACTGTTCGATGACATTACAGACTATACCTTTAGTAAGTGATCAAAAATGAGCCATTGCCTGAGCCGCCATCTGGTTTCACACAGTGCGTTCTGTCTGCCAGAGTGTAAAAGAAGAAGGGCTGATTTATTTAGATTTGTGTTTCTTAACCCTTTCACTACCAACCACACTACCAAAGGGTTAACCCTTTCACTGCGACAATACAGAAGGTTAACCCTTTCACTGCCGCACGACAAAGGGTTAACCCTTTCACAACCACACTACAGAAGGTTAACCCTTTTCACTACCACACTACAGATAGTTAACCTTCTGTAGTGTGGTAGTGAAAGGGTTAAACAACGTGCCGCTACTCATAATACATAGCGAGCCTGGTTCTTTTGAGTCCCCACATGACAGTGGATATCATTTGTAGCCTCTTCAGGTCCCGGTCCTTTGCTGAAAAGGGGTTAGGAACCCCTGATTGTTGACAGTATGGTTTGGTCAGAATTATAGCAAATCCAAAGGTCTCGACTTGGAACACAAAAACAATAGGCATTATATTATTTGACCATGTGATTTTTTGCTAACAAAAAAAACTCCAAACTAAAAAGTAGGGATGTCCGATATTGGCTTTTTTACCGATATCCGATATACCGATATTGTCCAACTCTTAATTTCTGATACCAACCGATACCGATATATGCAGGGTCCCCCCCCCCCCCCCTCCCCCCCCCAAAAACACAACATTATGCATACTTTTCACAATAAATTAAATAAGAATTTGTTCTTACTTGCTTGCCTGGGTAAATAAAGGTTAAATAAATGTTAAAAAAAATAAGAATTATTATTATTATTATTATTATTATTATATTTTTTTTTTGAAAACCGATACCAATAATTTCCGATATTACATTTTAATGCCAATATCGGCCGATAATATCGGACATCCCTACTAAAAATCTAAACCTGTGATTCTGTTCCACCTGCAGGGGTGTTATACCTCGCCTCCGCTCTGACCCACCTGGGTACCGCCAGTGTCCAGCTCTCCGTGACGGCCCAGGACGGCGGGGGCCTGACCTCGGCACGGCCCGCGGAGGTCACCGTCAATGTCCTGCGCACCGGCGCCCGGGAGGCCCCCGCCGTGTTCCGGAGGTCACGCTACGCCTTCGCCGTGCCCGAGGACGCACCTCCGGGCACTCTAGTGGGCTCCGTGGAGGCCGTCAACCCAGTCAGTAAGTGTCACTCTAGTGGGCTCCGTGGAGGCCGTCAACCCAGTCAGTAAGTGTCACTCTAGTGGGCTCCGTGGAGGCCGTCAACCCAGTCAGTAAGTGTCACTCTAGTGGGCTCCGTGGAGGCCGTCAACCCAGTCAGTAAGTGTCACTCTAGTGGGCTCCGTGGAGGCCAGCAACCCAGTCAGTAAGTGTCACTCTAGTGGGCTCCGTGGAGGCCAGCAACCCAGTCAGTAAGTGTCACTCTAGTGGGCTCCGTGGAGGCCGTCAACCCAGTCAGTAAGTGTCACTCTAGTGGGCTCCGTGGAGGCCGTCAACCCAGTCAGTAAGTGTCACTCTAGTGGGCTCCATGGAGGCCAGCAACCCAGTCAGTAAGTGTCACTCTAGTGGGCTCCGTGGAGGCCGTCAACCCAGTCAGTAAGTGTCACTCTAGTGGGCTCCGTGGAGGCCGTCAACCCAGTCAGTAAGTGTCACTCTAGTGGGCTCCATGGAGGCCATCAACCCAGTCAGTAAGTGTCACTCTAGTGGGCTCCATGGAGGCCATCAATCCAGTCAGTAAGTGTCACTCTAGTGGGCTCCGTGGAGGCCATCAACCCAGTCAGTAAGTGTCACTCTAGTGGGCTCCGTGGAGGCCAGCAACCCAGTCAATAAGTGTCACTCTAGTGGGCTCCGTGGAGGCCGTCAACCCAGTCAGTAAGTGTCACTCTAGTGGGCTCCGTGGAGGCCGTCAACCCAGTCAGTAAGTGTCACTCTAGTGGGCTCCGTGGAGGCCGTCAACCCAGTCAGTAAGTGTCACTCTAGTGGGCTCCGTGGAGGCCGTCAACCCAGTCAGTAAGTGTCACTCTAGTGGGCTCCGTGGAGGACATCAACCCAGTCAGTAAGTGTCACTCTAGTGGGCTCCGTGGAGGCCAGCAACCCAGTCAGTAAGTGTCACTCTAGTGGGCTCCGTGGAGGACATCAACCCAGTCAGTAAGTGTCACTCTAGTGGGCTCCGTGGAGGCCAGCAACCCAGTCAGTAAGTGTCACTCTAGTGGGCTCCGTGGAGGCCAGCAACCCAGTCAGTAAGTGTCACTCTAGTGGGCTCCGTAGAGGACATCAACCCAGTCAGTAAGTGTCACTCTAGTGGGCTCCGTGGAGGCCAGCAACCCAGTCAGTAAGTGTCACTCTAGTGGGCTCCGTGGAGGCCAGCAACCCAGTCAGTAAGTGTCACTCTAGTGGGCTCCATGGAGGCCATCAATCCAGTCAGTAAGTGTCACTCTAGTGGGCTCCATGGAGGCCATCAATCCAGTCAGTAAGTGTCACTCTAGTGGGCTCCGTGGAGGCCGTCAACCCAGTCAGTAAGTGTCACTCTAGTGGGCTCCGTGGAGGCCATCAACCCAGTCAGTAAGTGTCACACACAAATAAAATGGTACCTCTGGCCTCTCGCCCCATACCTGGAAAAGATATTATGCTCGGCTGCACATTTTAACCCTTTCACTGCCACACGACAGAAGGTTAACCCTTTACTATCACACAACCGATGGTCGCCGTCGTGTGGCAGTGAAATGGTTACCCTTCTGTGTATTGTCACAGTGAAAGGGTTAACCGTTTGGTAGTGCGGCGGTGAAAGGGTTAAGTCACTGGTTGGCTCGTCACAACTTTCCACTGCAGGGTTCTATAACATAACACATCTAAAACATATCTAAACACTCTCGCTCTCTCTCTCTCTCTCTCTCTCTCTCTCTCTCTCTCTCTCTCTCTCTCTCTCTCTCTCTCTCTCTCTCTCTCTCTCTCTCTCTCTCTCTCTCTCTCTCTCTCACTCTCTCTCTCTCTCTCCCTCTCTCTGGCAGCTTTAAGGCTCTCTGCCTGTTCCAGCAGCTTGTACAGTAGTTTTAATATGCACTCGTAAAACACTTGGTAGGGGATTAAGGAGGCTTCGCTGGCGTGTAATTACTTAATGTTGCCTCCTGTGTGTCTGCAGTGCACTCATGTGTGCTAATGTTCATGAGCAACGTTTACATAGGTTTGACTTTGTTGTAGTACCCAAACTTCTATGAAGAAAAAGTGAAAGAATTATAATGCAAATGATGAATGACTTGCAATATATCTGCGATTTAGATTTCCATCTTCTTTTTTGTCTTCCCAGACTCTGTGGAGTCTGTCTCCTACCGGATCTCGTCCGGAGACCCTCAGGGCCTGTTCCGGGTCCAGCCCCAGTCTGGCCTGATCACCACCAGCCAGTTCCTGGACCACGAGTCGCAGCCCTACGCCCTGCTGGTTCTCCAGTCGCACACGGGCACCTCCGCCGTGTACAGCAGCACCCAGGTCAACGTCACCATCGCCGACGTCAACGATAACGCCCCGGTCTTCCCAAGAGTCACCGACGCGGTCACGGTGTCCCAAACCACGCCTCCGGGAACCGTCCTGTTCATAGCCCACGCCCACGACTCCGACAGCGGTGCCAATGGACGAGTGCGGTATCACTTATCCCCAGGAGAGAGCGGCGGTGGACACGGAGGAGTTTTCATGATCGATCCCGACCTCGGAACGGTGAGGTTAAACGGGAGTTTACACTCGGACCCGCCGCAGAGGTACAGCTTTGAGATTGTGGCTAAAGACGAGGGCGAACCTTCCCTCAGCTCCACCTTGACTCTCACGGTGAACGTGGACCGGACGGCCTCCGAGGACACGCTGGCGTTCGAGACGCTGGTCTACCAGGTAGGGATGAGTCGTGCCAGTCTCCACATTCCATTTTCATGTCAGAGTCGAAAAATATATATATAATTTTTTTTTGTATTATTACATCTTTTTTGTGAAGCAAACCATTTTTATTTAATTCATTTTTATATTTAGAGGCAGTCTAATTTTCATAGCCTAATTGATCTAAAAGCTGCACATGCTACTGTTTCTGTTTGTTTATTAAAACCGGTTGATAGGCCAATGCAATGCTGTTATTATAGGCTACGATGGTGAATGGTGTCATTATGATCTATTGTCTGTCAGCTGAGCCGATCAACGTTCTGAAGGATTATCTGAAGTGCCTATTTATGTGCAATACCCTTTGATTTTAATGATCCATTCTATTAAAAATAATAACTGAATTGAACTGAAACTGAACATTTTAACTGAATTGAAACTGAAACAGAATTTATTATTATTATTATTTTTTTATAAATTATTCTTAAATTATCGGGTGGGGGGGGGGGGGGGGGGTCGAATTTTGAAATATTCCGTCTTAAGAACAGTAGACTATTCGAAAATGATTTTGGTCAGTCATGCACATCCCTACCACCAGGTGGAGATAGGAGAGGGCTACCGGAAGGACAGGTGGAGTTAGGAGAGGGCTACCGGAAGGACGCGCGGGTCATCCAGGTCAGGGCGCACCAGAGCCGGGGGACTCGTCACGGCGGAGCCAACAACGCGGGCCTCCTCGCGTACTCCCTGGAGCCAGAGGCGGGGTTCCCTCCTCCTCCCTTCCGCGTTCACCCCGTCAGCGGATGGTTGTACCTCTCCCAGAGCCTGGACTACGAGAGCGAACCCTTGTTCCGTTTCAGAGTGCTGGCCACCGCAGCCAAGGAGGAAGCCACATCGACCGGCCCCGCCACGGCTACGGCCACCGTGACGGTGCTGGTGCTGGACGCCAACGACAACGCCCCCGTGTTCACCAGTGAGACCCACTACTTCACGGTGTCCGAGGGGCCTTCTCCCCGGGGCCTGGTGGGGACGGTCAGGGCCGTGGATAAGGACTCCAGGAAGAACGCGGAGCTATCCTACATCCTGCTCTCGGATGGGAAACACTTCCGTATCAACGCCAAGACAGGTAGGAGGACGTCCTGTGGTGGCCGCTGCAGTGATATAGAAGTATAATAATAATAATAATAATAATAATAATAATAATAATAATAATAATAATAATAATAATAATAATAATAATAATAATAATAATAATAATAATAATAATAATAATAATAATAATAATAATAATAATAATAATAATAATAATAATAATAATAATAATAATAATAATAATTATTATTATTATTATTATAATAATAATCATCATCATCATCATCATAATAATAATAATAATAATAATAATAATAATAATAATAATAATAATAATAATAATAATAATAATAATAATAATAATAATAATAATAATAATAATAATTATTATTATTATTATTATAATTATAATAATAATAATAATAATAACTTTATTTGTATAGCACCTTTCATACAGGGGGATTGCAGTTCAAAGTGCTTTATATTGGAGGAGTTGTACAGTGTACACTTATTACTGTACATTTTACTGTATATTTCTGTCTGGATAGTTTATATTTAAGATTTTAGAATGTATATACATACCAGAATGTATATCCCGGATTTTATTCTTTATTCTATTTTATTCTTATTTTTTATATTATTATTTTAGTTGACTAATTGACTACCTATTAAATGTTTATTGTTGTTCAATGTGAGCGATCTGTAGTGCCGAATTTCCCTCAGGATTATTAAAGGATTTCTATTCTATTCTATAATACCATGCCAACCCCTCTCTCTCTCTCTCCCCCTCCCTCCCAGGTGAGATCATCAACTGGGTAGCGTTGGACAGGGAGCAGCACAGTCAGCACGTTCTGAAGGTAATTAATTTGTATATTATATTGAACTATATTTACAGTATATACTATTATATTATGGTACTATATTATATTGTATATATCATGTACTATATATCTCATATCACATTATATATGTGTTGTATACACTATTATGTACTATATACTATTATATATACTATTATATACTGCAGGTATACTATACTGTAATGTGTACTATATGTGTGTACTGTAATGTGTACTATATGTGTGTACTGTAATGTGTACTATATGTGTGTACTGTAATGTGTACTATATGTATGTACTATGTATGTATGTATGTATGTATGTATGTATGTATGTATGTATGTATGTATGTATGTATGTATGTATGTATGTATGTATGTATGTATGTATGTATGTATGTATGTATGTATGTAAAATGAAAAGAAATTAAATTAAAATAAACGAAACGTAAGTCTTCAGGGGTAGGGCCCGACAATTGGACAATGCTGCAATAGCAGCTGGTAGAACTTTGGCGATTTATGGAATGACCGTTGTTATGTGTCCAAAGCCCGAAATAAAAAATAACTGAACTGAACTGAACTGAAGGTGATGGTGACGGACCAGGGCCGTCCTCGTCTCAACGCCACCACCATCGTTCACATCCTGGTCACTGACGTCAACGATAACCCTCCTCGGTTCACCCACCTGCCAGCCACCAAGGTGCTCAACGTCCAGGTGCTTATGTTTTTTTATTTATTTACAATCTCTTTATTTGTCATCAGATTAACACACACACACACACACACACACACACACACACACACACACACACACACACACACACACACACACACACACACACACACACACACACACACACACACACACACACACACACACACATGCGATGGGCGACCCACAGGAACACACACACACACATGCATTGAGTCGCTGACGAAATGTCCTCTGCACCTCCCATCCCATCGTCCTTCCCCCCAAGGGCAGCCGGGAGCAGACAAGGGCTGTGGCGAGCGCCGCGCCCGGGGAAGTGCTCCTGTCCGTCTTCGTCATGGACGCGACAGCGTTAGCGATCTGTTCTGCATGTTTTTCCATTGGGTTTATCTTATCGGGAGGGGAAACCCTTGCGAGCACAGGGAGAGAACATGCAAACTCCACACAGAAAGGCCCGAGAGATAACCCACCTGGGTAACTGGCAACACGGCAACCTGGTCCCCAAGCGGGAATCGAACCTATTTGAACCCTAGTCCTATTTCCTACTTAACAATATAATTTTCTTTGCACAATCCGTGCTTGTCCTCATACTAGCACTGGCTAGTTAGCCCAAAACAAATGTAAAGTTAATGGGGTCAGGCTTTGTTCCACTGACACATGCCTTCTCTATTTGAATGACCACATCAAACAAGAGGTGGACGCAGGCAAATACTGCGGCATGGTCATGCTGGACCTACAAAAGGCCTTTGACACGGTCAATCACTCCATTCTGATTGACAAGCTAAAAGCAATTGGTTTTGATAGTCTATCAGTGAGCTGGATGCAATCCTACCTTGAGGGGAGGGAACAGATGGTGGAGGTAAACGGTACCCTATCCCCCCCCCTCACAGTGAGCTGTGGTGTTCCACAAGGAAGCATACTAGGACCGCTACTGTCCTAATTTATGCAAATGACATGTCGTCAGCTTGTGACTGCAACTTGTTCCTGTTGCGGACGACTCAGCCCTGCTGGTCTCTGACAAGAACAAGTTACAGGTTGAAAAAACCCTCAGCTCGGAACTAGGCAGAATCTGCATATGGCTCGCTGATAACAAACTATCATTACACATGGGCAAAACAGAGTCCATTCTCTTCGTTTCAAATAACAAACTCAGCAAGACCGACGGCTTCTCAGTTACAGTGGGTGACAATATTGTCACAAGGAAAGATGAAATTACCTACCTGGGTTCCATCCTAGAGGCTAATCTCTCCTGTGACAAAATGGCATCCAATGTAATAAAAAAAGTCAACCAACGAACTCGATTCTTGTACCGGATCTCCTCTCTGGTAAACAAGAACACCCTGAAGACTCTGGCAGGAGCACTCATTCAGGGGTACTACGACTATGCTTGCACCTCATGGTACCAAAGCACCTCAAAGGCGCTAAAAACAAAATTACAAACATCTCAAAACAAACTGGTCAGACTACTGCTTGACCTTACTCCTAGAACCCACCTCACCCCTGCCCACTTCGACAACCTAGGATGGCTTAGAGTAGACGACAGAGTACAACAACTTGCAATGGGCCTGGTCTACAAGATACACTACACGACCAAGGTACCCATGTACATGTCAAAATACTTCCAAAGGTCAGTGAATACCACGATCACAACACCAGAGGGAGCTCCACAAATCATGTTAAACCCAGATTCGGCTCAAATAAGGGACTAAACACGTTTCGCAATTATGCCACATCAATGTGGAACGCCCTACCCAAAGCTGTAAAGGAATGTGGATCACTACCCACTTTCAAAAACCTCTCTCAAGGGACACCTACGGGAGACTGCAATTCAACACTGGCCCCTGTAAATATCCTAACCCAACCCCCTCCAATGTACAGTCATTTACCTAGTATGGTTTTGTCAATAGTTCAATGTACAATTGTGTTTGTTTGTACAGTGTCTCCTCCCCCCCCCCCCTCAATGTACAGTGTTACTTGTTTATACAGTGTGCCCCCCCCCCCCCGCCCCCCCCCCCCCCCCCCCCCCCCCCCCCCCCCCCCAACCACCTCCAATGTAAATTACCCAGTATGGTTGTCAATATCCCAATGTACCAACCCCCCCCACCCAACCTCCTCCAATGTACAGTTTCTACGTCAAATGTATATACTCCCTTTTCTTGACTCCTTCTGTATCACAAACAGTACTGTATTTGCAAATCTGGTATGTCATAAATGTATAGATGTAGCAGTACTGACTATCTGTATGTCATGTATGTCATATATGTCTATATGAATTGAAAATGGGGGACCCTGATGGAAACAAGACAAACGTCTTTCTCAGGTCTGCATCCCCTTAACAATTGTATGTATTGAGCCGTACTGTATTGTACCCATTCTGCAATCTGTTAAATAAAGTTTTCATTCATTCATTCATTCTGTATGTACAAGCTAACTGTATTCCACAGTGCACACAAAAAATATGATTATCCTTTACAAAACTGACTTTGGACCGGGAGGTTGTGGTTCGAAAGTCGGACGCTCCTCTCTATTGCTGAAAGCAGGGCCCGTCCTATCAGTCTCCTCCACGTGCGTATATCCTCGCTCGTCGCAGGGGGGGGGGGGGGGGGGGGGGGGGGGGGGATTCCCCAATTAGCCCACACCGACTTGGTAAGGGTGGGACTGGGGGTTCCCTGGCCATTCAAGACGTCACGTGAGTTACAACCTACAATGCCGCTATGACATTGAAAATGAGAGGTAAAGCTGATGCAGTCAAGGCTCTTGTCTTCTCTGATCTGCTTCCTCTTAACGGTTGTGTGTATTGGGCTGTTGTGCCCGTTCTACAATCTGTTAAATGAACATTTTCATTAATATATCCACTCATGTTGAGGTCTCTCTGGTATAAACCTGGCGTCTCTCCCCCCCCCCCCCCCCCCCCCCCCCCCCCCCCCCACCCCAGGCTCTGTATATAAAATCACGTGTCAGTGTCTTTCGGGACCGGCTCCCTCCTGGTCGTCCCAGACAGCGGGGAGAGACGTTGTAAGGGGCTCTTTCTTGTTAGAAATTCGCCGCCACTGTTCTCTGGTTTTTACGAGCCTACACGCTGTTCATAAATCAGCGCTTGGTCTTACGGGACCAATATCAGCGCTGGCCCAGGCATGTTTTTCAAAATATTTTGATTCCTCCTTCGGGACCGGCGTGCCCTGGTTTGACCAACAACATAAAACAGCGTTTTTTATGCGGTCGACCGGGAATTTTTTTTTTATCTCTACCGAGCGCCAGTACACTAGGCTAGCTCGATGGCTGGCGTGCATCTCCAGGGGGAGATGACGGGGTAGGTCAAACATCGGCGGGGGGGTTTCACGGCCATTAGGTGGGCCACCGGGAGCTGTGCGTTCACATGCAGACCGTCCTTGGTGGCGCCCTCTGTGATGTTTTTTTACCGAAACGTGTACCTAACCCCCTCTCCTTTGGAATGGTGCGGCAGCGTGTAAGGGCACGGGACTCATCCTGCTCACGCCGGACCGGATCAGTTTAACCCGGTGTCCGCCGGGTCACAGATACGTTCTGATTAACCCAAAGGGCCCTGAGCTTTTCCGGGGGGGAAATGCCAGGGCGGGCCGGACGCCACAGGGGCTGATGAATGAATGTTGTGTGTCATAAAAATGCCACTACGAGTTGAAAATGGGGGACCCTGACGTAGACAAGACAAACGCCTTCCTCTAAAGAGGATCTACATCCTCTTAACAGTTGTGTGCATTGGTCCATACTATGTTGTACCCAGTGTGCGAACCATAGCATGGTCTTTGGGTGAGCGCAGACGTTAATGTAGCCTGTAGCCTGTAGGCCTTGTGTATGTATGTGACAAATAAACCTCTTGAATCCTGTCATATATTCAATCAGTTTCAGTAACTACAGAACACATAATACTAGACAACTCACTTGTTGAGGTCCGGCCGTCTGGACGGTCTGGGCTTCCACAGCACATTCCATGATAAAAAAAAAGTATCCGTTTAGTTAGATAGATGATAGATCATCATCCAACACTGTCTACAGTATCCTATCCTGTGTTCTGATACGACCGCAGGCGCCGGCACGGTCACCGGGCGTTGTAATACTAATAATAGTCCCCACCGGAGCAGCACCAGCAGCAGGTGTAATTGTAACGGCGTCGCCTGTAGATGATCCAGCCTCCTGCTGCTCTGTCAGCTTCACTGTCTTCGTGAAACCAAAATTGGTTAGGCTTACTTGTTTTCGTTTAGACATTATGCATTCCTGAGTGACCTTATTTACTGGCTGTCAAAACGATCACTGTGTCAACAAGTCACAGCACAGGTTACAAAGTGGGTCAAGTTTGATTTGTGCCGTGCTCCCCCCGTGGATCGCACCCTGGTTGTACCCTTTCTGCAAAAAAGTGGGTTTTTCCTTTCTCCATTCATTTCACCCCTCCCTCCCCGCTCGGCCGTGGGGTGGGGGGGGGGCCGTTGGGGGGCTGCTTATTATCAGTCAGCTCCTCTAAGCGCCCCTGTGTTGTTCCCGGTCCTCCCGGCACAGGTCAGGCCTTCCCCTCGTTACCTGTCGGCCTGGCTTAACCCTTTTTAAGCCTGAAACGCCTTGAACTGCATTGTATAGCCTGTGTATACGCGCAGTTGTGTTTCCCGGGTTTTTAATGGGTTAAGGGAGCAACCCTTTTCTGTTGGGATGGTTGTCTCTCTGGTGTGCCGGTAGCGGAGTCGACTCTCTGGTAGAGCCCGGGTTTGACCCCGGCTCCCCGAGAGCAGTGATGCCACAGATTACTTGTAAAAATAATCTGATTACTGATTACTGATTACTCCTTTAAAAAGTAATCTAGTTACTTTACTGATTACTTGATGAAAGTAACTAGGTTACGAAGTCATCGTCGTCCCCCCTGCTGCTGCCACAACATAAGAATGACAACAGTTTTTTTTTTTTTAAATAATGCTTTATTGAAAGTGCATAATGTCATAAATCATGATTGGCTGCTCAGACAGGTCATCATGAAACGTCATCAGCCATCAGGCCATATAAGGTCACAGCTGTCCACTGCTCAGGCACTCTAGGACAGTGGTTCCAAAACTAAATAAAATAGAAAATGTATATAATATAATCTTTATTAAAAATATTTTTTTTAAACCGTTGTGTAATATAAAACATGGTATTATAGTTTGTTATTCTCTCAAATTAGGTTTATCATTATGGGTAAATTATGAGATAGTAACTAAAAAGTAACAAGTTAGATTACTATTTACTGAAAAGTAACCAATTACTGGCATCACTGCCCGAGAGTATGCCCCGCATGTTTTATGATGTCTGCCAATTGTGTCAAACTCTTTCTCTGCGGGATTAATAAATTGGCAGGGTCAGGGTTCGTGGCGGAGTCAGTTTCAGTGGCGGAGTCGGTTGACCCCGATTTCGGGAGGTTCGTGGCCCCACGAGATTATGACATTGTGCACAGCATACCGAACACCCTCCCCTCCCCCCCGCTTGGCAGGTGGGCCACCGGGGTACTGTTTTTACAGTCAGCCCCTTTAGGCGTGCCTGTGTAGTTCGCAGTCCTCCGGGCGCAGGTCGAGTTCTGCTCTTGTTACCTGTCGGCCTGGATTAAGGGATCAACCTCCTTGGAGTGTTTGTCTCCCCGGTGCGCCAGCTGACCCCACGAGATTGTGGGGGGAAGCCTCCTCGGAGAGCCTCTGCACCTCGGAGCCTCCTCCTCAGGGAGCCTTCGGAGCCCCCCCCCTCAGCGGAGCCTCCTCCTCAGAGAGGGGACCTCCTTACAGAGCCTCCTCCTCCGGGAGTTTTCAGAGCCTCTTCCTTAGGGGGAGCCTCGTACTCCGAGACTGGTTTTGACTTACCAACTCCGAGACGAGATGCCCTTTCTTCATAAAAAGACTGCGTCTGGCATTGGCTCCCGCCTACCAAGTGGTCTGAGCTACCCGAACGCGAGGGATGCGTTTACAGAGCCTCCTCCTTCGGGAGTTTTTCAGAGCCTCTTCCTTAGGGGGTCTTCGCGGCGTGCCAGGCGGAGAAGGGCCTTCACCTGTTGTAGGCCCTGTCCGATACGCTGGCGGTGTAGAGGGTGGTGTCACCAGTGAACGCCTGGAGAGGTCTCGATGCCACGGCCTCGTTGACCTCACCAGGCCCCTTTTTCTGGGGGTCCTGGCCCCCGGACTCGGCGGTAAGTCTGCCTTGTGTGGCCTGGGGCTGGGACCTCCTCCGCACCCCGCTGCTACGGCTTCACCCGCAGGGTCGGGTTCTTTTTAATCCCGACCCCTCAGAATGCCTTGCGGGTAGCTGGCAGGTGTGGGAGCTGTGACGCTGGCTTTTTGTTTTCACGTACGTTCCCTGGTAGCGTGCAGGGCGCGAGGCCGGGTAGTCGCTCACCCTGTGCGTTTGTTGGGTGCTGTCCCCTCTTTCGCACAGTCGGTGTCCTGTCCCCCTCCCACCCCTCACTAGGGGGGTGGGGGGGCCCGGACCCTCCCCGGTATTCTGATGATTGTAGGGGACCTCAGCGGGTACATTTGTTGGGCTCTCTGCTCTGCTCCGCTCTTGTATTCCAATAGTGAGCAGAGTGGGAACCAATACGACATATAACGAAGGTTATCCTATAACCCTAGTTATATGAGTATTGGTGAGCACTCTGTTCTTCACTCACTGAGGACCCCTGTTGGTGTTCCGTTTTAATGGTGAAAGGCTAGGGAAGAGCAGGAGTACGGTCACACCCCTCGCTTATATTCATGGGCGGATGTGGGCGTGGCTGGACAGGTGTAGGTGCATTGTGGCTGAACGTTTTCGAAGTCACAATACAGTATGTGACGGGGAATGTTCCAATAGTGAGCAGAGTGCTCACCAATACTCATATAACTAGGGTTATAGGATAACCTTCGTTTTATGTCATCTTGACTATTGCTCTGCGATGTGGTCATCTGCTGCCAGTAGTGACCTCAGGAAGCTCCAGGTGGTCCAGAACAGGGCAGCACGGTTGGTACTGGGCTGTTCACTAAGGTCTAATGTGAGCAGTATGCATGCCTCTCTTGGCTTAATGTTGAAAATAGATTGTCTTTAATATACTTGTGCTGTTCAAGTTGGTCATGAGCAGTAAAACTCCTGTTTTTATACATAAACAGATAGTTTTTAGTAATACTGTGCATGAGCATTACACTAGAGGTTCCAGTAGTGGGCAGCTTGATTTGCCAGGTCCAAAAACCAATGCTTTAAGGAGATCTTTTATTTTTAGAGCATTAACTCTTTGGAATAATCTGCCTCAAAACCTCTGCTGCATTTACATTAGATTCACTTAAAAAAAAAATATCTTAAATTGTATTTAACACTGTCAAGTGTTTTGTTTTTTTTGTTTTCTGTTTCTGTGCTTGCATGTAATTTTAGCCATCTTAAATGTTAGAAACTATGCATTGTGTGTTGAGTACTGACTTTTAATCTTTTTTTTTGCAATAATAATTGTTTTGTATGTTTTTTTGTGTGGACCCCATGAAGACTAGCTGGTTGCTATGGCATATTGAACGATAGATAGGTGATGTCAAATGGGCCATAGTATTGTATCCATAGCTATAATATAGAATATAGTTATAGCTCTACAAACAAGGTGACGCACTCCTATCGTTTAAAGCGTGGCCTAGCTACTAATAGCTGGCGCTGAATGAGTTAATAATATCTGACGAGTCGCTGTCTCGCGTGCTCCAACTGCTTTTCCTCATTTCTTCTTCGCGTGTGATGCTCTAGCTGGCAAGCAGGCCAAGAAGATGCTTAAAAAAAACAGCATTTAAAAGTGAATTGTATCCTTCGAGTGACATCCTTGAAAATGAAAAACAGTGATTTGAAAAGTACTTAAAAGTCCTTGAATTAAATTGTGCAATGTCTGTGGGACCCCTGTGTAGATACGGGCCGGCCTGCCGGCAGGGTCCTTGGTGGCAGCCATGTTTGCTAAAGACTTTGATGCAGGAGAAAATGGAACCGTCACCTTTTCTTTCAGCACAGGTGAGTTATGAATACCAAATCTGATGGTTTTGTGGATTTTATGTCTTGTACTGTACACTACAATACAGATATGTAGTGTTGTATGCCACTCATTGGTAACTTTTGAGTCTATGCTGTAGGGTTGGGGAATCACCAGAGGTCCCACGATACGATATTATCAAGTTTCAAGTTTCAAGTTTCTTTATTAGTTGTCATATAGAAGTACAGAATACTGGGGCGGCTACGTGGCGCAGTGGGAAAGGCGCTCGCAACGAATGCTGGAGACTAGGCACGAACAGGATGCCTCCTGTTCGAGCCCCGCTCTCCACATTGCTTTCAGTTTAGCTGGTCGTCCACAGTAATACACATTGGCCGTATTACGGGGAGGGAAACTGAAGGGTGGGGATCGGGCGTTGTGGACAGCGACTCCTACAGGTCAGTTGGTGCGCCTGCGCAGTAGAATCAAAGCCCAGATCCCCGACGCTGAAAGATCGAGCCGCGCAGGTGAAAAGATGCGACGGCTGTTACCTCGAGTATCGGAGGGACTCGTGCTATGTATGACTTAGTCCACATTGCAGCCGGCTTGTGGGAGGCAAGAAACAACGTTCGAAGACAGGGGAGGGTTGAATTGGACGATATGAAAAATTGGGATGGGAGAAAAATAGAAAATGGGAGAAAAAGTGGATAAAAAAAAAGAAGTACAGAATACTTTTATACAAAATGCTTCTTTCTGTTACGCTCCAGAGACTGTGCTAGACAAAAATAGATAAGTATAAAATAAGTATAGCAAGTATAAAATAGAAGTCAAGTACGTGGACAAAAGTGTTCAGTATATACATATATACAATGTACAATGCAGAGTAGAATACAATATACTATACAGTGCAAAGCAGAAATGGGATGAGGTACAATTTAGGTACAATTTACAGTAAGGTGTAATGAGGTATGGGTTGTAGTGCAAATTCTTTACCAATAAATATAAAGTGTGTTTAGGTGTTCTAAAGTGGGTAAAGTGGGTGCTGCAGTGAGTTGTTTATTTAAAGTGAGTGTGTGCGTGTGGATGTGTGTGCTGTGCGTGCATTTGATGGTTGTTACATAGTGTTATTGTCATTTAGCATTCTGATGGCCTGAGGATAGAAGCTTCTTCTGAGTCTCTCTGTGCTTGCCATGAGACTCCGGTATCGCTTGCCTGACCGCAGCAGTTCAAAGAGGCAGTTGTTTGGGTGGCTGGAGTCTTTGATAATTCTCTTAGCCTTACCCCTGCACCGCTTGTTGTAAATGTCCTGGAGAGTGGGAAGCCCCCCTCCAATTGTGCGTTCGGCTGAACGGGCCACTCTCTGTAGTCTGCTACGGTCTTGTGCGGTGCTATTCCCAAACCAGGAGGTGATATTGCCACTCAGGATGCTCTCTATTGTGCATGACTAGAAGTTCTTAAGGATCTTCTGACTGACTTGGAACTTCCTTAGGCGCCTGAGGAAGTAGAGGCGTTGCCGTGCCTTCTTCACAACACTGTCAATGTGTGTGGTCCATGTCAAGTCCTCGGATATGTGGACTCCGAGGTACTTGAAACTGTTCACTCTCTCAACCGGTGCCCCGTCGATGCTGAGGGGGCTGTAGTCCCTGACCCCCGACCTCCTGAAGTCCACAATCATCTCTTTTGTTTTGCTGACGTTCAGGGAGAGGCAGTTCTCCTGACACCACTGCCACTATTATCACGATATTAGAGTCACAATATTGTAATATCACCGCGATTCAACTGCAAATAATGGTCCTCATTCTTGAACGGACATACGTGAAAGTTACCATGGAATTCCTTCATAACTCGATTTACAAGGCTTTCTGGAACGGCTTCGTATTGTAAATTCGTTTTTATGTAGGATTTACAAACTCGAAAAGGCAGCCGTAAGTCGGACAGACCGGTGTGCGCCTGTGTTTTTAACAGCTTTCTTTGGGAGAAGTCCTTGGGCATTGCCCTCACTTCGATTCTACCGACATCCACGGAATTAAATAATTAGAATGATAATAAATACGACAATATTTGTATCATTGACAATTACGTTTAGCATTTATTGTCATGACTCAATGTTGGTTTGTTTGATCAGGATATCGCAGATAGAGCTGCCCCCCTTGTTCATGACCGCAGACGGAGCAGGAGGTGCCTTGAGAGCCAAGCCCGCAGTCGTTCATATTGACATTACTAAATGAGATGTCACACATGTCATGTTCTACAGTAGGACTTACTACTATAATACCTAATAAAACAAGTCATTAGGATAATATTTGCCGTATAAGGAGCTGGCGGGGCGTGTCTGTATGCAAATTCAGGTGTACGAGAACGCGCTTCCAGTTTATGAGACGTTTTTCATTCATGGGAACCCAGCTGCGAAGATTTTGGCCACTTATGGAGACCGTTTTACGCGTTCAGGAATCCGGGGGAAGATTTTTGGAAAAGATATTTACAAAGGTACTTACAAATATGTATCGTCTTGAGGATGAGGACCAATATACACAATATACATAATTCTTTTTTTATCTAATAAGCTAACGCTTTCAGTCTGCTCACCTCATTCCAATATTTTTTATTGCAGTAAAATGGGATTGTCAAAAAAATATATATATATTATCGATACTTGGCAATACTGTATTGATATAAAATCGGCATGCAAAATATCACAATATATTGCTGTATCGATTTTTTTCCCCCACCCCTACTATGCTGCATTGGCCTTATTCACACGGAAGAAAGGAACCCAACCTGAGCATGACATCAGGGCAAAATGGCCACCGTGTGACTAATGCTCAATACACATACCCTGTGTTTCTCTCATGTTGTCTTGAAGACGGTGATGACCGAGGACTCTTTGAGGTGAATCGTCAGAGCGGAGACATCAGAACCACGGCACTGTTGGCCCAGAGTAG
Organism: Notolepis coatsorum; assembly: GCF_963971535.1. Classification (NCBI taxonomy): domain Eukaryota; kingdom Metazoa; phylum Chordata; class Actinopteri; order Aulopiformes; family Paralepididae; genus Notolepis; species Notolepis coatsorum. Next base: position 139,782,916 of record NC_140171.1, read on the forward strand.
CGAAACACAACACACCCTGCACGTGGTCGCTCAGGACAGCGGACCCACTCCTCTGCAGGAGACGGCACTCGTTAATGTACAGGTATGTGTACCGTGGTGTCATGAGGCCTAGCGATATTATCGGCCGATATTGGCATTCAAATTTAATATCGGAAATTAACGGTATCGGTTTAAAAAAATATATATAATTTTTATTTAATTTATTGTCATGAGTATGCATAATGTTGTGTTAATTCCACAACAAGATATATGTAATGTTAATTACCTATTAAAAAAGCCAATATCGTGGGTATCAGGAGGGAAGACTGTCAGGTTTTAAACTGTGGATACCAAACAGAGAAGGTAAAGACGACTTTAAACTGTTAAACAGTCATCCAGAAATTTTTTATTGCACTGTAAAAAAAAATGGGATTTTATGTGTCTGCACTTTATGTGCACTATTTTACTCTGTCTATTCGATGTTACTCTTTTTATTATTGTCTATTTAAAACTGAATCAAACCATAAACAAGGTGGCCTGTTGGGATGTTAGATCCTAATGTGAAAAACTGTGATTTTATATGTCTGCACTTTATGTGCTCATTTTATGCCTGTCTTTTTTCTGTTGTGTGAAGCACTTTGAGCTGCAGTTTCTGTATGAAAGGTGCTATACAAATAGTTTATTATTATTATTATTATTATTATTATTATTATTATTATTATTATTATTATTATTATTATTATTATTATTATTATTATTATTATTATTATTATTATTATTATTATTATTATTATTATTATTATTATTATTATTATTATTATTATTATTATATCTTTTTCATTCAAATTCCTGGTGCATGAAAATGTAGTTGGTTGGGAAAATTGACTCTAATTCAGATTTGAGTCTCTGAGGTTGTTTGAATCATCACTATATCTAACCTCCAGATCCTCGGAGCTGAGCTTCTTCAGCAGGGTGGTTTGGACCGGCCGACGGTGAGACACTTCTCCGTGAGGGAGGACACCAAACCTCCGGCTGTCATCGGCTCTGCCGGCGTCTCGTCCGCCGAGAGACTCCTCCTCCGCTACTCCATCGCCGAGGGCAACGGCGGCGCTCACTTCGGCGTCGACGGCTCCTCCGGCGACATCTACGTCAACCAGCCGCTGGACTACGAGTCCGCCGCTCGCTACTTCCTGGTGGTGCGCGCCGAAGACGCGGGACTCGCGCCCGGGACCAACGCCACGTCCGTGTTCGTCAGCGTGACGGTGGAGGACGTCAACGACCACGCCCCCTGGTTCCCGGACGAGGTGATTTGATTTGATTGATTTGAAAGGGATAGATACAAATACATAATGCCTGTATTGTAGTTGTTTGTAGCCAAAGCTCATTTGCAACACCCGTCCTTTAAAGGGGAACTATTTTACTATTTCCTTCACTATTTGGGCACTTTTACACAATTCCTGTGAGTTTATGGAACACCTCTGTAATTATATATTTTTTTTAATTCATTGTTTTGTATTTCTAATCAAGTCCTCAAAAACAGCATTTTTCTACCTCAAGATCTCGAGCTGTTTTGAGCCTGGGCTCCTAAACCGGCGCCTGAACATTAACATGCAGCGGTGTCTTTCTGACATCACAAATCATCACATTTTCAGATGACTCAGTTCAGTGAGGGTGAATATTGTGAGAGGAGAATTGGAAGAATGCGCCAATATGAGAATTAGAGACATAGATCATATTAATATAAGTCCACATAGCTAGGAAACAATGCTAAACACTGAAAAAGGCCATTTATAAGATAGTTCCCCTTTAAAGGGCTAACATAAAACATTAGAAAATAGGACATACAGTAGGTAAATAAAAAGGTAATAAAAGCAGTTAGTGTACAAAGTAGACATGCCCTCAGGCCCCTTACTAACATTAGATACACAGGTACATACACCTGGGACAACACTAGGGTGTGCACCAACACCTCCGTATAGAGATACATGTGCACACCCCAGTGCAATCCCAGTATTAATGCACACAGGATCAACACAGGAATACCATCTATGGACCCAATATATCAACATACCCACCGCCCTACTTAGACCCAGACATTCATCCGCTCAAAAAAACCACCCACCCACCCACAACATCCCCCTCCCCCCGACACCCACAGACACACTCACATTCTCACCCTCTATGACCAGGTGGTCGTGTTCGGCCTGAGGGAGGACGTGGCGGTCGGAACGCTGGCGTTCGCGTTCCACGGCGAGGACGCCGACGGGAGCTACGCCAACAGCGCCCTCCGCTACTCCTTGGCCTTTGACCCTGAACTGGGGGCGTCGGGATCGGGGTCACCCTTTCCCTTCCAGATAAACCCCCTCACGGGGACCCTCACCACGGCGGCACCCTTGGACCGCGAGACGTCCCCCAGCGCGGCCTTCACCGTCACCGCCACGGACCAGGCGGAGAGGGGGGCGGACCGCAGGCGGGCGTCCGTGACGGCTCAGGTCTTCCTGTTGGACGTGAATGACAACCGGCCGGTGTTCATCTCGTCGGACACGGCCCGGGTGCCGGAGGACGCGGAGGTGGGCAGCCTGGTGCATCACACCGTGACCGTGGACGGAGATCTGGGGGAGAGCGGCCTGGTGTCCTACAGCATATCTGCGGGCGATGAGAAGGGCTTCTTCACCATGGAGGAAAAGACAGGTATGGATTAACGTTTATTTTTTATCTAAAATGTTGCTATTTGATGAAATGTCCTGATCTATTAGAGAAGGTTGAAAATATGATACCTATTATCCAGCTCTGTTAACCATTTCACTACCACCACTACAGAAGGTTAACCCTTTCACTTCAGCTCCTGTGCCTCCATGTGTACCTGTATATTCTTATACTGACTGTAATAACTTTTTGAATTATTTTGTGGATAAGGTCAGTGGTGTTAGAGCAGGCATCTGCTCCTCATCCCTTTCTGACAGCCTTCCTACCACTGTCTCTCCTCCTCTCACGCTGCTAGACTCGTTCTCTCCAGTCACCTTAGAGCAGGTTTCTATAGTGCTGCACAAAACGAACCCCTCTTTTAATCCCCTTGATGCTGTTCCCTCATCCCTGATTTTAGAGGTCCTTGACTCAATTGGTCCCACAATTATCTGGCATCAGGTTCTGTCCCTAGCCTTTTTAAACATGCCATAGTTCAACCTCTTTTAAAAAAGGCTAACCTAGACCCCTCTCTTCCTGAGAATTATAGACCAATCTCCAAACTACCTCTGCTGTCCAAGGTGCTGGAGAAAATTGTGGCTGAGCAGCTTCTCATGGTTCTAGAAACCCATAATCTGCATGGCCCATTCCAATCAGGCTTTCGGAAATTTCATTCCACCGAAACAGCCCTTCTTAAGGTTACCAATGACATTGTAATGGCTGCAGATGATGGTAAACACTCACTATTAGTTTTATTGGACCTCAGCGCAGTCTTTGACACGGTTGATCATGTGGTTATGGTGCGTAGGCTCAATGATGTGTTTGGGATCTCTGGGTCAGCACTGAGATGGTTCTCATCTTACCTAGCTGATAGAAGCTTTTCTGTGTCAGTGGGTCAGTTCATGTCGGACTCTACCCCACTGTCCTGTGGGGTTCCGCAGGGTTCTGTGCTAGGGCCAATGCTGTTCTCCCTATATATGTTTCCCCTAAGCCAGATTATTAAACGTTTTAATGGAATATTTTATCAATTTTATGCGGATGACATCCAATTGTATTGTTCTTTTAAGCCCAGTGAGTGTAATCGTTTTTGCATTATTAATGAATGCATCGATGCCATCAAGAGCTGGATGGCTGATAATTTCCTTCAGCTTAATGCAAGTAAGACAGAAGCCCTCATTATTGCTCCCGACCACATCATCCCCATTATAAAAAATTATATTGGACCCTTAGGTCAGTGTGTCAAACCTCATGTGAGGAACTTAGGTGTAATTTTTTGATGACTCTCTGTCTTTTAACAGCCATGTCAACCAGCTCACACGGTCATGTTTTTATCAGCTCAGAAACATTGCCAAATTAAGATTTGTTGTTTCTAGAGCTGAAATGGAAATGATCATCCATGCTTTTATTTCATCACGCCTGGACTATTGCAATTACATTTTTACCTGTCTGGATAAATCTGTGCTAAACCGCTTGCAAATCATTCAAAATGCAGCGGCAAGGCTTTTAACTGGGACAAGTAGGCGTGCCCACATCACCCCCATTTTATCCACTCTACATTGGCTCCCCATTAATTATCGTGTCCATTTTAAAATTCTTGTTTTAACTTTTAAAGCCCTCCAAGGTAGATCCCCTGTGTACATTTTAAATTTACTGCGCCCCTACTCCCCCAGTCGTGCACTTAAGTCCTCCCACCAAAATCTCCTGGTTGTCCCACGGACCCGGTTAATAACAAAAGGTGACCGGTCCTTCCAATTTATGGCCCCTACCCTTTGGAACACCCTCCCCCTTTCTATGCGTTCACTTTTAAGGAACAGTTGAAAACGTTTTTATTCAGACAGGCTTTTAAATAATTCCTGGTTGTATACGTTGTTTATTTATTTATAATTGTTGTTTTGTTTTTAGTTGCACTCATATTTAGTTATTTAATTGTAACTATGCCTATGCTTACGATGTGTCAGAATTGTTTTATGTGTAGTGCGTTCATCTCTATGTTGCTATGTTTTACTTCTGTGAAGCACTTTGTGATTTTATCTGAGAAAGGTGCTATACAAATAAAGTTTACTTACTTACTTACTTACTTACTTACTTACTTACTTACTTACTTACTTACTTACTTACTTACTTACTTACTTACTTACTTACTTACTTACTTACTTACTTACTTACTTACTTACTACCACATACACAGACGGTGAAAGGGTTAACCATTTGTCGTGTGGCAGTGAAAGGGTTAACCTTCTGTATTGTCACAGTGAAAGGGTTAACCCTTTGGTAGTGTGGTAGTGAAAGGATTAAAGCATATATATTCACCACACCAACAATGACACTTTTTGAACACTGTGTTTCGGCAAGACTGGTAAATTCCGCCCCCCCTCTGGCCGTTTCTCCTGCCCCTCTCTCTCCCATCTCTCATAGGACTCCTGTATCTCTCCTCCCCCGTGGACCACGAGGCCCAGACCTCCCACAGACTCACCATCCAGGCAGTGGACCACGGCCTGCCGCGCCTCTCCTCCACCCAGACCCTGACGGTGGAGGTGGGGGACGTGAACGACCAGCCGCCCGTCTTCCGGCAGGACGTCTACCACGCCAGCGTGGCGGAGAACAGAGCGCCGGGGGAGGCGGTGGTGACGGTCTCTGCCACAGATGGAGACTCAGGTAAAGAGAGCAGCTATATGGGTGTCAGCTACTGGGTTTGATTATCTAGATCAGGGGTTCTCAAACTTTTTTATACTACGACCCCATTTTATTTAGGATTTTCTTTGGCGACCCCACACTTAATGTAATCGTGTAATTTCAACGTGGAATTATGGAATATCAAAATAAAAGCACACGTTGTTGAACTTGATCATGCATATTTATTCGAAAATTGTATTACAGCACTATGTTATCAATACACATTTATAAAACGTGGCATATTTAGCCTAAATATGTTGCCTTCCTATAAAAAAAGATCATTTGTATCAAACAAAGTAAGTTTGTAAGTTTAGTAAATCAAAATAACGAATCTAATTGAATAACCTCCGCCGTCGGTGTGTGAGTGAATGGGTAAAATGTAACAAATTGTAAAGCGATTTGGATAAAAGCGCTATATAAAAAAGCAACCATTTATCATTTACCATGAGTGGGCGTGCTGCCTGTGACAAGATGGCCACCGGTGAACCACGCTGGAGACTCCGCCTTGCACCATCTAGTTCAGTGGCGTTGCGCAATATGTCGGGGCCCCCCCCGCAGATCAGACCATGAGGCCCCGCCCACTCCCCTAAATCAATAATAAAGTGAGAAAATTCGCGGGGCATTTAGCTACCTGACTACCTAGCCGCAGCCGGGATTCAAAGCAAACTAGCCGGCTAACCCAGCTCGCTAAATGCTGCATGTAGCTAGTTAGCTGAACTGGAGCTAGGTAGCCAGGTAGCTAAATGCCCCGCGACGGTGGTTGAACTGGAGCTAGGTAGCCAGGTAGCTAAATGCCCCGCGACGGTGGTTGAACAACACTGTTTTTTTCACTGGTAGTTTGTGGAAATTAACCAACTTTCCTCTCTTTCACACAGTGTCATGTACGAAGGTCTAACGACCGCCCTGAATAGTATCTGGAGCAGGCTGTACATGAACAGAAACAGCCTCTCTCAGTAAATGCTTTCAAAATAGTCCCGGGCAGGTAGGTAATAATAAACACAAGACGTTGTTCCAAAAAATAGTAAATTATATTTATTATGCCGGGTAGGGTTTGAAACCTCCACTGATGTGAAAATAGGCAACAAAGGGAAAAAACAACCCACAAACAATTAACAAACGGGGAGAAGGGTAAGGGGAGAACAAACAAGGTGAGAATAATAGTTAAACTAACCAACCAGCCAGAGGTTGGTACTGGGAACCACCCAGCAAAAACCTACCAACAGTATCACTCCACACTCAGTGGAAAATAGGCGCAAGGCCAACAAAAGGATACTCACTCAGGTAAAGAAGTGGCACAAAGGCCAACAATATATATATACATATACCAGTACTTCAGTCCACCCGAAGCAGTAGCTAAGCACAGTATCAATTCCACCACAGTGGCAAGCAATGGCAACCTCACTCTTCTCTGGTCACTGGCAACTGACAGAATGAGGCGCCCCGACGTGTGTGTGCTGTCAGGTATTTGGCTACCCATCCCTCTCGAGGTGATTGCCATCAGCTGTCATTCATTAGGCAATCAGCACTCTTCAGTAGGAATGGGCAGCACCTGACAGGGAGAGAAAAGAGACAGCATTAGCTCTCATGTTCACACACACACACATCACCTACAAAACATAACACATTAAATATACTAACCTGATGTTCAGAAGGTGTCATAAATACAGTAATAATGGTAATGACCAACCCACGTACCCAGGTACGTCACACACGGTAAAATTAGTTTGAACAGCCAGGAGCAATACAAAAAGAACCACCGCGGTCCCGTTGTTTGGTAGGCAACGTTGCATTTACTGACACTCCATGTTTACTAGGCAGCTACCCAGCAGGAGCCAGACCAAACCAACACCGTGACGTCACCAAACAAAATGGCGGCGCCCATGTTGATAAATGCTTCAAAAAAGGACATAACAAATAGTTTTTTCTTAGAAACTGCTTATTTTTATAACGTGATTTTTTCTGTGGCTCATCTAAATACTAATTTGATGCTATGACTATGTTTATATCGCTATGCTTCATCTCCCCTTTAAGGTGTTTTCTGATAAGCCCCTTTCTCTATATAGTATTTCCCCATTCAGAGGCAAGAATCTACCTGGACATTTCTTAATATTAAGAGTTGTAGTTTGTGACAAATGCCACCTATCCCCTGTGTACTCCCACAGATCAAAAAGAGGCGTGGCCTGATCACAGATAAAAAAGAAGAGGCGTGGCCTGATCACAGATAAAAAAGAGGCGTGACCTGAGCACTTTGAACTGCAATTTATGTATGAAAAGTGCTATACAAATAAAGTTATTATTATTATTATTATTATCATCACAGGTTAAAAAGGAGGCGTGGCCTGATCACAGATCAAAAGAGGTGTGGCCTGATCACAGATAACGAAGAGGTGTGGCCTGATCACAGATAAAAAAGAGGTGTGGCCTGATCACAGATAAAAAGAGGTGTGGCCTGATCACAGATAAAAAGAGGCGTGGCCTGATCACAGATAAAGAAGAGGCATGGCCTGATCACAGATTTAAAAAGAGGCGTGGCCTGATCACAGATAAAGAAGAGGCGTGGCCTGATCACAGATTAAAAAGAGGCATGGCCTGATCACAGATTTAAAAAGAGGCGTGGCCTGATCACAGATAAAGAAGAGGCGTGGCCTGATCACAGATTAAAAAGAGGCATGGCCTGATCACAGATTTAAAAAGAGGCGTGGCCTGATCACAGATAAAGAAGAGGCGTGGCCTGATCACAGATTAAAAAGAGGCGTGGCCTGATCACAGATAAAGAAGAGGCGTGGCCTGATCACAGATAAAGAAGAGGCGTGGCCTGATCACAGATTAAAAAGAGGCATGGCCTGATCACAGATTTAAAAAGAGGCGTGGCCTGATCGCAACAAAGTGCTGATGACGTAATGCCGGTCTGATAAATGAGATTAGATTCTTAAATGTATGAATGAAAATAGTCAGGGATAACAAAGTATGATTGTGCTTTAGATAACTAAACTTAAAGTTCAGACTTAAAGGTACATTATTTTGAAGCTAGAAAGCTATCTGAAAAGTAGTTTTTTTCACTGTTGTTGTTGTTGTTGTTGTTGTTGTTGTTGTTGTTGTTGTTGTAAATAATCATTTTAAGAATTACAAATATAGTAAAAAATATATATATTTTGTAAACAAATTGCAGGCTCTGTAAATATAAACCCTCCCCCGGATACTGCATAGTGCACATAGATTTAGGCGATGCTTCTGAATAATTCATTAATTCATTAACACTTTGATTACCACTTGTTAACATGGTAAAACGTGGTTAAATGCCAGCACCCACTTCAATGATATCGTTGTGAACGCATAATCTCTGTTTTAGATTATGGCTATGTGTCTAATCTGCCCGTCGTTTATCAATGACTTGTTTGCAGTCAACATTGTCAAAACGGATTTTTTATAATCGGTTCATTTCCATTTTATAGCATTTTGAAAAGCCCTCGTTTTCAAGGAAAATATAAAGATTCCGTGATAATCAGCATTTACTGGAATATTCTGGAATACACAAAAACGTTGTAATTTTACGGCCTATTCTCCACTTGCACAAATTGAAAGTAGGCACTTCCGGCTGACTTCCGGTTGCCAATAGTACTTCCTGTCCCATCCAAATACATTGGTTTTAGCTACTTTTCTCCCCTTATTTAAACAACTTTGTCGGCACAGAGAGGCAATGAAACGTTTGTATTATTATAGTATAGAATGTATTTAATAAGCAAACGTTTGTCAGCAGGGTTTTTGGGCTGTATTTCATGTAAAAACGTTTACTGTTAGTTTCCTTGCTCAGCCAGCATTAGCCTTCATTAGCTAACAGAAGCTAGTGGTTAAACAGGCCGGATTAGCTTTGAGCTAACTATCTTTCCCGACCCATGTATTCATTCCATTCTAAACATAACGTTAGTTTACAAAACATGACCTGTCTATATAACGTTGAGGAACAAATTATAAGTGTGTGGGTGTGTGTTTTGGTGAACATTGGACTGCAAACAGAAAATGCATCACAGTTAGACAGTAGCTACTGTTAGCTGCCCTCCGGATTAGCTTTGAGCTAACTATCTTTCCCGACCCATGTATTCATTCCATTCTAAACATAACGTCAGTTTACAAAACATGACCTGTCTATATAACGTTGAGGAACAAATTATAAGTGTGTGGGTGTGTGTTTTTGTGAACATTGGACTGCAAACAGAAAATGCATCACAGTTAGACAGTAGCTACTGTTAGCTGCCCTCCGGATTAGCTTTGAGCTAACTATCTTTCCCGACCCATGTATTCATTCCATTCTAAACATAACGTCAGTTTACAAAACATGACCTGTCTATATAACGTTGAGGAACAAATTATAAGTGTGTGGGTGTGTGTTTTGGTGAACATTGGACTGCAAACAGAAAATGCATCACAGTTAGACAGTAGCTACTGTTAGCTGCCCTCCGGATTAGCTTTGAGCTAACTATCTTACCCGACCCATGTATTCATTCCATTCTAAACATAACGTCAGTTTACAAAACATGACCTGTCTATATAACGTTGACTTTGAGGAACGTTATCTCCCGGGACGAGTAGCCACGTTAGTTAGCCAACAACCAGCCAGGCAGCGCCGTTATCTCCCGGGACGAGTAGCCACGTTAGTTAGCCAGCAACCAGTCAACCTAACGTTAGCTGGCTCCAGCAGCTTGTCGATGTCGTCGGGAGCATTTAGCCTGCTGGCTACCTAGCTCCACTTCAACCAGCATCGGGAGCTCCAGCAGCTTGTCGATGTGCTAATAGCCTCAGCAACCTAACGTTAGCTGGCTCCAGCAGCTTGTCGATCTGCTGGAGCCAGCTAACGTTAGATTGGCTCCAGCAGCTTGTCGATCTGCTGGAGCCAGCTAACGTTAGGTTGACTGGTTGCTGGCTAACTAACGTGGCTACTCGTCCCGGGAGATAACGGCGCTGCCTGGCTGGTTGTTGGCTAACTAACGTGGCTACTCGTCCCGGGAGATAACGTTCCTCAACGTTATATAGACAGGTCATGTTTTGTAAACTGACGTTATGTTTAGAATGGAATGAATACATGGGTCGGGAAAGATAGTTAGCTCAAAGCTAATCCGGAGGGCAGCTAACAGTAGCTACTGTCTAACTGTGATGCATTTTCTGTTTGCAGTCCAATGTTCACCAAAACACACACCCACACACTTATAATTTGTTCCTCAACGTTATATAGACAGGTCATGTTTTGTAAACTGACGTTATGTTTAGAATGGAATGAATACATGGGTCGGGAAAGATAGTTAGCTCAAAGCTAATCCGGAGGGCAGCTAACAGTAGCTACTGTCTAACTGTGATGCATTTTCTGTTTGCAGTCCAATGTTCACCAAAACACACACCCACACACTTATAATTTGTTCCTCAACGTTATATAGACAGGTCATGTTTTGTAAACTGACGTTATGTTTAGAATGGAATGAATACATGGGTCGGGAAAGATAGTTAGCTCAAAGCTAATCCGGAGGGCAGCTAACAGTAGCTACTGTCTAACTGTGATGCATTTTCTGTTTGCAGTCCAATGTTCACCAAAACACACACCCACACACTTATAATTTGTTCCTCAACGTTATATAGACAGGTCATGTTTTGTAAACTAACGCTATGTTTAGAATGGAATGAATACATGGGTCGGGAAAGATAGTTAGCTCAAAGCTAATCCGGCCTGTTTAACCACTAGCTCTGTTAGCTAATGAAGGCTAATGCTGGCTGAGCAAGGAAACTAACAGTAAACGTTTTTACATGAAATACAGCCCAAAAACCCTGCTGACAAACGTTTGCTTATTAAATACATTCTATACTATAATAATACAACCGTTTCATTGCCTCTCTGTGCCGACAAAGTTGTTTAAATAAGGGGAGAAAAGTAGCTAAAACCAATGTATTTGGATGGGACAGGAAGTACTATTGGCAACTGGAAGTCAGCCGGAAGTGCCTACTTTCAATTTGTGCAAGTGGAGAATTTATGAATCGTTTTCAAATAAACGCTAGATTATCGATAGTATATGTGTACTTATGCACGCTATAGAAGCGGGCTGAAATATCTATTCTCTCATTTCCTGATCAGCGAGCACACACACACACACACACACACGCATAGGGCAAACGCTGATATCTCTGTGAAAAAAGCTCTGATTATCCCAAGACTGGTAAAATAGATTCCTTACCTCAGATCAGATGTTATCCAAAAAGATTATTCCAATTCCTGATCGCCATTCCAAATATCGATCGCGTGTATTGATTCAGCGTTGGGTACTGTAAATACATAATCCACGCGTTTTCCGGGCCGGCGATCACAATGGATTCTTCAGTTGGCTTGACGGAAAAGTAAAATGAGGAAACTGCCCCCCCCCCCATCATCAGTCTAAACTAATGGGGTGCAGTACCACAGGGAGAGACGATAGGGGGCGGTATCTTCCCAATTGAGCTCAGAGAGAGTCTGCAACACTAACCTGAGGCTCGATTGATGAAATATTAATTCAAATCGCCAATAAAAAAAAATACGACAAACAAACGCTATATAGCGTTGCCGGCACTCAACTGGCGGCATGAACTAATGACAAAACGCATCGCTGGCACTCAAAGTGTTAATGGTCTTTTTAGTGAGTCGCTCGAATATGGACTGAAACGTTGTTCCCTTTGGCAGAAGTGAATGTACAGTACAGTAACATGGCCACTAGATGGCAGCACTAGCACTGTTAGTTAGGTCCCCTCTATGCTTGACAACACAAGGTCTGTGTCCGTCTGCACTGCAGTGCTCCATAGACATTTTTGACACGTTATGACAATTTTGTTATAGCATGCAAAGAGAATAGTTTCTATTATGTACTGTATCACATAACCACAGAAATAATAAGGTAGGATAAAATTCCCAGTCCGGTTTTTGTGTCAATAATACATTTTCATCATCAGTACGTCATAGTGACAGGTGACAGGGGGGCACATCTACAGTAAACGGTAAACCTTGTGGTGTTGCTTTGGCTAAACTCCGGTGGGCAGAATGAATCAGGGTTAACTTCTGTTTGCCTGACTTAGACTAGGCAGAATTTCAGAAAATGTGCTTGTATAAAGTGCTGAAGGCATTTCGTGTTTATTTTTGGTACACAACATTTCTAGGGGTATTAAGGGGTGCTGAATCCAAATCTGCTGTATACCAAGCTCAAAAATGTCAAATAAGGCCTCAAATTGAGAAATCCAACATGGCCGCCAGCACCAGGCCCTCTCTCCACAAAAACAGGTGCTAAACCCACAGTTTTTATTCTACTGACATGAAAGTTTGCACAGAACATCTGCACCTATGGAGGAAGAAAGTAGGAATATAGCTGGGGTGCAACCATGAGTAACAGGGTGTTTTTGACTGTCTAACTGTAATCTTTGTATAGGTGAGGATACAAAAAATGACATTTCTTCAGTGTTTGCAGGAATACTACAGCAATTTGGTAATAACTGTACAGTGTTCGACACCAACATTAGAATCCCCCAAGTCTTAGCTTTCTTCAGGTACCAAGTTTATGCAAGTAGCTCTTATAAATCTGGATATATAAGCATTTTAATGTAAGCATGCTGTTTTAGGCGAATTTTCAAAAAATAAATGGTGGGGCTTAATGAGTTAAGTGTGACTACACAAGGTACAAACCTGAATTAAATGTGCTTTTGTAAGTTTTCTTACATACATCAACAAGGACGTAGTCACACCGGAGATTCAAGAATCCATACTTGGCGCAGAACACCTTGGACAGGCACAACTGAACATGTTTGTGGACAAACGTTTGTGTGAACCTCCAGATAGTGACCAGCACCTGAACCTGAAATCACCCATTCGAAAGAACAAAGCCAAAGACATTTGCCTCTTTGTATGAAGTTGTGCAACTTTCCAAGAACAAGCAAAACACCATTAAAGTGGACAGGCAGATTCTACAAATGCTCATCACAGCTTACAGAGCAGGTCGTAAGGTAGACCTTGACAATATCCTCCAGCATGAGCTCATGCCCATCCCGCCATCTCTGGCCACAACTAATGGGAGTCTACATTCCACCAACAAGTCTGTGTTCGCAAATATACTGACGAGACAAGTTAAAACCCCTGCAGATCTTACCCTTCAGGGACCCAGCTGCCTGGTCATTGATGGCCAAGCTCTGGTAATGGCACTCGGAAAGCCACCTGACACTACAACATTTGGTGACTATGCCAACAAGTTCACTGACACCGTGTTGAAGATGGGAGCAAAATACCAGAGAGTAGATGTCGTCTTTGACAGATACCATGACCAATCCATCAAAACAGGCACAAGGGTGAAACGCAAACAGCGCCACAGGCCAGTACGTTGTGAAATCAAAAACAAGTCTGTTCCACTTCCTGCCGATTGGTCGAGCTTCATGGCCCTTGAAGACAACAAATCAGATATCGCTCAACTACTCTCAAACCACCTGATAGAGCACAGCCCGGATGATGAACCTGTAGTTGTAGTATCAGAGAGGTTTGCTGAAGGGACAACTGTCAAGTCAACAGATCCAGATCTTGAAGTCTCCTCTCTGAGTGCTGACCATGAGGAAGCTGATACACGTCTGATTTTCTCATCCAGGCTCCAGTGGAAACAATCGTTGTGTCAGCGCGTGACACAGATGTGCTGCTTCTACTCTTGGCTCACTATGACAGAATCCGATGTACGCATCTCTACTAGGGGTGGGAATCACCAGTTTCATCATGATACGATACGATATCGATTCTTTGGACAACGATACGATATTTGCCGATATCACAAAGTCTCTCACGATACAATACGATACGATTAGATTCAGGTGCCTGCGATCGATATGAGATGATATCATATGCCCATTTAACACAATCAGTTATGAGACTCGCCACAGGATTTTCAAAATAAGAGTATCGATATGAATCGATCTTATTACATCGCATCGATCCGATTCGATCGTTGATAATTACATCGATGTATCGATCTGGATCGATGTATCGTCCCACCCCTAATCTCTACATGAAAGCTGGGACATCGAAGGATCCAAAATATTTTCCAGTACATGACATTAGAAAGCTACTATCTGATGATCAACTGGACACAATCCTTGCCTTCCATGCCCTCACCGGATGTGACAGTGTGTCCCAGTTCAGTGGTCACGGAAAGAAAACAGCCTGGCAGGTGTTCAAGCACCATCACACTGATCTTGCTGGCCTTGGGAAGGGCCCTTTCACAGAAGATCTTGTGACATCAACAGAGAGATTCATCTGCAAGATCTATGGTGTGCCTGAGTTATTCTGCAAAGGCCGTCCACAAGAGACTCTGCCACCAACCTCGGATGCTACATCTGTTCCTCCCTCCCCATCAACCTGGACCCCCTGCAATTTGCATACCACCCCAACAGGTCCACGGAGGACGCCATAGCCCATGTGCTGCACACAGCAGCATCACACCTGGACAAGAGGCAGGGGAACTATGTGAGAATGCTATTCATCGACTACAGCTCAGCATTCAATACCATAGTCCCCTCCAAACTCATAGCCAAGCTCAGGGACCCGGGCTTGAACTATGACCTCTGCCAGTGGGTCTTGGACTTCCTGACGGGCAGACCCCAGGTGGTGAGAGCAGGCAACTGCACCTCCTCATCCATCACTCTCAACATAGGGGCCCCCCAGGGCTGTGTCCTGACTGAGTCCCCTCCTCCACTCCCTGTACACACATGACTGTGTGGCACAGCGGAACAACAACACAATCATAAAATTTGCTGACGACACAGTAGTGGTGGGCCTGATCTCTGCAAACGACGAGAGGGCCTACCTGGAAGAGGTTAAGGTTCTAGCGGGATGGTGTCAAGAGAACAGCCTCTCCCTGAACGTCAGCAAAACAAAGGAGATGATTGTGGACTTTAGGAGGTCGGGGTCAGGGACTACAGCCCCCTCAGCATCGACGGGGCACCGGTTGAGAGAGTGAACAGTTTTAAGTACCTCGGAGTCCACATATCCGAGGACTTGACATGGACCACACACATTGACAGTGTTATCAAGAAGGCACGACAACGCCTCTACTTCCTTAGGTGCTTAAGGAAGTTCAACGTGAGTCAGAAGATCCTCAATAACTTCCACTCATGCACAATAGAAAGCATCCTGACTGGCAATATCACCTCCTGGTTTGGGAACTTGGGCACTGCACAAGACCGCAGCAGACTACAGAGAGTGGCCCGTTCAGCCGAACGCACAATTGAAGGTGGGCTTCCCACTCTCCAAGACATTTACAACAAGCGGTGCATGGGCAAGGCTAAGAGAATAATCAAAGACTCCAGCCACTCAAACAACTGCCTCTTTGAACTGCTGCGGTCAGGCAAGCGATACCGGAGTCTCATGGCAAGCACAGAGAGACTCAGAAGGAGCTTCTATCCCCAGACCATCAGGATGCTCAATGAATGAACAATGAACAATAAGCAAACCATCAACACACCCACAGCGCACATACACTCACTTAAATAAACAACACACTGTAGCACCCACTTTACCACTTTAGACACACTTTACACTTTATATTTATATTATTGGTAAGGAAATTGCACATCATTCTCATTCCTTATTGCACCTCACCACTACAAGGTGGCACCACAAGCTAAGCTATACTTCACCATTCTTGTACCAGCTGTACTGTATATATAGATACACTGAACAATTTTGTTTACACTTGTTTACGTACTTGACTTTCTATTTTATACTTATTATACTTATGTTATACTATCTTGTTATTATCTAGCACACTCTCAGGAGCAACACAGAAAGAAACATTTTATGCAAAGTATTCTGTATGACAACTAATAAAGAAACTTGAACATTCACTTATATTGATATGGTAAAATAATATTTGTATTTTATTATATTATATTATAATCTATTCTATTCTATTCAGGAAAAGTGGCATTGGCTGAATCATGCAACTGCAAGACACCTGCGACACCTGCCTGAATACGATTGATGACTGACAATAAATTACTGTACCTAAGCTACTGTACGCATATTAAGGTCTATCTAATTTGCATAAATGGCATGTTGATTAAAAAAATTCAAGAGAAAAGAGTTTGATGAATAAATCCATGGCCTGGGATCACACTGCTTTTCTTTCTTATTTGGTTGATGAGTTATGCATCAATAACAACCACAGTTTCTGCTATAAATATGAGTTTCAAGCAACATTTTCACAACTGATCTAAAATCAGGATATGATTTTAAATTCCTCATGTATGCAAACATATAAAAACACATTTCATTCATGTTTCTACCTTGTTTAGTAAAAAAGATATGCACTTAAATAGATTTCAGCCTGGCGTTGGCGGCCATGTTGGATTTCTCAATTTTGAGGCCTTATTTGACATTTTTGAGCTTGGTATACAGCAGATTTGGATTCAGCACCCCTTAATACCCCTAGAAATGTTGTGTACCAAAAATAAACACAAAATGCCTTCAGGGTTATGATTTTCTGAAAATTGACCCTGTCTAACTCCATTAGCAGTTTGATTGAAAGGCCGCTGCCCTTTCCTGATCCGTCTCGTACCATTTGTTATTTTTCATACGCTAGTTTAACCGTACATATCCCACCAGATTACATTCCTCTGAACCCGAGTCACATTCGCAAATCCACACGTCGACCCTGTTTATTTTAACACATCATGCACTGGGCCTCCCAAATCTAATTTCCACCCCTCATATATTGACAGG
Source organism: Notolepis coatsorum (assembly GCF_963971535.1). Lineage (NCBI taxonomy): Eukaryota > Metazoa > Chordata > Actinopteri > Aulopiformes > Paralepididae > Notolepis > Notolepis coatsorum. Next base: position 139,800,005 of record NC_140171.1, read on the forward strand.
TTGAGTACTTTTAAAACACCGCTGGAACGCGGAGGTGGGAGAGCGGGTCTGTGGAGAGAGAGAGAGGGGGGTGTTTCGATGTGAACTAACATTCTTGGGGGGGTGAGAATTGTCCAAGAACAGCAAGCGTACGGCTCCTCTGGGAGATTTGAAAGGTCCTCTCTGTGATGATTTCCATAATCCAAACCATCTGTGCTAATAGGGCCGTGTTTTCACCGGCCTCCTCCTCCTGGGCTGGAACCCGCGGCCCGTCGGCCTCTGAGCTGTTTTATTTTATTTTATTTGGCCTTTATTTAACCAGGTCAGTCCCATTGAGACACAATGCTCTCTTTTCCAAGGGGAGCCTGGCCAAGACAGCAGCTTAAAACATAGCATTTCGACAGTTATTAAAACAGACCGTGCAAGATGACACAATAAAACGATACCGAATCAACAACAGATAGACAAGATACAATCTGTTCAGAGCAATAGAGTTAAAAAATAATGGGCCTTTCATATTTGGCAGGAGCAAGAACGATATGAGGCCGATTCCAAGTTACTCACAAGGTTTTTAAATGTTCTAAGAAAAATGAGCTCCTTCGGGTCCAGAGTGCTCTGTAGTGAGCTCCAGGCAGCGGGTGCAAAGTGCACGAATGAGCGCTCGCCGAATTCAGTGCGAACTTTGGGGATATATGTAGCAGATAACAGTCGTTGGAACATAAGGAGTAAGTACTCTGGGTTCTTAAAATATAACCACATAAATATTGGGGGAGTAGGCCTAAAATGGCTTTATATATAAAGGCTTTATATATATATTTGATTATCATCAGTAAAGTTTTTTTGACCGACGGCTCAAGCGTGGTCTTTGTGGCCAGTATAGGGCTGACCCCTATTAATCGAATAGTCGACTAATCGACCGAAAGGAGCCGTAGTCGACTGCCAACCTCTTAGTCGAATGCAAAAAAATATATATATATATATTTAATTAATTAATTAATTTATTTGTATTATTATTCTTTCCAAAAGAAAAGAGGCCTAGAAGCATGGCTAACGCTAAAGGCACGCATACCAGAGGCTAACTGCCTACGAAAACAGGCACAGAGGCACTGAAAGAGGATTTCACCCATCTAATAAACACACTAGACTAGACAAATATCAAGATGTATCCATCAGTGGACCAATTGCATGCTTTCGCAGAGGACAAGAAGCCTTCAGTCGACTCCTTCAGACATTAAGCACCCCCCACAGCCCAAATGGAATGATAAAAAAAATATATATATATATATATACCGTATATATTATTATTATTTTTTTCATAGTCGACTATCGGCATATTTTGGCGACTACAAATCGACTATACAAATCCTTAGTCGGGGACAGCCCTAGTGGCCAGTGTTGGTCTGCTGGAGTCAGTCAAGTAAGCTGGATGTGACGTCGCACTGAAGTGGCAGCAGCAGCAGCAGCCGCCTCGCCGGCGGGGCGCGTTCGACACGCCAGTCAGAGGGCGGCTGTTTGGAACACAAACGCTTGATAAAATTTGAAAGGTCCGATTGCTTATCGTAAAGTATTGTAATTTGTCACTTGCCGTGTTTATGTAATTCAGATAATACGGCACGTACCACGGTTAACATTCGTAGGGGAAGTTATACATCGTTGCCATTAGCAGGTCCGTTCCTGAAACTGAACGTATCTCAGGGACAGCGAGAGGTGCAGCAGAGCAGACTGGTATAACTCGAGGGTAAAGAATCTCTCTAGTGGTGAATGTAAAAAGCCAACAGTCTACTGTTTACCTGACCACAAAGAAATGTAACATATTTAAATATATCTTGAGAAATGTAACAGCCAGGCCTACTATGCTATTGTGGCACGTAGACTGCGACAAGCCAATACTACTGATTATTTATTTTTTATTATTATAGGCAATATGGTATAATCAATGTATATGTATATTTTTCCTCCCACCCCCTCCTAATGTACAGTCTTCTCTGTTAGGATCTATGGGTAACATTACTGTATATTTGCATATCGTACATGTCACAAATATAACAGTACTATATACCTGTATGTCATGTATGTCCCTATGCCATAAATGTCATGTATGTTGTGTATGTCATAAATGTCAATATGAATTGAAAATGGGGGACCCTGATGTAAACAAGACAAAAGTCTTTATCTGGTCTGCATCCCCTTAACAATTGTGTGTATTGAGCCGTACTGTATTGTACCCATTCTGCAATCTGTTAAATAAAGTGTTCATTCATTCATTCATTCATTCATTCTCAGTATTAGGTGTAATATATATTACATGAAACAAATAACCTCATGTTACTCTTTTAGTGGTCTTTCATCACAGTCTATCATCTGTTGTGTAAATATTCATAAAACCTTAAAGGGGAACTCCACTATTTTGGGAAATTAGCTTATTTAACATCTTCCCTGGAGTTAGACAAGAAGATACATACCTTTTTTGTCTCTGTGCGTGCATTTTAGCTTTGGGAATAGACGCTCTGTTAGCATAGCTTAGCTTCATCACTGGAAGTGAGGCAGGACAGTAGCCTTACAGTGCCTTACAGTGTATTGCAAGGTCTGACATTGACCAAATTTGATATGCATGACATTGGTGGGCTCTAGGTCAACTCCTGAAAAGGGGGTCAATGTCAGACCTTGCAATCAAAAGTTAGGGGGCGCACTGAAATTATGGCAAGGGTTATTAGCCCCCTAACTTTTGATTGCAAAGTCTGACATTGACCCCCTTTGCAGGAGTTGACCTAGAGCCCACCAAGGTCATGCATATCAAGTTTGGTCAATGTCAGACCTTGCAATACACTGTAAGGCACTGTAAGGCTACTGTCCTGCCTCACTTCCAGTGATGAAGCTAAGCTATGCTAACGGAGCGTCTATTCCCAAAGCTAAAATGCACGCACAGAGACAAAAAAGGTATGTATCTTCTTGTCTAACTCCAGGGAAGATGTTAAATAAGCTAATTTCCCAAAATAGTGGAGTTATCCTAGTGATTTTCCATTTCACGCAAAAATATACTTCTTAGAATTATAATGCTTTCATGGTGAGATCTTATCATATTAGATTATATGATCAGTGGTCAACAGTGTCAGACTGTGGTTGTACTGGGCAGCTCCTAGTGGTCAACAGTGTCAGACTGTGGTTGTACTGGGCAGCTCCTAGTGGTCAACAGTGTCAGACTGTGGTTGTACTGGGCAGCTCATAGTGGTCAACAGTGTCAGACTGTGGTTGTACTAAGCAGCTCCTAGTGGTTAACAGTGTCAGACTGTGGTTGTACTGGGCAGCTCCTAGTGGTCAACAGTGTCAGACTGTGGTTGTACTGGGCAGCTCCTAGTGGTCAACAGTGTCAGACTGTGGTTGGACTTGACAGCTCCTAGTGGTCAACAGTGTCAGACTGTGGTTGTACTAAGCAGCTCCTAGTGGTTAACAGTGTCAGACTGTGGTTGTACTGGGCAGCTCCTAGTGGTCAACAGTGTCATACTGTGGTTGTACTAAGCAGCTCCTAGTGGTTAACAGTGTCAGACTGTGGTTGTACTGGGCAGCTCCTAGTGGTCAACAGTGTCAGACTGTGGTTGTACTGGGCAGCTCCTAGTGGTCAACAGTGTCAGACTGTGGTTGTACTGGGCAGCTCCTAGTGGTCAACAGTGTCAGACTGTGGTTGTACTGGGCAGCTCATAGTGGTCAACAGTGTCAGACTGTGGTTGTACTAAGCAGCTCCTAGTGGTTAACAGTGTCAGACTGTGGTTGTACTGGGCAGCTCCTAGTGGTCAACAGTGTCAGACTGTGGTTGTACTGGGCAGCTCCTAGTGGTCAACAGTGTCAGACTGTGGTTGGACTTGACAGCTCCTAGTGGTCAACAGTGTCAGACTGTGGTTGTACTAAGCAGCTCCTAGTGGTTAACAGTGTCAGACTGTGGTTGTACTGGGCAGCTCCTAGTGGTCAACAGTGTCATACTGTGGTTGTACTAAGCAGCTCCTAGTGGTTAACAGTGTCAGACTGTGGTTGTACTGGGCAGCTCCTAGTGGTCAACAGTGTCAGACTGTGGTTGTACTGGGCAGCTCCTAGTGGTCAACAGTGTCAGACTGTGGTTGTACTGGGCAGCTCCTAGTGGTCAACAGTGTCAGACTGTGGTTGTACTGGGCAGCTCCTAGTGGTCAACAGTGTCAGACTGTGGTTGTACTGGGCAGCTCCTAGTGGTCAACAGTGTCAGACTGTGGTTGGACTTGACAGCTCCTAGTGGTCAACAGTGTCAGACTGTGGTTGTACTGGGCAGCTCCCGGGTGTGAATGTGTGGAAGGTGAAGCGGGGCCTTGCTAAAAAAACACCCGTGCTCAGCAAAGCTACCCTGGGGAGATAAATCTCTTGATTATTCAAAACATTTGTCCACCAAACTGAATATTATAGGCTTCGCTGCATCTGTTTTCCTCATGTGTTGTGATCACCTTAGTTTAATCCCTAACATCCTCCCTCACCTTTGGTGTCCTCTCTTAGCAAATCATCTTAGCACCCAAGAGCCGCTACATATAGAATAAAGACTAATAAAACACACCTAAGAGCCGCTACATATAGAATAAAGAATAATAAAACACACCCAAGAGCCGCTACATATAGAATAAAGAATAATAAAACACACCTAAGAGCCGCTACATATAGAATAAAGAATAATAAAACACACCCAAGAGCCGCTACATATAGAATAAAGACTAATAAAACACACCCAAGAGCCGCTACATATAGAATAAAGAATAATAAAACACACCTAAGAGCCGCTACATATAGAATAAAGAATAATAAAACACACCTAAGAGCCGCTACATATAGAATAAAGAATAATAAAACACACCCAAGAGCCGCTACATATAGAATAAAGAATAATAAAACACACCCAAGAGCCGCTACATATAGAATAAAGAATAATAAAACACACCTAAGAGCCGCTACATATAGAATAAAGAATAATAAAACACACCTAAGAGCCGCTACATATAGAATAAAGAATAATAAAACACACCTAAGAGCCGCTACATATAGAATAAAGAATAATAAAACACACCCAAGAGCCGCTACATATAGAATAAAGAATAATAAAACACACCCAAGAGCCGCTACATATAGAATAAAGAATAATAAAACACACCTAAGAGTTCCTACATATAGAATAAAGAATAATAAAACACACCCAAGAGCCGCTACATATAGAATAAAGAATAATAAAACACACCTAAGAGCCGCTACATATAGAATAAAGAATAATAAAACACACCTAAGAGCCGCTACATATAGAATAAAGAATAATAAAACACACCTAAGAGCCGCTACATATAGAATAAAGAATAATAAAACACACCTAAGAGCCGCTACATATAGAATAAAGAATAATAAAACACACCTAAGAGCCGCTACATATAGAATAAAGAATAATAAAACACACCTAAGAGCTGGAGCTACATATAGAATAAACTTTAGGGCTGGGCGATTCTTGCTCAAATGTGAATCACGATTTCTCTCTCTAAGAATTGAGATCACGATTCTCTCACACGATTCTTATTTTTTCAATAAAATCATTTATTGCACCTTTTCTTAACATAACATCAAAGTGCTTGGCTTAAACTTAAACATAACATATATGAAAGTGCTTGACTTAAACTTAAAAGTCTCTTGTAACATACAAAATAACTCAAGTCAGAATTGTCATAATCTAAAAAAGTTAAGTAAAACGTTTAAATTTTTTTTTTTTAAAAGTAAAAATTTAAAATAATTAAATAAAAGAAATCGTCATAATTTTGAAATGAGATTGCATAATTCTATGAATCGAGATCGCGATTTTATTTCGATTAGTTGCCCACCCCTAGATAAAGAATATAAAGCAACACTGTTCATTGTCTCCTGCTGTCGACTTGCCAGCAGTGAAGGTCAAGGGTAAACAGGGGAACGACGTTACGTTTCACTTGCACCCCTGAACGTGAGTGCAGAGGTCCTGTGAGAGGGTGCAGAGGTCCAGTGAGAGGGTGCAGGGGTCCTGTGAGAGGGTGCAGGGGTCCTGTGAGAGGGTGCAGAGGTCCTGTGAGAGGGTGCAGAGGTCCTGTGAGAGGGTGCAGAGGTCCTGTGAGAGGGTGCAGGGGTCCTGTGAGAGGGTGCAGGGGTCCTGTGAGAGGGTGCAGGGGTCCTGTGAGAGGGTGCAGGGGTCCTGTGAGAGGGTGCAGAGGTGCTGTGAGAGGGTGCAGAGGTCCTGTGAGAGGGTGCAGAGGTCCTGTGAGAGGGTGCAGAGGTCCTGTGAGAGGGTGCAGAGGTCCTGTGAGAGGGTGCAGAGGTCCTGTGAGAGGGTGCAGGGGTCCTGTGAGAGGGTGCAGAGGTCCTGTGAGAGGGTGCAGAGGTCCTGTGAGAGGGTGCAGAGGTCCTGTGAGAGGGTGCAGGGGTCCTGTGAGAGGGTGCAGGGGTCCTGTGAGAGGGTGCAGGGGTCCTGTGAGAGGGTGCAGAGGTGCTGTGAGAGGGTGCAGAGGTCCTGTGAGAGGGTGCCTGATGTGAACCACATGCCACAGAGAGTCCTGGAACAGCTGCTGGCGGCTGATGCTTAGTGTCACCACTTGACCTTATTGTGTGTGTGTGTGTGTGTGTGTGTGTGTGTGTGTGTGTGTGTGTGTGTGTGTGTGTGTGTGTGTGTGTGTGTGTGTGTGTGTGCATGTGTGTGTGTGTGTGTGTGTGTGTGTGTGTGTGTGTGTGTGTGTGTGTGTGTGTGCGTGTGTCTGCGTGTGCATGTGTGTGTGTGTGTGTGTGTGTGTGTGTGCGTGTGTGTGTGTGTGTGTGCGTGTGTCTGCGTGTGCATGTGTGTGTGTGTGTGTGTGTGTGTGTGTGTGTGTGCGTGTGTGTGTGTGTGTGTGCGTGTGTGTGTGTGCGTGTGTGTGTGTGCGTGTGCGTGCGTGCAGGTCTATCTTTGTGTCTGTTTGTGTATATTGGGGGTGGTGGGAGGCTGTGTTATGACAAGGGCAGGGACATCCGTCTTAAGGGTCTGCCCTGTACCCCCCCCCCCCTCCTCCTCCTCCTCCCCCTAAAAAAATACATAGTTAAATACATGACTTCCTCAGTCTCACCTCCATTACTCAAGGCGAGTCGTCTGACTCGAGTTAAATGGCAATAGAGAAGCATGTGGCCATTAGGAGTGAACCTGGAGTGCCTAGGTGGAGGGGGAACATTTATCTAAAGTAGGTTTGACTTCAGTAGGGCTCATACCGGGGGGGGGGGGGGGGGGGAATAATAGAGCGGCACAGGGCTCAAATAAAGGTTAGCCAAAGCCCCCACCCCCCCCCCGCCATTTTTTTAAGTTGACAGATTATATCTAGAGTGATTTATACCCGGGGTCCTGGTTTCAATCTGGCCATCAAGATAAGGCCTTTCATGAAATGGACTGGGCCCTAAACGTGGACTGACCTAATGAGGTGCTAAACTGAGACTTCAGAGTGGAATTCTTTTATTAATGCGTTTTAGAGTTTAAGATTAAAAGGAGCGATGTCGAACGGCACTTTATTATCATCAGTAATACTGTTAATAAAAACGACTTCTCTGACTTTTTGACGGAATGCGTGACTGTGTTTTGAGAAGGCGGCGGCGCGCGCCGAGAGTGCTGCCGACACATTAATATGAGCTGGATCGTTGCTAGGTGCATGCCTGACATTTATTGAACAAGATCCTATTTAACACTCTGGGGCCGTTAGGAATTTACAGGATCAATACAAATAAAAAAACGTCATAATTATGGTAGCTTATCGGCACGGATATTATTCTCCTTCGTTTCACTATTATAACGTTTTACACCACTTTTCCTTATATCTACTGCCTACTCGTCAGTTTTAACCCTTTCACTGCCACATGGCAAATGATTAACCCTTTCACAACCACACTACCGAAGGTTAACCCGTTCACTACCACACTACAGACGGTTAACCCTTTCACTACCACACTACAGACGGTTAACCCTTTCACTACCACACTACATACGGTTAACCTAAACTAAATGTATTGTGCTGGGAACAAGGCACAGGTTATCTACAAATCCAAAGCTTCATTTAAACTTGTGTAATTCGGCAGTTCAACAAGTTGAATGTACTAAACTCCTTGGAGTGATGCTGGATTGCACTCTGTCTTGGTCTCAGCATATTAATTATATTGTTTTGAAAATGGGAAGAGCAATTGGTATTTCCAGGAAATGTGCTTCTTTTGTTGCCCGTCCCCTTTTATGTCAGATAGTGCAAAGTTTAGTTTTATGTCATCTTGACTATTGCTCTGCGATGTGGTCATCTGCTGCCAGTGGTGACCTCAGGAAGCTCCAGGTGGTCCAGAACAGGGCAGCACGGTTGGTACTGGGCTGCTCATTAACTCATTCAACGCCAGACCCGATCATAGTCGGGTTAACTCGCCAACCGTTCAGCGCCAATCACAAGTATAGTCTGGTTTTAATCGTTATTTCTTTTATTAGCGATATCCATTCATTTTCATACATCCAGCCCGATGTTATCATTGGGAATGGGTCTGAGCTCGCAAAAGGGCAAATACCGCAGCCTACGCCTTCCATCTGGTATTGCACTCCATTATAAATGGTGTAGTTTCGTTTCTGGGACGATCCGAGCCGTGCGGGCGGGGTTTAAATACTCAGGCGAGGTAGGCCTATACAACAATGGCCTGGAACAGTAACCCCGCCCGCCCGCCCATGTGTAACGCTCGGTAATGTGGGACGGACCTCCACGAGCAGTATTTGGAATGGCGATCAGATAATTGGATTATTTCTTTTGCATTACATCAGAGAACAGGTAAGGACTCTATATATCAAATCTTGCATTGATCTGATATTTCTTTCTACCGCGATCGCGTCTGTCTGTGTGTGTCTGTGTGTGGCTGTGTGCCGTTGGGTGCAGGAGGGGACTGGGGGAGCCTCGCGCTACGAGGCCCTTTTCATTCTTGCATGAGGAAGGATAATAACAATGATCTAGCATTGATTTCAGGATGATTAGATAATCAGGCGAAAAATTACAACGTGTTTAGTGTATTCCACTAAAGGGCTATTATCGCGTCTTTTCCTGGGATTACTAAGAATCACCAAAACTATATTCATCAGATATTGATCAGATAATTGGATTATTCTTTTTGCAGTACATCAGATACAAGGTAAGGACTATATGTTACCAATCTTGCGTCGATCCGATGATTTTTTCGCCGCGATTGCAGTGTGTCTGTGTGGTATGTGTGTGTGGTGTGTCCCGTTGCGTTGGTAGTAATCACAGCACGGAGGGGCGCCCCGCTCCAAACCCCCTTTCATGCGTGCATGATGAAAGATAATACCGATAATCTAGCGTTGATTTCAGATTGATTGTTGATCCAAGCGAGGAATGGCAACGTGTTGAGTGAATTCCACTAAAACGCTGTTTCCGCGTCTTTTCCTGGGATTACTTAGAATCACTCAAACTATACTCATAATTCACCACGGTATAAAACGGAAATGTACGGATGAAAAAATTATCAGTTTTTTGCATGTTGACCGGAAGAAACTCACTGACAATAGTAAAACATTATTAGATCCATAGCTATACTATTTAATATAGTTTTAGCACTGCAAACACGGCATTA